>NC_059136.1:40214197-40519769 GCF_020740605.2 Lemur catta
AATTATTTGAACTCAAAATAAAATTGACTTCTATTATGGAAAAATGAATGTACAATTTTAGCTTTTTATTAAAAAGCCTGAAAAATCTTGGCAAATATTTTAGATATGATATAAAAAAGGAATACTTCTAATACAGAAAGGTATAAAATATGGCAACAAACAAACAAAACAATAACAAAGTAAGGGAAGCAGTAAGGGAAGTCTGAGAAAGTAATCAGGAAGAAAGAAGTAGGAAGAAAAAAAAATCTTTAAGGAAAATCAAAAACAGTAGGGGGGAAAAAAAGACAAGATCAAGACTAGATTATAGGGGAAACACTTTTATTTTTAGATCATCATTATCATATCCATATTCAATTCAAATTCTGCTGGAAGATGAAAGGATGTACAGATTCTTGGATTGGTCAGGAAAACAATTCATACCTGGTAGTTTGATGGAAGACATTTAATACAAAAAATAGCTATAAGAGCATTGGAAATGGTGAAGAAAGAGGACAGTGAAACCACCGAGAGATTAACAACAGAAGAGAGTTGGTAACACTCCTAACACTGGAAAGTTAAATGAGGTGGGGATGACAGAGACCAACAGCCAGCACATCATGTAAAAGCGGGGCTCATGGTGAAAGATGTGACCACTGTTGGAACTGCTGCCCAGAACAAAGAGGGGAAGCAACATCCTGGATTGTCCCTTCCTCCCTGTTTCCAACACGTCACTAACACTGCCCATGTGCTAGTTAAAACTATTCAGAAGCCAGAGAAATATAGTTTGCAGAGATCAGACTTCACTGACACAGCACAAAACAGGGAAAAAGTGGGAAATGGATCTCAGAGCAGAGAGGCAAAGGAACACCCCAGAGACTAAAAAAACACACCAAAACACAGAAGGCCGAGCAGTCCAATAACAAGTCTCTCCAGCCTTTGCGAGGGCAGCAATCCAAAGGAGAAAAGATGAGTACAGAACAAATAATTCTTAGAATAAAGTGTAGAGTCAGAGTAGATGACAGTCCAAATGAGGAGATACTTAAAGAATATCCCAGCCTGGGCAAGATAACACCTATCAAGTGGGACATAGAGAATTAGAATAAGAACCAGATGGCCCAACTAAACAAGCCTGGTGAGGAAATAGCATGGGAATACAGTTCTTAGAATTTTAAAGGACGATTTGAATAGTATTATCTTGAATATGAGATAGAGATAGGAAATCAGAAGTGTTAGCCTGAAGATTCATTCAAACAGGAGATATGGCATGAGAGCAACAAGGTCTTTATAAACCTTGCTCACTACTGGAGAATTAACTTTTCATGTACCACCAGGTCAGGCTTTTACTGGAGAGGGTTTCGGGGGCACCAGGAGCAAGTGGATGTCACTCCTTGCCATGTGATTCTCAGTACAGAGGTCTGAACATACACTAAGGTTAGGTGCCTATGAATTGTAGCTTACTTTGAGTATCTGCTCGTATATGTGTCTACATTTATATTTAATAGTACCATTCCTCATAGTGTGTATACCGTAGCTTAATGTAAAATAATTAAAATATGGACTTTGGTGTCTAATATCTGGTGTGATACTAGATATATAGTAATCATTAATAAATGTAAATCAATCACATTGTTTTAGGAAACTTTATGGTTAATTTAGCTCCATCACTGGATTTCTAAGTAAATGAGCTTCCTTTATTTTACGTATTTGAGCTACTGTAAAATGAGGAGTACTGGGTGGATTAAATGACATAAAAAGCAAATGATTTAAAATAGTTCCTGCCTTGTTCATAGTAAGTACATGATGATATCACCTTTTTGTTATTTTAATAAATTACAGGTACCTGTTCCAGATACAGAACTACTTGATATATTTAATGCTAACCTGGTGCCCAAAGTAGAGACAACCAGCACCCTTTTTAGTATCATACCTACACAAAATTCTTTTATAAGCATCTACGTATTCATGCAACAGCTGCTCCATTTATACTGATAACACCTAAGTTTATATATTTCCTGAAGACCTTAGTCATGTATTGATTAAGTTGCCAATGAGACATCTCCATTTGATTGTACCCAAATGTCTCAAACTTATTTCCAAAGTGCAACTTAACTCTTAGTGTTATCAATTCAGGGAAAAAAATAATAAACTAGTTCTCAAGTCAGAGTTAGTGAATTATTATTAATTTCTTCAATAGCCACTTCCTATTGTTAACCATTATTTTAAGTCTACTTGCTGTATATTTTTAAAGCAATCCACTTTTATTTACCCCATTGCCAGTGTTTTAATGCAGAGTGCCATAATGACATGGCTAGGTTACTGACACAGGTTTCCAAAGTAGCTCCTATTCTTCGTACTGTACTGGCTTCCCTAAGTACTAATATGTTTTCTTCACTTTATAACCTGAGTGTGACTTTTTGAGCATCTATACTTGATTATGACATTGTCATATGTAAAGCTCTTAAAATGTCATGATTGCTTTCAGGATAAATTTCCTTTGGCATGGAATATAAATGTCTATATGACCTGCTCTCTACTTTCATCTTTAGCCTCATCTTATACAACTCCTTACCTTTGATTCCAGTTTCCAGTGATACTGAATGTCTTGTTCCTCAAGAACACACCATGCTGGCATTCTCTTTCTCTAGAACATTCTTTTTTCCTTCACTAATCCCCTATAATTGTCTGACTTCTGAATACAACCTAAAAGGAGAAGAGAACATAGTTAGGGAGAACGTCAGGGAAGTTATGAAAGTAATCTAGGCATGTGGAAAGAACTTGTGGTCTAGAATGTTGTCCAGAAATGTGGAGTAAAGAATGAATCCTAGTGAGAGCCCAATAGATTCTACTGAAAAGTAATAAGTAGATGATCTTCCAAGGGATACTAAGGTTCCCTAAGAGAACATTGGCGACATTAGCATCAGCAAGGAGATTGAGATGGGGAGCTGCACATTCATCCCATCTGTAAAATGAGAATGGTACCGTCTGCTTTACCTTTATCCTACAGAGTCATTGTGGAAATAATGCAACTGTGAAACTGCTTTGAAATAAGATAAATTTTAATTCAATTTGAAAAGGCTTTATTTCATGAACTGGCCAGACCACACTGTACTGTTAGGACTTTGGCATGCTTCCCTCTTCCACAGGAATCTTTGTCCAGAATGTAGCAGCAGTAATATACGCTGCATAGACAGAGGATAGCTGCTGCCAGAGAAATTATGCAGTCCCTGAACTCCTCCAACTGGCACTATTTGCCAGAAATGATAGTATTATGAGTATATTGGCAAATAAGTTTTTCTGGGCAAAAGAGCTTTTCTTTTAGGTGATTAAGTAGTAGTTGGTGCTAAGATACAATCCTGAATACAGTGCTTGAAGCCAGTGGAGACTTACATGAGCTGCCCAACTGCTTGTACCAGCTTCAGAAATAAGGGCAGAAAACTGACACCGGATCATTCATCTGGCTACTTTTTAGCCAGTTGAAAGACTACAAAAGAAAAATATATCACTATTGGGCTCTATATTACACACACACACACACACACCCCAACTGTGGCAAGAGGACAAGGAATTGAGGAATTCATTATTTGTTTCTGAGGTAAATATTTTTAAATTAGTGTAAAATGCACTATTTCAACTCTATGCTGCTGCTCCTTTTTTTTTTTTTTTGAGACAAGGTCTCACCCTGTTGTCTGGGCTGGAGTGTGGCGGCATCATCATAGCTCACTGCAACCTCAAACTCTCTGGCTCAAGCCATACTCCTGCCTCAGCCTCCCAAGTAACTGGGATTACAGGTGCACTCTACCACAGCTACAGTTTGTATGTTTTGTAGAGACAGGGGTCTTGCTATGTTGCTCAGGCTGGTCTCAAACTCCTGGACTCAAGCGATCCTCTTGCCTCAGCCTCCCAAAGTGCTAGGATTACAGGTGTTAAGACACCACACCCGGCCAACTCTGCTTCTGACACTTTGTTCTTAAGGGCTAAAACATACAGTAAACTTTTAAAAATAAATCTGAAATTTTTTAAAGCTATGTGTCTACGGACAAATTTGTTAAAACTTTGATTTACAAGAAATCATATTTTAGGGTGTCCTAATTTCTCCCTTTACTCATGTAAAAGAAAGTGCAAAGGATAGCTGGTTGTAATTAAGTAGCTAAAGAGAAGAAAATTGGGACTATGGAGAAAAATAATCAGAAATTTATTTTATTCATGATCATCACAAGAAAAGCTCAGAATTAAAAATACCTCAAATATACCTAAATAAAGGCAAAATCTCTCTTCCAAACTTTTTTTCTTTTTCTTTTCTTTTTTTCTTGAGAAGCAACAGGGGCAGCTTTTAATTGTTGTGTAGAAGAAGAAAAAATATTTGTGTATTTAAAAATATAGTTTGTTTTAATACAATGTGATATTTGAGAATATTTTAAAGTAACTATTATTTCCCTATCTCCTACAGACAAATGTATGGTCTTGCATAATTCATAAACTATGTAGCTGCTCTATGAGTTTATATTTTGTCTCCTTCCTGTCATATGTCTGCCAGGTCAATGTATGTGCATGTGTAAGAATGTTTGGTTAAAATTCTTGATCCCTAATAGTTGAAGTAATTTTACCAAAGAATATGCTTTAAAAGAGTTCAGATGTGGCCTGGTACAGGTAATTCTCCAGCTGGAGCAACAGATCCTCTACGGGCCATCCTTAGAGCTTTCCTTGGCTAAAGGAATTTAAGTACTCTCCATTCTGAAGAAGGTTCTGGCCTACAAAATGCAGGTGCGTATGGCCATCCTACCCACCTTCCTGAGATGTCCTAAGTCTAAAGTAAGTTCACATGTGAAAGTACTTTTAGGAGTACAGAGATCTAAAAGCATTGTGTAAGTCTAAAAATGTTATGAAAAACAGAATTCACTCCCAAGAAACCTTCTTTGAGTACTTGGAAATTTAATTATCAGCAAAATTGGTCTTAACAGAATTTTGGGAACTATTTTTCAACATTCTTCTTAAGTATTTTTAGTAACCCAGCAATATACCTAAATGAAGACAAAATCTGCTGAAATGATTTAGTTGCCTTTAACTAGAAGCCATTAGAGCAAGCATCCCAAATAGCACCTGCGCCATGGTTCGTTAATTTGGTGATAAAGTTACACCACAAGTAAAATGGCAGCCCCTGCAGCATAATAGCTGTGCACAGGGAATTTTGTGTATTAACAGTTTAAAACTGGGAAAAGGGCTGGGCCAACTGAAACAACTCATTTTTTAAAGTCATTGACTTTATTATACAATAACTCATATGAGACCATTTTTGTCACTTTCACCGAGAAAGTGCTTTAAACTTTGATTTTTGTGTGTTTTCCAGCGGAGGGGCGGGCTCCAAGAGGTTTCATTTCCTTTTCATTTTGTTTTTGTAGGATTCACTGAGGTTGACCTCTTTTGAGTCCTCATATTGAGTTCCATATACAGATGTCAAAAAGAACCTCCTCTGCAATTATGAATCTCTGCCTATGTTTCTATAGCCGCTGACCCCTTATCTGTTGTTAATGATTAAGACCATCTCAACAACAGATTCCTTTTCACTTTTGTGTTTCTGAGCATGATTTTAGAAGTGTACAACACTTCATGACTTTTTTCATTTTTTTTTATCCTCCATGAATTTTCTTCTGAAAAAGTAGCTGAAACACAACATTTTTTTTTTTTTCTGGAGCCTTTTTAACCTCTCTTAGGGAAAATTCTTCATCTTTAGCAATCATGTATCATTAATTGTGGAGCAACATAGAGGTAAGTCATTCTTAAAAGTTGTGCCATATCCTGAAATTCAGCCTATGTCATCATTATACTTTATTATGTGAAGTATTTCTGGTCTGGACAGATTGATTATAAAATACATATGAGAAGAGTGTTGTGTTTATCTTGGTATTACCTTGTGAAGAGACATTTACTGCTACACTAATTTTCCTTCACTTTTTATGTCATCAATTACTGTCTTCCAACAGGTAATTCCTATGGGCATACCAGCATGTCTTAAGAGCAGGCATGTTAAGAAACAAAAAGCAACAGCAGCAGCAGTGAGAATTGTCATGCAAAGAACCTTGACCCCCGGCTCCTCCAGCTAGGATCCCAGTTATCTAACGTGTCTCAACACAAATCTCTTCAGCATATCGCCTACCCTCCCTGTGTCCTCTTGCTGGTCACTCTGTTCCTCTCGGGGCCACTCAATTGGACATTTAACCACAATATCTCACTAAAGTATCTCTCACCTAGGCCACCCGTGAAATAGTTATTATACGTCAGAACGCATGGTTAATAGTCTTTCCTCATCTTACCAAAACTCGTATACTAACTTAGGGGTTGATTATTTGATTCCTTTGCTCTAGAGATGTTTTTTCTTTTTTCTTAGTTTTCATGACCCAAACTTTTTTCCATATCACTGCATGCTCCTTCTCATTATCCTTCCTTATCTCTTACTCCTCTAACTCCTTCATAAAATGTTGTGCACTCAGGGTTATGTCCCCTGCCATTCTTTCATCTCTGTTTACATTCTCTCCCTTGATAGTCTGTGTCATCAAGTAATACATAAAAGCTAGTGAGACTCAATTCATATCTCCAATCTAAAACTCTCGTGAACTACATAGTCTTCATTCAAATATTTTATTTTATGTTTGCTTTTGAGAGTCTAATATGCATGTCAAATTATTTTGGTGTAAGAACAGAACTATTATTAGTCCACAGGTCCCCAAACAGCTCTTCCTGAAAGCTTTCTCCCATCTTAGTAAAGGACGTATCTTTTTACTCCGTGTTCTGTCTTAAAACTTAGAAATCATCTTTGACTCATCTATTTCACTCATATTGGACAGTTAATGAATCTGCAAATCCAGGAGAATGTACCTTCAAAATATACCTTGAATCTGATCAGTTATCTTTATTGCCACCACTACTCTAAAAGACATTTGTATTTCTCA
Organism: Lemur catta; assembly: GCF_020740605.2. Classification (NCBI taxonomy): domain Eukaryota; kingdom Metazoa; phylum Chordata; class Mammalia; order Primates; family Lemuridae; genus Lemur; species Lemur catta. The sequence continues at coordinate 40,221,121 of NC_059136.1, forward strand.
CCTAGAACAACACAGAAGCTTTCTATTGGTCTCTCTGCCATTCTATAGCCCTTTATTCTGTCTCCCACATAGAAGCCACAGTCATCTTTTAAAAGCAATCATTAAATCATTAGTTTTACTGATTAAAATATCAATCTATGGTATTCCATTATGCCAAATCCCAAATAATGCCCTAAAATAAACAGGGTCCTCTTATACTGACTCATCTGATCTCTCTTCACTCTTCATTCTATGCATTGATTTTTCACCCACACTGGCAGAAATGTGTTCTGACACACAAAAGTTATTTCTGCTCAAGACCTTTTCCTTAGTTAAACCTCTTATTTAAAACGCTGTACTTATCATCAGTCTGGTCTAGCTCTGCTTCAGAAAGATCTTCCTTTATCATCTTTGCTAAAGCAATGCCTCTCACCCCCTCTGGCAACCACAAACCACTTTCTACCACTTAACCTACTTATGTTTTCTTCACAGTGTTACCAGTCTTTGAAGACACTTGTTTGTTCATTATGTTTCCCTTATTAGGAGTGATTTTTAAGAATAGAGAAACTATATCTGTATTATTCTCCCTTGTCCTCAAATCCAGGAACAATATCTGACACAGTAGTAACTCAATAAATTTCCCTCTGAATTTGTCTTATTTAATTTTGACATAATACAATGAAAGGTATTGCTATCATACAATTGAAAATCCTGAACACAGCTTTGCTTGTTTGTTTTCAGTTTCAGAACACTTCTTTTGGCAGGTTTACAATGTATTAGGCAGTCTGCTAAGCACTTCATTCCCCTTCTGTACGTCAATCCTTACAAAACTCTAGGAGAACTGTATGATATCACCCCGCCTGCTTTTCATCCAGAGATAGCTTTTTAAAACAGTTATGCACAAATAAAACATAAGCAGATGCTTCTTGGAAATTGTTTGTTCAGAGAGTACATTGGAGCTTCATTCCCTTTACTTTAAAGTCTGTGAGTATGGTATCTAAATCTGTAGTAGCTCACTCATATCATAAGTAAAAGGCTAAGCAAATCTGAGAGTCATTCTGACATAGTTGAGCTGTTAACATGATGCCAGCAGCTAGCTATCTTCAGACTCCTTATTATTTGAAGGAAAAAAAAGGGGGAAATCCTTATTTGTTTAAGACACTGTTGTTAGATGGATTTACTTGAAAGTAAAATCATTCTGACATTATCCAGCTGTCAAGGTAAAAAAAAATCCTATAAATGAATCATCTTTGTTTTAAAAGAATAAGCTTGCATTTGTATATTAGGTATATGTATATCAAATAGGCATCTGTCTTTCCAAAATGAGTTAAGGTGCAACAAAGTGTTCCATTCTTCCATTTTGGTCATTCCACAATGGAAATATTTGTATAAATTAACATTCTTTTGGTCAATGTTTCTCAAATTTAAGTATTCTTCATAATTCCCTGTGGAATTTTTGCAAATGTAAATGCTTTAAAATGCTCCAGTGTTTTAAGATCCAGGAAAGGATGAACATATAGATCAATGACCTGGGCAATTCTGAAATACATTGTAGCTTGAAAAAAATCGCTGCCTAAATCTTGTACCATATGATTATATGTAGATAACTCTTAGGTTTGATAACATTCCACTGAAGAGAGTATTTTATTTGATTGGTCAGTTGGCTCCAATCTGAGTGGGGAACTGCAGGAGATAGGGCTGGATAAAATTCAAATAAATATTATAAAATGGGGCATAGGATTTGTAGATGATCCATGGAAATGGGGGCCTATCTTAATGTCCTGAAGCAACAGGTACACAGGAGTACTGAATGGAATGAGGGAGAAGAGAAGAAGATGGTTGACAACCATGGAATCTCTCCACCTTAAAATTGCTTTTGCTCTTACTATTTCTCAGCTTTCAAGCATATCCCAAGTAGGCGCTTATTTTAATACTTTACATAGTCATGCCTCAGCTACTTTGTTTGGCAAAGAGAGTTAACATAGACAGCTGTTTTATATCAGTTAGCTACAATTAGTTGTGCCATGTAACAACCCCCCTGCCAAAGCTTACTGGCTTGAAACAACTATTTACGATTTCTTCTAAGTCTATGAGTCAGCTGGGTCCTTCTGCCCATCTGGGCCAGGCGTGGCTGGTCTCAGCTGAGCTTGCTCATTTGTCTATGTCAGTTGTCTGAAGGTTAACACTTCTAGGACGTCCTCCATTGAGATGACAAGACTTGTAATACATGGTCTCTCTTTTTCTAAGAGACTTGTCTGGGCTTCTCATGGTATGACAGGGGTTCAAAAGAGGAAGTGGAAACACAGTACTTTTTAAGCCTCTGCTTGTGGCGAGTTTGTAATTATCTCATTGGCCAAAACTGTTCACATGGTCCAGCCTAGAGGCATTGGAAAGAAACTACCAGAAGGCATGAATAAAGGGAGGTTGGAAAATCAGAACCAGTCAACACAATAGTAATTTAATTCCACCCTTTAGATTTATGGTAATTTTGGAAGAGATTGATAGTTTCCCATCACAATGTCCAATCTGTCCTTTCTCTTTAGCAACAAAAGGATTGTTTTTAGCTGGGGACATACCCACCCAGATTAAAGATTATATTTCTTCCACCTTTGGAACTAAGTGTAGCCATGTGACCAACTACCAGCCAAAGTAGTAAAAGTAGTAATATCTGGTACCAATTCTGGAAAGGTCCCTTTAAAAAGACTTCATCTTGCTTTTGTCATCTGATCATTTATACTCCTTCTCGGCTCCAGAACCTATGTAGGAATCAAACAGCATCAGCCTCTTTTTGTTTTATGTTTTTTGTTTTACTATGAAATGACCATGGAGAGGAAAGCTATGTTATAATGATAGAATAGAAAAGTAGGAGTTTGTGTCCATAGTAATACTATGGAGTCATGATATGACCTATGTGATGCCTACTTTTGGACTTGTTTTACCATGAGAACAAAATACACTTCTACCTTTTCCAAACACTACAATTTTCTTGTCATTGTTATTTGAAACTAAATCTATTTGGATGTAGATCTGCAGATCTTCAGTATCTTGTAAATGCTAATAAATTGTTCATTTAAAGAAAGAGGAAAGTCATACCAGGCAAAAATCTCTGGTTATAAAAACATTTTAACAAGTTCCTTCTGTGTAGCACTTCTTAAAACTTTACAGTGCTAATGAGCAGATTGAATCTCTAAGAAGGACATAGCATTTCATGTTTTCCATTATATTGTGGAGTCTTTTTACCAGGATAGGCGTTTTCTGGAATAGAATTTTGGAAAAGCTATTTTGTTTAGATGAACTGTACCAATATCCCAGAATATCCATAGTTTCAACTATTTTTTCTAGTTATCACCATAAATATTATTTATGTCAACAAATACTATTCTGTAAGAAAATATGGCCATTAATGCCATTTGACAACCCATTATAGTATTGTATGAGAAACAATGGGAAGAGTATATCTCAATGTGGATAGAAAGAGAAAAGCTTTCTTTGTAGTAAAATGCTTGTGATAATGTCACCCCAGAGTCTGCAACATAAGAAAAACTGACATCTGAAAAGAATGAACTGTGCAATTTGTGCCTATTTTTCCTGACTTCAAGAGACACCACACCAGAGGAAAGGAAAAAGATCAATGCTAAAAAAATAAACTCACAGCAATAAAGAAAACAGCATTTTCTGTTTATTATTTCCTAGTTTGCTCTGGAATATTTCTTTTTTCTTGGAATTTATTTAAGCTTGGCATCAGTTTGTGAAAAAGGTGATATCTCAGACTAGAACATTTGCTCAGGCTTCCCCAGCTGTAAAAATAAATGAGTGTGTTTTAGAAAAGGACCAAGTAGTTCCTGAATATGGCCTCTGAGGATGAATACTCTGGCTGTAGTATTTTCTCTGGTGAATTTCTGACTATTTAATAACACTATTTCACAATTTCTAACTCCTTTCAAACTTAACTCAGTGCAAGTGTTCATATTTTAAATGTAACTCAGTAGTAATTTATACAAAATCAAATATTCCCAGAGCCCTGTATAAGATGCTGTGGAGAATGTACTGCATAAGGGATTGACCCTCAAGGAGTTTATATTCTTACTGGGTTGGCCAATCTGGTAAAAAGGAGAATGTGCTCTGAACAAGCTAAGAGTAAAAGAAAGCACTATAAATATGAAAGAGAGAGAGAGAGACAGACAGACAGACAGATATCTGGGAGAAAATGAGGGCAAGATTTAATGAGGAGGGATTATAAAGAAAACTTGAAGTATAAGAGAGATTCATATTTCAGAGATTCAGAAAGAATATGTCAAGCAAAGAGGATCACATAAACAAAGACATGAAAACAAGACATCCAGAGATACATTTGGATAATAGAAACTAGTATATTTTAGGAGATCACATACTTGATAAATTTTGATAAAAACCAGGTATATTTTGGAAATAAAATAGCCAACAAAAATATATTAAAATTTTTAAGCATACTTATAACTGTGAAACAGGATGATTCATCTTGCAGTAACTTATATAATAGAAATGAGGGAAACCATGGGCAAAAATTTGAACTAGAGGAGGCTGCTGGATTTTGAAAAGTTGTGGAATTATAGATTGGAAGGGAATGTTAGCAAGAGCATGTAAAAAAAAATAAGTCGAAAGCAAGAAATGTTAAAGGCATAAAATTGTAGTATTTTTGACTCCTGATTTTGTGTGATTAAGTGATGGTGTTGGGGTTGGGAGAAGTACGACAACATTGGTGGAAGATCCAAAATTTTACTTGGTTATCTGAAATAATTAGTAAACGTAGTACACAAAACAACAATATACATTTCAAACAACTCAAAGAAAACCCACAAAAATATACTCATTACACATACTAACATGGTTGTCTTGGGAGGGAGGAGTAATACAGAAGGTTATAATGATAAACAAAACTAAATAAATGAATGAAATATGGAAAAATCCATACTGTGATGAGACAGCAAAAGAAAATCCAGCTGATTAAATGCAAAAATCATTTAACCCCAAATACCTGTTGGAGGGCCATAAACCACACTAAATGGCTCTTGGCCATAGGTGTTTTCTGTGATCTGATTCAGGATAAGGAGTGTACTATGTAAGCCATGAAAACTGCCCTGTGTCCTCTTTGTAACCAGAAATGAACACATTCAATATACACAAACAGCAAACTTGGAAGACACAAACTATTGGAAGTAAAGGAATAAAAGTTGAAGGCAAACAGCAAAGTAAAAATAAAAGTTTTTAAGTGTCTTTTGGGTTGTTTGTCATAAACTGCCATAGACTGGGTAGCTTACAAGCAACAGAAATTTATTTCTTATAGTTCTAGAGGCTGGGAAGTCCTAGATCAAAGTGCTGGGAGACTTAGTGTTTGGTGAAGGCCCCTTCCTGGTTCATAGATGGCTGTCTTCCCGCTGTGCCTTCATATGGCAGAAAACATGAAGGAGCTCTCTGGAGTTCCTTTAATAAAGGTATTAATCCTATACCTGAGGGCACTCTCATGATTGAATCACCTACTAAAAGCCCCACTTCCTAATATCATCACATTAAGCCTTAGGATTTCAACATATGAAACAGAAGAAGAGAGAGAGAGAGAGAGAGAGAGAGAGAGACAGGAGCCCATGATGAAAGAAGAGAATTGAAGTGGGCACTGGGATGTGCCACCCAGATCCCCTTTAAGAAAGGACTCACCACCTGCTGAGGATGCTGTTGGTTGCGGCCTGCAAACTGGCAGGCTCTTCAGAGGTTGCCTCATCTGTGGAAAGAGACAACTTTCCTACAAAGACACATAGTGCGAAACTAAAAGCCTGGGATTTCAGCCTAACTTAGGATGTCTCTGAAGAATGACTCCAGCTCCAAAGCTCCCCACTGGGTAGTCCAAGGCCATTTCTAGACCTGTTTTGCAACTCTACTTCTCCCTCTGCCCACTTCTGTATCCTTCCTTTCCCTTCCTCAAATGTCAGTTACAAATCTTTAATCAATACCTGGCCCATTAAACTCCATCTCAGAACCTACTTTCCCAGAAGTCAGCCTGTTACAACAGTTCTCATATATTTGTCTGCAATAAGAGCCATCCACAGAGAAGAAATCATTCTGCATCTCTCTCTCTTCAAGTAATATCACACTCTCCCTCACAGGTTGTAAAGAAAATCAATCAAGAGAATTAATCCTTAACTGTGGATCTATTCTAGAACATAAGAATCGAGAATGGCATTCAGTAGGCAAAAAGTGAAAAGAAGAAAAGTCACAAACAGAATTGCAAGATGAATCCTGGGAGCAGTGTCAAATGGTATGGTGGGGAATGTTCATCCGAGAGGTTGAGAGAATGTGTGCTCGTGGTAGCCAGAGTAATGGCCCCAAGGATGTCCAAGTCTTTATCTCTGCAATCTGTGAATGTTACCTTACATGACAAAAGGGATTTTGCAGATAAGGTAGGGACTTTGAGATGGAGCAATTATCCTGGATGACTCAGGTAAGCCCAATGTGATCATAGGCTGTGGTCCCCAACCCCCAGGCCACTGGCCACTGACCACTGACTGGTACCAGTCTGTTACTCGTTAGGGACTGGGCCACAGAGGTCTGCCCCCACCACCCCCCATCCATGGAAAATTGTCTTCCATGAAACCAATCCTTGGTGCCAAAAATGTTGGGGACCACTGATCGCAGGGATTCTTCAAAGTGGAAGAGGGAGGCAGAAAAGGAGCATCAGAGGGAAATGTGATGACAAAATAAAGGTTGCAGAGATACGACAGCACTGGCTTTGGAGGAGGAGGAAGACGGAAGTGGGCCAAGGAATGCAGGTGACCCCAAAACTGGAAATAAAAACACCAAGAAAATGGATTATCCACTGTAATCTCCGTAATGGAAGACAACACTGCTGACCTTAATTTTATACCAGTGTGACAGACTTTTAATGCAGAGAATGGTAACATAATAAATATGTGTTACTTTAAGCCAGTAAGTTGATGATAACTTTTCATGGCAGTCATACAAAACTAAGATAATGCTGATGCTAACTGCATGGCAGATATGGGGAAGAGAAATAAAATACTGGGCTTATGGTACAGGGGCTGGTAATCAAAACTTCATCTGCTGCTTAGAGCTATGACCTGCATTAGATCACACAGCATATCTGCACTAAAGTTTTCCCCTCTGGAACCTGAATGAATAATAGTTACCTTATAGAGCTTCCCAGAGCATTAACTAAGGGATGACAAATAAATGAGTCAGACACTTGCTGGGCACATAGCACATGCTCAGAAGAACATAAGTTGAACATAAGTGGCTGTGCTAATTATGTACAGTTTTTCCCTTTATCCTACTATTTTTCCTTTCCTCTGGGGTTCTCAAACCACACACCCTTCCCTTGTAAGGAGCTCCAGGGAAGTGACACCATAGGGATATTGGGCCTTCATCATTATAGTCCTTCAATAGTTAAAGTTCAGGTGAATTGGGATCATTGTGGATTCTGATCATGGTGAAGAATGTATGTTTTTCCCCAAATAAAAATGAGGGACAGGGATAGGGAAAAAAAAAGAAAATGCAATTTCTTATAAGAATTATTTGTCTCAATTGGCACAGGCTTTCTCCCTGAAGAACATCTATTTGTTTATTAGAGTAAGTTGGTATCAATGCTCTTTAACTTGGCAGCTCAGTGCCTGCATTTATTATTTTCAAAGTAGATATTTGCCACCCAACATCTGGTCTGCATTAGTTTTCCTTTAATTTCCTTTACCTTCCTCCACTCCTTTACCCATTCAATCATCTGTGCTTTCCTAAAAACAGTAATCTGAATGGATGTTAGTATCTCTTAGCATTTTACTTTCAGACCTCCAGCCTGCATTGCATAGAGAGATCAGAGACTCACCTGATTGACCCAGAGATGTGCCAGAATTAGTACCTCAATATACGTGCAACAACCAAAGGATGCTGCAAAGAGTATTCATTACAAACACATTAGAATTATTTTTCCAGTCTGACGAGGAAGATGCTCTGTAAAACAAAATTTACAGATGCACAAATTTATATATGCTGGAGGGAATACAATGAATTTTCCTCTAAGGTAAAAGAATGGCATGTAAGTAAGAAATAATAAAATAACAGAATAGACTTCTATTCAAAAATATGTGTCTCCATTGGTACTTGGTTAGCCACAGAAGAGTATCTAGTTATTTGCAGGGAAGTTTCCTGAGTCCCTGAGTAGTTCCTCATGGACAGAGGAACAAGACAGATATGTGACTCTTTGTCTCAGAGACCAAATCAAACTTTGGCCATAGTTTGAGTTACTCACATCATGAAAAGAAAACAATGGGCAAATCTGAAATGTTCAATTTTTTAAAATCACAATTGGAAAAACATCTGCACTGAGGATAAGGGAGCTCTTGGGAAATGTGGCCACTCTCTCATCACTGCATAATACAAGAAAAGGAATGAACAACAGGATAGAATTAGAATTGTTCTACATGTATGTGTCAGAATTCTATTGAAGTCCAATAGGTCTCAGCATTTTAAAGGCTGGGGCATTTGCAATCTTAGTTTCGGTCATATGAAAATACAAAATTAGAGTAACTCTTTCCCGTCACACTATCCCTGGATTTGGTCAAATGGTATTAATTTATAAACCACATAAGAGTTTATATCTGTTAACTCCTAGAATTTATATTCAGTTGTGAAGTAGGCAAATCTGACTTAACTGACCTATATGCATGCACCATTTGCTGACCACTTAGAATGTTCTGCTTTTGAAATACTACCTCACACATGGTCCCTTTCACTTTCATTCGCCATTTATCATCTATGCCCGCCATCCTTAGCTGGAGAGCTGTGTGGCAACCCAGCTTATTTGGCCTCAGGGATTTCTGTGGAAGAGAGTACTCGGCTTGACCTTTCCAGGTTGGTTTTTGGGCCAAGGTAATGCACTCCTCTTTGCATCTGTACACCTTACACCTTCATGAGTAAATCTAAGTCATCTGGTCTGAGCTTCTTCATCTACCAACTTATGACCTGTAATTCTCTCTAACTACACCCATTTTAAAAATCTTCTTTGACTCATATATGTCCCTCCTTCTAAATTTCACACCTCAGTTTGACTCTAAATTCACTTTCTTCCCATCCCTTTTGGGACTTTGTTTCATTAGTTATCTCATCTTTTGTTTGTATCTTCAGACATCTCCACCCTTTTTCCAAAGGTTTCTCTGGCCTTTTCCCTGTCTCAAAATATAAAAAAAAAACAAAAACACAAAAACAAAACTCAAAAATCTGTATGACTGTTTATCCAGTTCAATGATTTTTTTCAGTTTTAATCTTCCTTAAAATTTTTTTCTCTATAAAACTTGAATGTTACCACATAATCATAATTCCATTTCTGCTCTCCAATAACTCCTTCTACAATTCTTCTGGTTTTACCTTCTCTTACTCTTGAATTCTTCCCCCAAAATAATTAGTCTGGTCTACTACATTCTCTTTCCACAATATTCCCAGAAAACTTATTGCATTTATATTTTCTCATAGAGTCATCCATCCTTTGAAAGGAAGATTTTCAAAATGGTGTCACAAACTATGACCTCATTCAACTATTCAGTAATAACACATTCATATTCATTGAGTACTTTTTATGATGCAGACATCTTGCTAATTATATCATATGCTTTAGCTAATAAATATTATACTAATTACTAATAAATACTAACTTAAAACATAAACTCATTCTGTTTAATTCCAGAGCCTATGCTCTTAACAATTACATTGTAGAAACTCCCATAAGTATGCTCTGCACAAAGTATAGTATGGCAACCCAAAAATATTTAAATTCCTGACTAAGGAAAATATAGTTTAATATTCTTTGAAATTCCTGTTCTTTATTTCCAACTTCCCAATGATTTGCATGTGAACTCAACATTACAAGTTCAACATACATAAATGTCTTTTCCTAGAAACACTTATCTTCATTCTGATTATCAAATATAGCCATGTGTGTCTTAATGACAGAAATCTATTCCAAAGAATGCATCACTAGACAATTTTGTCATCGTGCAAACATCATAAAGTATGTTGACACAAACCTAGGCTATATGGTACAGCCTGTTACTCCTAGGCTACAAACCTGTGCAGCATGTTACTGTACTGAATACTGTGGGCTATTGTAATATAATGATAAGTGTTTGTGTGACTAAACATAGAAAAGATACAGTAAAATACAGTATAAAAGTTAAAACATGGTGCCCAGGTAGGCTTTTTAGTGTGAATAAAGCTTACAGGACTGAAAGTTACTCTGGGTGAGCCGGAGATTGAGTGGTGAGTGAATGTGAAGGCCCAGGACATTACTGTACAGTACTGTAGACTTTGTAAACACTGTACGCTTAGGCTACACTAAATTTATTTAAATTTTTCTTCAAATATAAGTTAACTTTAGCTTGCTACAGCTTTTTCACCTTATAAACACTTAGCTTAAACCACAAACACATTGTCTAGAGACACAAAAGTATTTTCTTTCTTTATATCCTCATTCTATAAGCTTTCTTCTATTTTCACTTTTTTATTTTTATTTTCTTACTTTTTAAACTTTTTTGTTAAAAGGGTATGAAGTGTAAGACAAACACACGCATTCGGCATTGGCCTAGGCCTATACAGGGTCAGGACCATCGACATCACTGCCTTTCACCTCCACATCTTGGCCCACTGGAAGATCTTCAGAGGTAATAACATGCGTGGCGCTCTCATGTCCTATGATAGCAATGCCTTCTTCTGGAGTCCCTCCTGAAGGACCTGCCTGAGGCTGTTTCACAGTTAACTTTCTTTTTATAAGCAGAAAGAGTACGCATGATAAAAAGTATAGTATCGTAAATACATAAACCAGTAACAGTTGTTTATCAAGTATTGTGTACTGTACATAATTGTATGTGCTAGACTTCTATTTGACTGGCAGAGCAGTATGTTTGTTTACACCAGCATTACCACAAACATGTGAGTAGTGCCTTGCACTACATCATTATGACACCTAGGATGACACTAGGTGATAAGAAATTTTCAGCTCCATTATAATCCTATGGGACTGTTATAGATCTCACCACAGGATGATCTTGTTTATAGCTTTTGAGTGAAGGAAACAAATGCAGTTTCTTCCAAATATATGGAAATGTGACTAATACAGTAGAATTTGCAAGGCTGATTTTATGTACTATTATATTTCATATTCTATCACGTTTCAGGCAATTACAGATTATGTTGTATTCTAGAGGGGGAACACATTGTAATTGCAATATGGTACAGAGTGGAGGAACATTATGTTGCAAGCCCCCAACCACAGTCATCGTGCTTTAGCTTTCCATTTATATTAATTTTCCAAGAATCTCTAGTCCAAATTCTTGCATCAAACTTTGGCTCCCCTTACTCTCTTGAGAAATATATCAGTTCTTCCTTCTCATTACATTATATTAACGCATTCCACATATGGATCAATACCACCACTGTAGCGTAAGTTCTCATTTACCTGAACAGAGGTAATTGGATGCTGATCCTAACTTAGGAAAACACAGTTTACTGAAAGAGATAGGAATGCAAACAATTAAATATATTACAAGGCACAATCGAACTTAATGTCAAATAAAAATAGAATTAATTCTGGTAATGCTTGTGGTTGGTCTGGCACATTTTAATCATGTGCTAAGTTGGTGTCTAATTTAATTTCATTATAGTCAACAACTTCTTGTTTAGTTCCTATAAGGGTATGAGAACTAGTTCATTCTCTGAAGGAAGTATAAAGAAAAAATTAACTGTGTGTCCTTGCTCTGTTTTTTCTTTCTTTTTTTAATATATTTTTTATTAATTTCAGAATATTATGGGGGTACAAACATTTAGGTTACATATATTGCCTTTTAAAATTTTATTTTATTTATTTCAGCATATTACAGGGGTACAAATGTTTACGTTACGTATATTGCCATTGCCCCTCCAAGTCAGAGCTACAAGTGTGTCCATCCCCCAGACCATGCACACCGCACCCATTAGGTGTGAATATATCCATCCCCTCCTCTTCCCTTCCACCTGCCCAACACCCGATGAATATTACTTCCATATGTGCACATAAGTGTTGATCAGTTAGTACCAATTTGATGGTGAGTATACATGGTGCTTGGTTCTCCATTCTTATGATACTTCATTTAGTAGAATGGGCTCCAGCTCCATCCAGGACAATATAAGAGGTGTTAGTTCACCATTGTTTTTTTGTGTCTGAGTAGTACTCCATGGTATACATATACATATACCACATTTTATTAATCCACTCATAATTTCAATGACAAGATAGATGATACAGGATTCAATAAATAAATAATAATAAGTAATAAACTAAGGGTTCTCAACCTGATATAATTTAGGAATTTTCACTAACTTTAACTGCAACTTAGCATTTTAAAATTTTCCATTATGAATGTAGGAAAATGCCACATACCCACATACCCACACACACCCAGAGTGGTTTAGAAATACCTATAATTATCACTAGAGTTCTAATTTGTTATGTCATATTATAGTGTTGCAGATATTTAAAAATATTATTTACACCATAATTTTGAAATTATAATAATTAGACTTGTGACTAAATCTTGTTTTAAGTGTATTAATAATTGTACATTGTGTCACAAACTTGCTTAATATTTTAATAACAGTTTTTCTATAAAATTGGTTTCTGTTGTGAGCCTATGAAAACATTTTACTTTCTTCCTAGGAGGCACTATTAGGTTATACCAGAATGAGAAATGTTCATAAAACACAAAAGGCAAATAACTTCTGCATGAGATTTTGTGTTTTGGAAGCTCAAAGGAGTGACAGACTAACAAAACTGGAGTGCGTATAGCTTTCCAGAGGCAGCAGAACTCCAGTAACATAAGAGCTTTTGCATAGACATGGAATAGGGAATACTGGGAAGGAATCAAAACAGGTGGAATGAAGTATAAGCAAAGACACAGAGGCATGAATGGGAATGACTCTTTCAGGTGAAAGAGTAAATGACTTGTACTCTTAGGGCACAGCCACTTCTGATGGCATAAAGGGATGGGCAGAGCATCCGAGCATCCCATAGTATGAAAAATGTTTTCCCTAGGAAACCACAGCTACCCTGAGAGAATCAGATTCAGTGAGTTTTAGGGTTGAATCCTTGTCTTAGTGCTATTGTTTGATTCATGTCACGTATAATTTTTTTAAACACAGAGTTTTGCATCATGCCAACTTGGTGGCTGTGAGGCGTAAATTATGTAGTACAAGATGTGAACAGAGATGGTTTGAGAATGCAGAGGAGCAAAACGACACAGAGGGAAAATGGGACTTGAGAGTGGATAACCCACAGAAAGAGATCAAATTGAGACATGATGCCAAGTGGCAGGGGCCGCGGGCCATTTGTTGAATTTCCTGCTCATTCACACTCCTGTTCTAATCCCTAATGGTTTCTAACCATTAAGATCAACGTCTTACTCTTCTTGCATAAAGCCATGTTCCATTATGCTGGCTAACTCCATTTAAGTGCCATCAGGTTACTGATAGACCTAACTATACAGTAGGCAGGGGGAAGAACTTGGCTCTGGGCTAAATTGCAATTCAGTTGAATGCCCACCAGACTAGTGTTTTTTTCTAATCTAATCCTCTTTATCATAAATGCGCTTAAGAGAGAATCTATGAAGTTCTCTCCTCTGCAACTCTGCTTTTTGTTTGATTTTTGACACATGTTCACTTGTTATTTTAGAGTAGGTTGTATATACGTTTTCTAAAATCCACAATAAACTTGATTAGCTACGTGTCAACTTTGTTACAGAGCAGACCCTGAATTCTTATTTTGTGTGTTTGTTACTTCATATAGAGTAATCAGTGTGCAGAGATAGCAAAAAGATCCCCTTCTGTCTTGGCCTTGAGTCTAGATTTAGGACAGCAGATACAGAAATAATGGAAGCTTATGGAGAAACATCTTCACCATGGATTCATTTTATTTACGATCTTTTAGACTTTAATTTGTTTATTCAACTTTGAATCCACTTATTTTTGCCCTGCTCACTTCCATAGCTTATTGGAGCCAAAACTTCCTTGTAAACTAAATGCTAATTGCTACAAAGGGAATTCTGACAGGCACACTGAATGCAGCGGTATGGCAGTTACGAAACTCAGACCTTTATCCCTGGAGCCCGGAGAGAAAGCAAACACTTGAGGCAAGGTTGCTAAATGAGGTTTGGAAACTGATTCTAGAGAGAGGGTGTGGGTACCTTGCCCATTGTGACTCTTCACTGGATTGCTTCATCTCCAGCCTGCCTGTGCTGTGGGTTAGAATGGGTTTGGGGCAAGATGCAGACTTTCCAAACACTAATGATTTTCCTTTTCTGTTTACTCCCATAGAAATTTATGTGTCACTCTATTAAAGGTGACATGCAATCACACTGAATTACACCCAGCCCTGGTGTGTGCCTGCCCCAGTTCACTGAACTCTGCAATCCACCCTTGTGCCATCAAGTCCCTACCATGGAGACTTCCCACATAGAAGCTAAAGAAGATTTAGTGTGTCAGTGATTTAGAGTGTAGTTGGTATAAGGATCCCACCAGGTTGCTATTTAACAATGGAATTCGGGCTCCAGTGTGCTTATAATTACACTCTGGGAATACACTACTTCTTAAGTCTCTATTGAATACTTTTTTTTTTTTTTTTTGAGACAGAGTCTCACTCTGTTGCCCAGGCTAGAATGAGTGCCGTGGCATCAGCCTAGCTCACAGCAACCTCAAACTCCTGGGCTCAAGCGATCCTTCTGCCTCAGCCTCCTGAGTAGCTGGGACTACGGGCATGCGCCACCATGCCCAGCTAATTTTTTTTTCTATATATATTTTCAGCTGTCCATATAATTTCTTTGTATTTTTTTTTTTTTTCAATAGAGAATGGGGTTTCACTCTTGCTCAGGCTGGTCTTGAACTCCTGAGCTCCAACGATCCGCCCACCTTGGCCTCCCAGAGTGCTAGGATTACAGGCGTGAGCCACCGCGCCCAGCCTCTATTGAATATTGAACATGAATTTAGCACTGGACCCCATGCTATAGAGTGGAGGAAAGAAGAATATATTTTCAGGGAGAGAAGCCTATAAAACTAGATTGTTAGTAGAATATACATGAGCAATACATGGGAGCATTTAGTTAAGTATGATATACTCCAGAAGGTTTAAGATAATGTAAAAACCTACATGGGCTGAGTATTAAGAGGAATATTCTTAGTAGTAGAAGTTAAAGAAGAGTTGCAAAGATATTCTATTATTACGGGAACAGTAAGTGTTAAAATTACAGCTCTACTACTTACTAAACTTGTTTCTTCAAAACTGTGTCTCAGTTTCTCATCTATGCAATGAGGATAATAATATTACCTAGGCCACATGATTTCTGTCAGTAATAAATGATGTAATTGAGGTAAATTTCTTAGAGCAAGGCTCAACACCTAGAAAGTAATCAACAAACAATAGCTGCTGTTTTTGTTCTTGTATTAAACTGGGGTGAAATCCAATTGTGCAGGTTCTAGAAAAGCTGCAGAAGCTTAAGTTTGTGGTAAAGGACACGGGGTGCTTGGAAACTTTTAAATAGCCATATACTCTATATGTATAAATCAATCAACTATTGATTCTCCATTTCAAAGCTTTATAAGTGAGTGTTATTCAGCATGTATTTGCTGAACACCTGCTTTAAGCCAGAAATGTGCTAGGTATTATCCCAGATAGAGTAGTAAGGAAGAGTCCTTGCTCATGAAGAACTTAATATTCTGTGGGAAGGCAAGCCATAAATACAGGCATTGTCTAGTTAAGAGTTCAAGACCATATAGGAGGAGGTGCCAAAGTTAGTGATTATGATTAGCATTTCCAAACGTGTGACCCTAAACCTTTTGTTCCTCCTGGCCTGGCTGGAGCTCTGGTGCTGTGGGAGTGACAGATTGGGTAGTGAACCTGAATCACTGTGGTCAATCAATGGGAATTGTCTTTTGCCCCTGTCAGGAAGTGACATTCTGCAAGTCAGTCAGAAGGCGTTTGTCTGGAAGATTCCTTCCCTTAAGAGGGTGTTTGTTTGAAAGAGACAGAGACATGAATTAGGTAGAAATAAAATAACTGTATCTCCTCCAAGTTACATAGGAAGGAAAGTGAGAATTAAAAGCATTTTGAAATTCACCTTAAAAAGAATAGCCACCAAAACTCAACCTAAATTTAGTATGTTCCAGGATCTGTTCTAAACCCATTATATGTATTAACTCATTTAATCATCCCAACAAAACCTTATAAGGAAGGTACTTTTTTATTCCTGTTTTATAAATGAGGGCCTGCGGCACAGAGAGGTTAAGTATGTTGCCTAAGGCACAGTGAAAATGAGTGGGACCAGGATTTTGAACCCAAACTCTATAACTCCCGGAGTCTACACTCTTAAACACGATGCCACACTGCCCCTTTGTGGTACACCTGGACCTGTTCCCTTCTAAAGAGAATTGTTCAGAGTGAATTATGCTTACAAAACATTCGTGCTTTTTAGTTAATTATTTATTTATTTTTTAAAATTTGAGGATCTTAAAGAGAAGATAATGAGAAAATGTTATCAGACTATTTGGCATTCCATAGGTAATGTTTTCAATACATATATTTTCTTTGATATATGTTAATAAATAAGAAACAGATTGTCATTAGGAGCAGAGATTCACATACTTTGAAAGTTCGTTTTCCTAATGCTCTGTGGAAATGAGCAGACTTTTTTCAAATATCTTCTGCTTTCTGTCCTCCTCTAAAGGGTTTTCACACTGGAACTTCCCCCTCAACACACACACCTTCCTCTTTTCTCTCCTCCCTCCTCCTCTCCCTCCTTCTCCCCCACCCCTCCCCTCTCTCTCCTTCTCTCCCACAAGTCTCATGGCAGGTCCTGTTTCTCAGGCAACGAGACCACAGGTTTTATTAGGACATAATCTCCCCCCATACCCACACCAGTGACCTAAAAATCCTTCATCCAGAGTGCTTTGGTAAAGTGGTTTGGCAAACCTTTCATCCTTTTGTTCAAACTTTTTTCAAAATTCTCCTTTTTGACTCATTTTCCTACCTGCCTCTTACCTTGAAATGCTCACAAAAACAGACCTATTTTGTTTTCAATACCAAGTTTTGTTCTCTTTATTCAAACATTTTGTGATGTCATGTGATATCCTGGTTTTGCACGTGCTGTTCCCTTGCTAAACTCTCCTTTCCACTTCTCTATCTGGCCGAGGCTACTCATTATCTAAGACTCAAATGAGGTGTCCCCTCCCGTGTGGAAACATCCTTGACCTCTACAGGGAGAGGTGCTTCCGGAACACTTTGTTCTTCCTCTATCACTTCATGTAGCATATGGTCATATTTTATTTGTGTGTCATTGACCCCCTGACCCTCTTGTCATGGACACATCTGTTAGTCTATGAGCTTTCTGAAGATAAGAATGATGTTTTGTTCACTGTTATATCATTCGATCTTGGCACATATAAACCTCTATAGTTGCTGCTTGTTTGGGGATTTGTCCATTTTGAGAATTATATGTGCCATGTCTTAAGCCTGAACAAGATGATCTCATAAAACTAGGTTCTCAATTTCTCCTCCCCAGCCCTGAACATACTCAAGGAACTAAGAATGGCTGTAAATTACTTTAATCTAAATATATTCTTGAAGGGAAGTTTGCTGTCACAATTTAATTATTTAATCATCTCATCATCTCCGTCACACACATACACATACATTGAATTACAAAAGTTGACAAAACATGTTGTTGAATTTCATAAGGATTACCACTATTTAGAGTGGAAATTCTTCTAATCCACCATGAGGTTTGCACCTTGGCAAACATTTCCCAGAATTCCTCATCTCTGTATTATCCACTCCTCTGCCCATTCATACATAAGCTTGTTTTTGCTCCATTTCCAGAGAGTATCCCACAACCCCTGCTGACCACAAGGATTGAACTAGGAATTGATATTTGGCCACAGCTGGGGCAATTATCTCTCTTTTTGTATGCACGCCCTCATGTAATCTCTGTAGTTCTTGAATGAAGAGGCCTAAAGATAAAAGCTTGCAAAGAAACAAAAGAGTGAGCAGACAAATGGAGAAGGAAAGCTTATTGTCTGGAGAAACAGTCATAACAACTGTGGTTTCTGATACTGTACTTCTTTCTTCTAAGCTTTCATATGGTGCAATTGAAATGCTGGACCGCGGTTCCATGAAATATAATGTTGCATTTCAGTAAAGACCTTTCTGTTGCTTAAATTAGCTGGAATAGATTCTTGTTATTATAAATGTGTGATATAATCATTACTACAATGTTGCTTTTTCAGTCTGAAATACCCATATACCCAAAACCTACTAAATTTCTTCAAGGCCAAACTCAAATCCCACCTCTGAAGTTTTATCATTGTATAGACATAATTTGCATTAAACTTACAAATTGTGTTACTTATTTATGTTCAATAATTTATTCCTCAATTTAACACAAATTGCTGAGCACCTATCATATTGCAGGCAGTGTGCCAGAGATATAAAGGTGAACATAACTAAATCCTTGTTTCCAAAATGCTCACAGACTTTTGCAAGAGACCATCACCAACAACCAACGTTACATAATATGTTATGATATGATCTAAGCAGAAGTCTGGAAATAGAGAAAAGGGACACCAGACTTCTGCTTTGCAGGGGGAAGAATGGCCTTTTCAAATAGTGTAGTTAGTTGCTTATAATTCTGTCTCTTCTATTACCTTGTATAGAAGCAGAGGGAAGAGTGAGTGTCCATCTTTGTAACCAAAAAGAACCATCACCATCCCGTACCACAAATAGTATCTTTCTCAGATCAGGTTCCTTGGAAACAACTCTGATATGGAGATTTATATGCAGATTATTATATTCTTGGCAACAAGATCCCTAGGAAAATAAGGGGAGCAAGACTGGAGAGAGGAAAATGTTGATCGGTAATAAAATTGTAATGGAAGTCTCACACTCTCAACAGGGAACTACAGATATAAGCTGGCTCTTCAGAATTGCCCTGTTTTGACACAAGGGAGCAGGGCATTGTACCCCATGTATGAGCCATTGGTTCTATGTGAGTTGGCCCACTGAAATGCCCATGAATTTGGGCAAGACAGCTTCCATCAACCAAGAAGTAGTTAGCTATGAGTTAGCAGCAGCCTATAGCAGCTGGGAACAAGTGCTAAAGGGAGATCTGGGTGTCACAACACAGCATCTATTGCAGCACCATACAAATGATAGCCACTCAGTAATTATTGGTAGGAGTTCTGTTTTATATATTAGCTATTACTGTTTTAAAATTTTATTTTTCAATACTGATGTGAATATTTCTACCGGAGCATCAAATTCTTTATTATTTTCTGAACTTTACCTCTGAGCTCATCTGACATTTATAATTGTGAGGAACTAAGTTCCCCAGGGCTAGGAAAAGATTCATATCCACATCATGTATCTTGCTAGTCAGTGGGCAAGGGCCTCCCTGCCTGTATCACTCAGCAGAGTGGAATTTTAATCAAGTCATGGTCTTAAGGAAATCAATCATGATCAAGACATCCGCAGTTGGCTGGCAACAAAGATAACAATTAAGGTAAAATGGCATTATATGCTAACAAGTTGGGAGTGCCTTAGAATTAGGCCCACATTAGAAGGAATGATAACTTTTTCCAAGAATTTAAATCAAAATGTTTTTTTCTTTGGTATAGGCAGTTTAATCAAAACAAAATAAAACAAAAAGGCAACCAGTGAAATGGTTAAGTAAAAATATAAAGCTTTATAATCTATGCCAATCTAGCCAGCTTAATTCATTCTACTGGAAAAATCTAGATCCTTTCCTGTTGGAAAATGACCCAACAGCTCTGAGTGCATGTCAGCCTTGATCAGTACATAAGCAGGTGTATATTACATATTTTGCAAAGAAGTTGCAAAGGTAGCACTGATTCTCAGTTGTCCAAATGGTTGGCTTACTGAATATAACCTCAACCCTATTTGAACAAACTTTCTGACAGTTGACTTGGTTTCTAAACCCTGAAACTCCCAGAAATTCTACTGGGAGAACACCCTTTTGGGTGGGGATGGGGAAATCTGACACTAAGAGGCTAGAAGACTTTGTGTTGGTTCTTATTACATAATACGAGTAAACAGAGAGACGGGAAATTTGTGGGGAAGTCAATTTTGATCAATTTGTGGTGTTCGTGGGAGGCTGGGTAAATTCCATCATTGCCTCAACTTCTCCTTCTATAAATTGGGGTTATATCCTTCACCGCCTAGGATGACCCCCATAAAACAGGTTTGGCAAAGCTGTTAGATCACAGATTTGGGAAACACCTACAGATCGTTCAACTTAATCTTATGATGCAAATTTCCCCCTCCCCGCCAACATCTTCTAAAGGAGTTGTCCAGCTTCAATTTAGAGACTTTCAATAACAGAACCTCACTGTATCTGCAGACAGCCTACCCATTAATCTTTATTGAGCACTAACAAAGCATCAGTCATTATTCTTGGAAGAGAACCATGTATGGATAGCTATAGTCTTTGGAAAAAAATCTTTCTTTCTTTGAAGTGGAACTCTTCCGTCTATAACTTTCAGACACTGACCCTAGTCCTACTTGTTATGATCAAAGAGTACAAATTTTAGTTGCCCATTACAAGTAGGCAGTATGACATAGTACTTAGGAGCTTTCACTATAATGTCAGAAAATTCAAAGTGTTCCAATCCCAACCTTGCTTTTTTCCTACAAAAAGGAATAGATACTTAAATACTGAATACTTCTGTTTTGTTCCTCTTTAAAATGGGTTTATAATACTAGTTATCTCATAATTTTAAGATGACATCTGCTATAGACAATACCAAATCAGTAAAATGATTCTTGTTCTGATAGAGATCACATTCTAGACAGCGAAAAAGATAGCTATATATACTATAGAAAGCCAAGGATGCATAAGGAATTTGTTTCAGTGATGACAATCTTTTTGTGAAAAGCCCAGAACACTTCAAAAATTGCATCTCTTCCTGGAACAGGGTTGAAAATTTTACCCGGAGTTAATAAAAAATATTTTACGCAAAGTCCTAAAATATTAAAGATTTAAAAGCTTCCCTGAAATGACATCTTTTTTTTTTTTTTTACCATTTCTGATACTTAAAGACAAGTGTAATGCTGGTTCCATTTTTCCCTGTTGCGAAGTTATCATCTCCCCAAATGTGGATGTTTATAATTTCCCTCATTTTTCTCCCCAGAACAGAAGTATATTTGGGTAATGGCTATTGACACAGTAAACTGGATAAGTAATGCCCTGTGTAAGGTCATGAGAGTAAAGTGGCTGGTTTTGCTTTGGAACAAAGCATGCCTAACATCCGGACAAGGAAAGGCTACAGGATCCCTGACTATTTACTCCTGCTCAATATTTTCATACAAAACCATTAAATGTCAAAGTCTTTTAGGAAAGAGGCATAATAAGTCTTTGTTTGTTGCTGAAGCAACCCTTTAGGGACTTAGATCAATCAAAGGGATACCTCTGGGCCATGCATTCTGGGAGGAAATCTTTGAAGGTATTGTTTTTAAAGGCTATAAATCTACCCTTGTGTTTTCTGTCTGTCCAGACCAGCTTTAATCACTTACCAAATAGAATCATTTGTAAGACCAAAGAAAAGACAGGCATTTCCAGAAGGACTTTCTTTCTCTCAAGTCTCAACTTCATCTCTTACAGATCTCACCAGGATATGACAAGAGGCTTAGTTCCTTAGCAAATCAAATATTTCTGGCTGGATTCTGAGACCAGGGAATTAAGAATCAATATGATCCTAAGATATGAAGCCTTCTGGATGATACGAAACCACCTAGAAGCCAGATTCAGCAGTAAGAAAAGCAAATAATACTGCCTAGGGCCCAGAATAACATGCTTTACATTAACATGGAAGAAATAGTACCAAATCCTGCTTTCAGACTAGAGGGCATGAGGTTCTCATTAGCACTAAGGGGGTGGGGCATGTGAAGAAAGCCAGAAAGACATGCTTTGAGAGGCAAATTTAAATCCTGCGAGTGGTTACCTTGCACAGAAAAAGCTTTCACAATTACTTGCAAAGGACAGTTTAATTTGCAAATATCATAGGACAACCAGACAATTGATACCTCTCCTCTGATGCAAGCTTTGAAAATCTTCATTCTCTTGCATTTAAGAGACTATGAGTTGCTTGGGATCTCCTTCCCAAAAAATCAGGTTCAGAGGACAAGCAGAAGCTGAGGGAGGGAAATCACATCACAAAAGACAAGTAAGATGAACAGTTTAGATTGATAACTTTGTAAAGAAAGGAAGAATGATCACAAGAGCATGTCATTTTACAATGCTTAAGTGTAAGCTGTTAATTGGCAAGAATCGGTTTATGATAAACTGAGGATTATTGCAAGAATTTACAGGGAGGTGAAAAAATGATGAGTAACTTGTTTAAAAATTAAAAGAGCTAGACCTTAGGATAACCATAGGTTTGTTTGAGACTCAATTACATCTTTATTGTGCTGCTCTTGTTTTGACTCTGTTTCCCTGCAGTCCCTCTTTCTCAATATTCTTATTGAAAATATCAGCCTTTGAGACAAGACTATTAAGGAAGTATCCATACCAACTTTTCCTGGAAACATGGACAAAGGCAGGCATATTTCATATTTAAATT
Organism: Lemur catta; assembly: GCF_020740605.2. Classification (NCBI taxonomy): domain Eukaryota; kingdom Metazoa; phylum Chordata; class Mammalia; order Primates; family Lemuridae; genus Lemur; species Lemur catta. The sequence goes on from NC_059136.1 coordinate 40,243,783, forward strand.
CTAAGCTCCTGGGTAAAGGGTTTAGTCTTTCTCATACTTCTAATCAGAGTTCTTTGTATATTTTGAATTCTATAAGTATTTGTTTGATTAAATTGTTTTTTTCACTCTCTTTTTATAATAAAAACGTGAACATGCCCATTTCCTTCTATCATGAAATGTTTAGAAGAGGTTGAAAGTTAATTGGATGGTACTGAGAAGTAAAAATAAAATCCTAAACCTCCCAACCAACTGAAAAGACCCCCTATTGGCCAAAGAGACCCCAGAGAAGCCTTAAAAACTGAGCCCCCACCTGTAATCCTAGCATTCTGGGAGGCCGATGCAGGAGGACTGCTTGAGGTCAGGAGTTTAAGACCAGCCTGGGCAAGAGCAAGACCCAGTCTCTATTAAAAATAGAAAAAATTAGCCAGGTGTCATAGCACATGCCTGTAGTCCCAGCTATTCGGGAGGCTGAGGCAGGAGGATAGGTTGAGCCCTGGAGTTTGAGGTTGCTGTGAGCTAGGCTGATGCCATGGCGCTCTAGCACAGGCAACAGAGAGAGACTCTGCCTCAAAAACAAAAACAAACAAACAAACAACTGAGTTCCCAGTTATGACCATGATGAAATGGGAGGTTGGGCATGCCTCATTATTCCTCCTCACTGCCTAATCATCCATTAGATTTTCTTTCTTAAGGATTAAGCAGAAATCAGCCCTTGCCAGACTCCCCCGTCTGTTTTCAGTTTCCACACACCAACCAACCAGCATTGCTTCATGGTAAGAGACCACCAACCAGACCACAGACTAGTTCTGGCTGGTTTATAGAGGCTGCTCACAGGACGCCTCAGTGCCCTGCTTGGAGGAGCAGCCCTGCAGAGCTAACACTGACACCCTGAAGAGCAGATGGACCCATTTAGCGCTGGTACTTCTGAAAGTGGACAATGAGGTTGATTCTGAGAGTTGCACAAAAAAAATGCTGAAGGCTGGACCCAAATATTTCTGCTAGGGTTGAAGGAGCACAGGGAACTTCACCCTAAAATATGGATCCTTGGTATAATGAATATCTTGAATTAAATACCTTTAGAGATTAACAGATGCTAGAAGAGACTTTTCTCCAAAGCACAGGATGAAGTTGTTCTCCGAAGCTCTCTTATCTGCCTAAAGTCTGGACCTACCAATGAAGAAAGCAATTATCTTGTCACAAATGACTGTCTGCTTTGCAGGCCCAACAACTTTGTCCCAGGCCTTTATATAGTAAAAATCATTTACTATCTCCCTAAAATTATCCACATTTACCCATCTCCCTTTCTTCTAAAATAGGGCATATAAGCATCTGCACCCCATTGGAATATTGGGTAATCCCACTGTGATTCTCCCCTGCGTACACACTAATAAATTTGTATGCCTTTTCTCCTAATATTCTTCCTTTTTTGAGTTGAATTTTCAGCAAAGCTTCAGAGGATGAAAGAGAAATTTTCCCCTGTCCCCTACAGGGTGAAGGATCTAACAGAGCTCCAGCTGGCAAAGGAGAAACATGAGAACTAGACCCAGCACCACAAAGCATATTATAAAAGAAATTTTGCTGAGAAAAAATAGCTTAATAACTGGCACACACACACAATTCTGAAAATATACTCAATATTTAAAAAAATATGCATAGCCTATGAACAAACACTTCCAGCTATGGGGATTTCTAGTAAAGAAATGAATTTGGACATCCATAGCCAATCCATAACTAAGTCCAGTAAATTCTACTCTCTTAAACTTTTTCTTGTACATTTCTAAAATCTCTTCCTTAATTTGGAACTAATATTTTATTTTTTTTATATGGTCAAATATAGCATACAATTGCCTAGTGACATTTCTAAATAAAACATCTAGTGGTGCCACAGCATTACTGAAAACCTTTAAGCTGCTCTCTTTGGTTTTGGGATATAGTTCAATGCTTAAGGCCTTCATAGTTTCATTGCCACTTGCTTAAATGAAGCGGTGGTTGAGTCTGGTTTCTAGAATCAGATTGTGTGGATTGAATCCAGGACCCATTGCATGTTCACTGTACGTGTTTGAACAAATTACAAAATTTAACTTAGTCTCTGTCTTTTCATATCAAAATGGGGATAATAATATGTATTCCAAAAGGATGCTGGAGGGATTAAATAAACTAATGAATGTAAAGGTAGCACAGCACCTGGCAAATAAGATATGCTGCCTATTATCCTTTTCTCTTGCCATATTGGGTTACTCAATACTCTTCAGAAAAATTTTTTTCTGTTCCTGTCATTTTATCTAGTTAAATTCTATTCATCTTTCAAACTCAATTCGAGCATTGATTCAGGTAGCCTTTCTAAACCCCTGAATGGAGTAGATTCTCTTCCTCTTTGCTTCCAAAACAAATTTTGAACAGAATATCAAAGCCCTTCCTGGGTTTTACAAAGAAATGCATTCACTAATTTATTTTTCAATCTTTCCCAATAGATTCTAAGGTCCTTACAGGCCAGGTCATGACTTAATCAATGTTGATCCCACAGGGCCAAGCCCTGGACCTGACTCATACTCAAGGCTCAATAACCATTTTTTTATACACAAAATTCTCATCATAGTAGTATTTCTAAGCACAATAAATCAAAATAATATATAAAATAAAGTGTTGCAATTAAAAGAATGGTTAAATAAAATGTGGAAACCACATCTACTTAACGAATGTGGGCAGCCATTAAAATTATTTTACACACCATGTGACAGCTAGAAAAACATGTGTGATATGTGTTAATAATTATGTGAAAAGGGTTGTAAAATTGTGATGCATTAAAAAGCAACAGAGAGAAAAAATAAGATAAATGTTAATACTTAAAGAAAGAAAATGAAAATAAGCATACAAAAAATGTTAAGTATAATTGTCTTTGAATATTGGCACTATAAATGGTTTTATTTTCCTTTATTTCCACTTGATGTATTTTTTTCCAATATTCTATCATAGGCATACATTTTAAGCACTAATAAATATTGAAAAAGTATACAATATGTAATCATATAATTCCAACCATAAAAGCATTTTCATGCCAGCAGATTAATTTAAGTAACTGTCTAGCCTTTGAAGTTTCTGAAAAATCAAAAAAACCTTGCAGTCAGGGGATGAATGAAAGCCATATTTTCATGCGTGAAAGGACAATCATCTCATATATCAATTATCAGTCAATCCAGAGAATACACAAAGCAAACAGTGAGGAAGGATAGTTTTACCTAGGCAGACTGGGGATTGAATTTTAGCCCCTTGTTTCTCCTTGCATTGCTTTGAGTGCCTACCATGTTGTTAGACTCATCTATTGGGAATCCCTTCTCCAGGCTATGGGAAGAAGAATACAATGTGATACGTTACTTCATAATAAGATTAAAAATAAAGACTGATATTCCTGTCAAAGATATTTCCATTTAATTGACAGACTATAAAAAATTAAAGAGATTTAGGATCTAAAGGAATAAATATATGATGGAGAGATTTCTAATGAAACGACTAGTAGTAGAGAATATAACAATAACAATAATTAATATTAACAAATTAAAATATATAAATATAGGATAGTGTAAATAAAAAACATATACTAAATAAGGACAGCATTAATAAATATGGTATAATCATTAATATGTAATGTGACATGTTACAATTAATATTTAATCAAATATTAGATTCTAAAATGCATGCTAACTGTCTTTCATACATCCACTTAATAAATCTTCACAACTACCTTATGAAGGACATAGCATTAAAACTTTTATTTTAGAGATGGGGAAACTGAGTTAGACACACAGATGTTATGTAGCACACCTAAGGATGAAAAACAGAGCAGGTGCATGAACCAGGTCAGTCAGGTTCTGAAACCTACAATCTATACTCTCCATATATTTCTGGACAGAAGCGAGTTCCCTATACACATAAAACCCATAACAAAAACAAACCACTCTTCCTCTCTCATCTAAAAAATGGCAGCCCATTGAAAACCATTCTTTAAATACGTAATAATTGTTGAACACACTGCAGGGTACTATAGGGATATAAAATAAAAGTGGTTCAGAGCTTTGAAATTAGATCTGAGCTCAAAAAACTCCATTCTGTCATATATAGTTATGAAATTAAATGAAGTAGTAGCCTTGTTAAATCTCAGTTTTTGATCATTTTGTTTGTTATTTATCTGGAATAGGGATAAAACACATCATGGTGTTTTATGAGGAATGACAGAAAATTCACACATTTAATAAATATTTAATAAAACACATTATTTTATATATGTACATATATATCCTTTTATAATATAGACATGATAATGAAGTCCTGGCAAGCTTAAAATGTTTAGAATAATATTTAATATGTAAAAAAACCTACAATTAAATTTTTTAAAAAAACTTAAAAAATTCAATAATTTCACAATCTTTGATAAACACAATATGGTGCACTTGCAATTAGAAAACAGAAACATAATGACCTTTCTATCTTTGGTTAATCAAAGTTATGAAACATTACTTGTTTCAACTTAGAGAAATATAATTCCTATTATACTTACTCAATTTTAGTATCTATGTGTAGAGTTAACTTCTCCTAAATGCCCTCCCTCTACAGATGTTTTTGTTGGAGGTTCTTTTTCCTTTTCCTTCCAATGTCACAGCAACATTCGTGCAATACTGACTTGGAGCATGGAGCGATTGTCCAGATAGTGTGGTAAAAACCCCCAGTGGAGTCTCCACATGAAACTGGAAAAGGATTGAATGAATCTGTTGTGGTAACTCATCAGCTCCCTGGAGGTAAGGTTTGATGACCCAATACAGCTTGTTCATTTGCAGTTTCTATGATTCTTAAACAAAAACAAAACATTGTCTCAATTGAAATAGGAGAAATGCTGTTTTCTAAGAAATGTTTTTGTGTGTTCCTGCCCTGTGTGGTCACTCTTTGGTGACCCTGCCCATAATTTCAGCAGCACAGATGGTAGGCTTCTCTTCCTTATAGGCAAAATATTTAGAGACATCTTCAAGGCAGGGACTGGTAGGAAAAAAGGGATTTTTCAGGTTTCTCTATTCAGATAGGAGACACCTTGAGTCATGGACTCTTCCTTGCAATGGTAGAAGATCTTACTCCAGAACTCCTCTTTCTACTAAACCAGTTCCAATTATGTCCCTTTGGGAGAATGGTCATAGCAGAATGGTGGTGTTAAGGCCCGCGGTGAAGAGGGGCCAATGGGTGGGAGCATATCAGCCTTAGAGCATCTTTTGAACTCCATAAAAAGATAAAATGAAATGGTTAGAAAGAACCTCAGAGACCTTATAGTCCTGAATTTTACAACTTAAGAAACTGAAGTTGCAGAGAGACTTCTTGACCCCTGAGCTCATTCGTCAGAATCCCGCCCAGCATCTCCTCCTTTCAGAAGCTGCCTCTGCCCTCCTGTTAGCAAAGTTCACCATTGCCTTCTGTGTCCACCACTGGGACTAATGCATACCTTTAATATTAACAATTTGAGTATGCGTTTCTCTTTTCCATTACTTCAGGCCTATGTGATTTACCTTGGTTAGGCTTCTAGCTCTCTAGAGGGTCTGTGGATACCCCTCATTTGGGAAGGAGGGTGTAATCTGTAAAACCTTGAAATCACAAACAGAATTTTATATACAAGTCTATGTCAACTCTACAGTTTTCTTGGACAGAATCCAAAGGTATCAAAAGATTCTTGAAGGAGTGTGTAATTCATAAAAGCTAAAAGATCCACTGCAATCGACCATTAATCCCTTGAAACCCACTAGTCCATATCCCATTTATCTTCTTATTCTCCTGTTCTATCTCAGTATTTGTCATATAACAAGTTCTCCAATTTTGTTTAGTGAATGAATTAAAATTTGGCTTATAGTTACTGGATTATTTGAGGGCAAAATTTGTGCCATCATATAGTTTTTAAATCCCTTACAAAGGACATTTGTATTATAGAGATTCTTTTTTTCCTTAGACCATTATCTTTTCAAAACTGAAATTTAACTAATATATTTCTAAATGTCCTGTACACTATCTCTATTATCTTTACAGTTTGTGGCCCAGGAAATCTTAGTAGTATCTTTGAAACAAGAAGATTCAGAAGACACTGCTACAGTATTTAAGAAGGAATGCAGAATTTCAGGCCAAAAGAAAAACACTAAATCCCAGCTCTTTCACTTTTTAGCTTTGAGGCCTTCTCTAAGTCCTGTAATTTTCAGCATCTTCATCTCAATGGATATAATCGCCCTAATTAATATTGATTTGTACAAGTTAATTGATGGGAACACATAAGTAACACACTCAAATTCAAGGTCTTGTTAGAGAATACAAAGTCTTAGAGTTGGGGGGTGGGAGTGGGAGGGAGAAAAAAGAAAACAAAAAAGAAATAAAAAATGTCTTAAAGTTATACCTATGCCTAAACTTATTATCTGTGAAACTCCACTTCTATTACAACTGATTGTCTATGAAACTCCATTTCCACTGCATGCAAACACATATTTTCCATACTGCTCTTTATGGTTTTTTAAAATATTTTTAATGTTTTGTGGTTTTGTCATCTCTGAGGAAATTTCCTCACCAGGACAAAATCTTGGCCATAAAGTTGCACTGACTCAACTATTATTAAAAGGTCTTTATGCTTAATTTTGTTAGCTGCTTTCTAAAAATTTAAAAATATTTTTATATAGTGGTTTTCCCCACTTATTAAGGACCTAGAAGTGGTATCGCTGTATCTTAAGGATATATTTTTTGGACATTTGGGAAGGATCATTCCCCAGGCTTTTCTAGAAAGCCCAGTAACTCCTCATAAAAGATTATGATAATTTACAAATCATAAATACAAAACTCTTTAGAATGGAGTATAGGCCTGGGCATAGTTTGCATCCCTGTTGTCTAGATTCTAAATTAAGCTTGTAAGGAATCCACTGAATAATTATGCTCATTCTCCACATCACTTATTTTTACCCTACATACGGTACGCGTATGCTACTTCTATATTTTTCTGAGTTAACAGTGATTCTTTCCACATAAATATCATATTTCAATCTGATCACAATCCCATGATGTCGGAAGAACAGATTTTAAAGAAAAAGAAAACAAAAACTTCTATTTTATGTTCAAATAGGAAACTTAGAAAATCTTAGAGACATGATCAACCTCCTTTGATTAGTGATTGACAGAAAATTCTTCCTGAATTTATATCCAAAGAGTGTTCTAATACACTGTAATAATCCAATAGAATCTAACTAAAAAACGTATTACCACATCACTTTCCTGCTTAACACCCTTCAAAAGCTTCCCATTGGAAGCTTTTCTCATTGGACCTGTGTAAAGACTAGAGTTTTATTATGACTTATAAGAATTTTTATAATTAGATTGGAACTGATAATTAGAATTCTGTCTGAATGACCTTTGTTGAGATATGAGCTGTCACTTTTTAATCAAATTGACTTGAAAACAATCTCCCTGTGGTTGTTTTAAATGTTATTTCTCATCTTTGACGCTGCTTATTCATTAAAAAAGTGACTCAGTGAGATTTTATCTTTTATTAATCCTGCTCAAGACACAGTCTGCTTAAAACTTAACAGCCATATATTTCATTGTTTATTGAAAAGTTTCCACAGTTATCACTGAGACTATTGGGGAAGTCACTGAGACTTCCCCAATTTCTATATTTTCTCCTTTTGAAATTCATTTTATTAGTTTGTTGGGTATTATCAGTTTAATCTATGTATCTCTTAGGCTTTATTTCTCTTGGCTGCTTTTGGCACAGTGTTTTCAGATTCATCTTCCCATTTGCTAATTCCTTCCCCAGCTGTATCTAATCTATGATTTAATACTTCTATTGAGGTTTGAATGCCATTGAATAAATCATTTTAGTTTTATTTTCATGGCTCAATTTCAAGTGTGTTTGTGCCTTTTTAATGATAATTAATTTTTATTGTTTAAATTTCTCCTTTTATTTCTTCAATCATCCAAACCCATAAGAATTCACCCTTAGTGGAGTTATTGTTTGTTTCGTTTGAGTCAGAATTTCTTTTGGCAAGGGTAACACGTTCTAGAAATATTTACGTATGCTCTTGCTAGATGTATCAAAATACTGCCTGTCTAGAATGACATTTTATTTTCATTTCTCAGACTTGGCTGGTTGTGTAAATTTGAATGTCAAGCACATACAAAAAGACAACTAAAATTTGATTTGTTAAGGAGATAGCTTTTATTAATGCAGATCACAGTGGAGAGAGGGATAAGGATTATTATCTGGCTAGGTGGTTGGTAGATTTTCTTTTTCTGTTATATATTTCTGAGAACATAGTTCTTTGAAAACCTTATTGTCTATTATTTCCACATTCCCTATTCCCTGATACATGTTGAAACACAAGCTGTAGTGTATACCAACTGTAAACTCGCCTAAGTGGCCAAAGCTTCAGGTCACGTGCTTAGTTTTCTACTTTTTAGTTACATTTTTATTTCTGGTTCCTAGCAATCTCTCTTTTTGTCTTATAAGTACAACTATGCATTTTATGTTTTGTTATTTTCTATCATGCTGTTTTCTTGCAACGTTTAGTAGGAAAACTTCCCAATGACTTAGTCTATCTTGCCTGAACCACATGTTCCCTACTCTGTGATTCTTATCATCAAATAAGATGATAAGAAATCAGTTCACGGAGCCCACATATTCAGCTCAAGTCAGTATTTGACTTCAGACAACTCAGTTAACATATGTGGAACTCAAGGGTCCACATAGATAAGTGGAGACAAACATTCTTATCATCTTTACTCACAGGGTTGTTGTCAATATCAAATGATAAAATATACAAAAGTACTTTGGACAGTAAAAAGTGTGACACAAATAAAAAGAACTGCTATAACTCGGTCTTTAATAATTTGGTGTTAGAAATATCTTGTAAACCTTATTTTTTTTCCAATATAGTGTAGCATTTAAAAGTATAAACTCTGTATCTTGAGTTCAAATCCTCCCAAGAAGCGAGGAGTCACCTAATGCCTCATGCCTCATTTTCCTTGTTTATAACATCGAAAAAATAAAAGTACCCACGTCATAAAATGGTTTGAGGATTAAATATGTTAATATGTATACTCTGTTTCAAGCAACACTACTCAAGCATGGGCTACAGATGGGGCTGGTTCACACACTGTTACTGCTCTTTGTTAAGTATTAATACAAAAATTGAGGGCAAATATTCAGGAAGTTTTATAAGAATTTGACAATAACTTATGTTTGTTAAATCTAAAAATTAAAAATGCACATTTGTTTTGTATTTCATTTTTATTTTGTCTTATTACATTTTATTTGGTAAAAGCGCACTGATCCTTTATCACAGATAGCAATGATTAAGAGGCTCCTACAAAGAAAGTATTAGGCAACCTTTAGCCATTATTATAATTACTGCTATTACAAGTGAATAGAATAACCATAGACCAGTTCCTATCAATGGGACTTTTCCACCAGTCCCTCTTTAGAGACTACAATGAAAAGGAGGGTGGGTCAGTTTCTCTGTGAGTTAGAGATCTCTCAGATGCCCACAGCAGTGAGACTTGCCTCACACATGCAAATAAGAAAGCATTTCCACTTAGGGCTGGACAGCGTTCAGCAAAGACTGGTTTCTTGACAAAGCCAAGATATCTCCCTCTGGTCTAGACCTCAGGAAAAATTGCATAGTGGGAATGAACTGTTGAATCTTATGAAGCATATGTTTTTGTCTCTTTGGTGGATAAGATAGGAAGCCAGGAGAGGAGGAAAAGCCACCCTATCTGGAGATTGATTAGGAAACTCTGAGGAGTTAAGATGATCCGCAGGCTATTTCCACGGCTATGGAAGGAGAGCTCCATTGGTGGGGGTTAAAAATATGTTCTCCCTTAAACCAGTAAGCAGGAAAACAAACAAAGGTCTAAATGTCAGACTAGGTGGCACTGCTGCCAGTGTAGAAAACCACCATTTTCCCCTCTGACATTACTCATTCTTCTGAAAGTGCTCCCAATGCTCCATCTGTCTGTGATTAGCAAAACCATTCAGGAAAACACCCATTTTTCCTTTGTGCTAAAACTGACTCTCAATTAACCAAGTGAAAACTATCCTTTAGAAATATTAATTCTGACACGTTGGTCCTTTTGCTCTTCTGAGCCTTTCATTGTAAAGTTAAGTATGAAAATGTAGTGTTGACCATACTGTGATTTTTGAAGCCCTAATTACATTGGAATCATTGTATTGAAAAAAGAGCTAAATTCTAACCATAATTTTTAAAACGATGTAAATAAAATAATAATAATATTTTTAATAATAACAAAACTACTACTTATCAAGTGGGTATTTAGTCAGGTACTCTATGTTACCTTACTTTACCCTCAAAGCTATCATGTGTGATTTGTGAGCTTATCTTACAGTTGCAGAAACAGCTTCAGAGACGTTAAGTAATATGTTCATTGTCACATAGTTAATAGTTTGATATTGAATCTTCCAGATACCAAAGCCAATATTGTTTTAATAATGCTACTCTTATTTTTTCTTTATTGCCTAATGGAAGCCTCAGTTATAAAATTGTTTGATGGGCATCAACAGTAAGGTTGATGATGACAACAAAGATGAGTATAATAATAATAATAATTGCATACATTTGTTGATAGTTTTATATGTGCCAGATACTTGATAAACACTTTTTCCTTCATGATTTCATTTAACCTCATAAATCCCCAGTAAGGCTGATACTATTATCCATCTTTTACAGATGAGGAAATTAATGCACCAACATTGTTCAATGACTTGCCACAGTGCATACAGTTGGTAAATTATGACTCTGGAAATTCAATCCAGCTGATGTAATTACTGCCTCTATGACACAGAAACCCTCTAAAATCAACTTTATCATCCTCATATTGTAAACTCTGTGCTACTCAATTTCACACTCATGCTCGAACTTCAGGCACTTTAGATTTACTGTTTTCCAAAATCTATCATCACATTTACTTTCATGCCTTTGCTCATAGTATTCTTTTCTCTTATAATCAACTGCCATCTTCTTTTCCTGCCAAATACTACTTATTTCATACAAAGATGTACATATGAAGATGTTCACTGCAGCATTGGTCATAATAGTAAGAATTTAGAAATAATCTAAGTATTCACCAAGAAGAGATTTGAGTAAACATTTCAAAGTACACTCAAGTGTTATGAAACTCCTAAAATTATGCTTCCTAATAATATTAGAAACACATTTGAAACATAAAAAAGTGCTCACCATATGCACCTAAAGAAGGGTATAAAATATTGACTTCAGAAATAATGTTTAAAAAATGAAAGAAATAAAATTATAAGTGGTCATTTCCATTATTATATGTAATACACTATTCTTTTTGCTTCCCTTCTTTTTCCTGATAAATCAGTGGTCTCCAACCTTTTTGGCACCAGGGACTGGTTTCATGGAAGACAATTGTTCCATGGACAGGGGTGGGGTGTGGGGGGTGGTGGATGTGGGGTGGGTGCAGAGCTCAGGCAGTGATGCCAGGCTGTTTCCTAATAGGCCACGGACCAGTATTGAGCCACGGCCTGAGTTTGGGGACCACATTGCTAAATGATACTTTTTAAGGTTCTTGTTTCCAAGGGGATATTGCACTGGGGATAACTGTCACTGTTCTAATAAAGCAGAAGTGAAGATATTCCTATGGAATTTTGAATTCCTTATGCTGCGTTGGTACTCAGAAAACCATACCCCAAAATTAAGGCCTCAGAAGCAAAAGTTTTTCTCCAAGCTTCTCCCATCCTCCTCTCTCTAAGTCTCATTCTCCCCTGAGGCTAGGCAAAGAATATACACTCCCTCTTCCCCAAGAAGAGGCCATACTGGCCATAAGGAAATTATTTGTCCTACCTTATTGGTAGGTCTCCCCATTCCAGAGAGCATCCTGCCCCATACCCAGAAGGAAGGAATGCATGTACAGAAAGGCCAAGAAGAATCTAGACAGACAGGCTTTGTTGGGTTTCCCCACTCAGTCTGTTAGCATTAGATCATACCCTTTTTATCTAATCACATTTCTACATGGCTGTGCATACTTTGTTGAACATAAGCATAAAAATGGACAGCTTCCCCTGTATATTTGGGTTTGCATTCTGAAGGCTGCTATGTACATGTTAAATACATTTATATGACTTTTCTCCTATTAATCTGAGTTAATGATTGTGAGTTGATTTTTCAATGAACCTCCAGACGGCAAAGGGAAACTTCACTAAACATAAGTAAGCTGAGAAACAATAACTCTGTAGGTCTAGGTGACTGATCCTGATTACCAAGAACAAATTGGTTGCTGATACACGATGTAATGAGGGGGACTATGTAAGGCAGGTGAGTGATTCATTGTGATGTCAATTGTAATAATGATCTAGTGGAATCTGTATTAATATAATAGAAATTGGACGTCTTAGGATTTGGATCTCATGGAAGTAAAGTTTAGGATCACACTCCCCCTCACCTTGTCCCCGGGTAAAGAACGCTGACAAGCTGAGATGCTGTAGAAGAGGGGAAGTGAAATGTGGAGTAAGTGGTGGAAGACGGAATCTATAATTATCAATTCAGGCTTCAGGCTAGCTAGGAAAGGGAAAAGAAACAGCAGATGAACATAATATATAGTTGCCAAGTCCTCTGTTCCAGCTGCCATATATGTAGAGTACTGCTGATAGCTAAAATATAATACAACTCATGTTCCAGGTGAGAATGTGACTGAATTGACAACACCTCTGGATGATATGGTGACTGATGAGACATTAAGTCATTTCCTGCTGGAAACCTGTCATGGACACATTGTCAACTGTTTGGTGTGTGTCCTTCCAATTATTTTTATAAATTTATATATAAAAATAAATGCAGATTAAGTATGTAAATCAAATCATATATATTATACATAGTATTCTATTACTTGTTTTTCCTCTTAAAATATGTCATGAAGGTTTTTCATGACTGTTCACTTGGAGCTATATCATTAAATAACAATAGAATGTTCCATAAGATAAATTATTATAATTCAGATTGAATTCTGAATTCTATTTTGGCTATTGCTATTGATGTAACACTTAGTATATATAACTTGCTTATGTCCTGCTATTGACTGACCTGCATCTCCTCAAAATTCATATGTTGAAGCCCGAATCTTCAATGTGAAGGTAATTGAGAATGGAGGTTTTTGGAGATAATCAATTTAGATGAGGTCTACAGCTGGGACACTTATGATGAATTAGTGCCCAGGACACAAAAGAGCTTGCTGTCTTTCTCTACCTCTGCCATGTAAAGACACAGTGAGAAGGTGGCATTCTGGAAAGGTAGGAGGAGAGCCCTCACCAGAATTCAAACATGCTGGCACCCTGATCTTGGGCTTCCAGTCTCCAGAACTGTGAGAAAATAAATTTCTGTTGTTTAAACCACCCAGTCTATGGTATTTTGTCATGACCCATCCTGAATTGGAGACATCCTTTTATTTTCAACCTTTATTTTTCTAATCTTTGGTTTAGTTTTATCTTTTGTATATAGAATGTAGTTTAGTATTGTTTCCTTAATACTAAGATGTTGTCTTTCTTACTGCAAGAAGTTAATATGTTTAATTTGTATACTGATAGACTTGAAATTATTCCTGCCATTTCATTTAATGCTTTTTGGACATATTTTTAGCATTTTTCTAATGTTTTGTTTTGTCACCTTCTTTTTCATATCAATAAAGTTTTCTTTATCCTATTATCTTATAATGATACAAAATGTATATATTTATTTATTTTCTTTGGTGGCTACCCTAAAAGAAGTAAAGTTAAGTCAACTTACATTTTCCTATTGTATTCTATTCACAAATAAGGCAAAAAAGATAACATGATCTCAAATCCTCTTTATCACTGTTCCATCCATTTTGAGATTATGTCAGAATTTAATTTAGAGATGTATACTTGTAATTAAACATTATATATACAGTATAATTTAGATTTAAATATAATAAGTAATAATTTATTTGCTGAAGACTTCATCTTATATCCTACATCTTCTTTTCTTTTGAATTCTTTTTTCATTTTGCTGATATTTTTCTCCAACATATTTTTCAAAATGACTCTGTGAGTGTTAAATTTTTACATTCTGGCATACCCATAAGTGTATGTGTTCACACATATGTTTACATTTTAATGTTGCTCAGTGGTAGAATCTCAGGGAGTGTATATAAAATAATCAGAGATGATACTGTCTAGGTTCTAGCCAAAGCAAAATAGGCCAGCTTTCTTGTAAGGAAGCTATTTAGAATATAGGATGGCCAGACTTCATTTTACCACTTTACATTGAAAATCCAGGTGTCATCCTTGATTCCTCCATTTATTTTTAATCTATTGTCAAGCTGCCTCAATTTTATATCCCAGATGCATTTAAAATCCATCAACTTTTATCTGAATACATTGGCAAGATGGTTCAAGCCATCATAATCTTCTGCCCTTATTATGGCAGCAGTCTACATGATTGATTTACCTGCTTCTACTCATGCCCTGACAATCAATTCTGCAAATTGGGAAAAAAAAGTGATTTATCTTATAAAATAAGTTGCAGCAAGTCTCTCACTTGCTCCTTTCAGTGCATTTAGCTACACTACACATCTTAATAACTACATTGTGTTACACAAAATAGGATAGATTAGTCATCCTGAGTTCCACTCTGGCTGATGTTACTATTGATGTAATTCACTCTTTCTAATGTATTTGCCTGATATAAACTGTATTTGAAGTCTTCGAATGGCTTCATCTTACATTTGGGGGAGGTGATGAATAAAATCTCCTTTCTATTATAACTTTTGGAATTTTGTATGTTTTTCTTTGTTAGTTCAGTATGGTATCAACAAATAAACAAGGTAATTTCAAGGAGAATTGCGTGGGTTTAAATCCTGGCTCTGTTATACCTTGTACAACTAGTTACTTGGATGCAGTTTCTTTAAAAAGCAGCTACTTGGTCTGTGAATAGAGTTGTTTTGGGTCATACTTATTCATCCCAGGGATAAATTTTCCTGAAGCTATTTTCTGGGGGAATATACACTTTTAAGCAACAAGAAATAATATGGAAAAAGAAAAACATTGCTTACTCATTTACTCCTTTTGTCAACAAATATATTTTGAGTTCCTATTATATATCAGGAAGACAGATAATCTGAAAGGCAGAAATTAATCAATAGTTACACAAGATATTTATATGATACCAAGTGATTTGAACGGACTATGAAAGAGTATTTGGATATGTAGAGGCTGTGGACGAGTACCTGCATTATCTTAGATTGGTAAAAAAATTTCTGGTAAGGTAAAATTTTAAATGACTCCTGAATGACAAGAGAAAGTAAGATCAGGGCAAGATAAGTAATGTCAACATTTTAAGGCAGAAAAAAACTTGGTGTTTTCAGGAAAAACAAGAAAGCAATTGTAGCGGAAACATTGAGCCTAGAGAAGAGAAGTACAAGGGAAGGTCAAAGAAAGAGGTGATTGATCAGGAGCCTGTTCACGTAAGACCTTGTCAAACAACAAAGGGAATTTATTATAGGTGCATGGAAAATCATTTGGAGGATTTTAGGAAAATAAGTGATATGTTTTGATAAATATTTTAAAATATTAACTTATGTTTGTAAGGAATGGATGATTTAGAAATAAGGATACAAGTCTACAATTCTTTGATTTAAAAAGTCAGCTGCAAATGACTCCTACCACTTTGTAAATTTGTTTATAGTTTTCTTATGATTGACTTTTACAACTTTCTTTTGTGTTTGGAGAGTAGCCCTGAATTGGTGAGAAGGCTAAAAATAAATATATGAAAAATATATACTCTTAACTAAAAATAAAACTTTTTGTTAGGGTAAGCATTAGGGTATATCTCCTCTATTATCTCCTGCCCTATTATGATATGATATAGCCTAGCAATAAAGTATGCTGGCTCCGGACAACACTACCTTGTTTAGACTCTGTCTTGATGTATACAGAGCTCAGTGACTGCTTAGGTCTTGTTTTTACTCAGCTGTAAATTTATAATAATAATAGAGCCAGAGTATTAAATGGTTCAATATGTGTGAATCTTGGAATACAATAAACATGCAATAAATATCACACTTTCAACATGGAGAGGATTTTTTGTTTCTTTTTATGTAAGCATGGAATATTGCATTTATCCACTTCAAACTTTATTTTACTAGTTTTAGGGTAATGTTCTATATCTATTCAGATGCTGTATAAAGAACTATCACATGGAAGAAAGAGTGACTTACCTCTCTGCTCTGGAGAACAGAATTGAACAGAAGTATGGAGGAAGGATTTGACTCAATGTAAGAAAAACTTTTAGGCTATTACACATATTCAAGAAAAAAAAATGAACTGCCCAAAAAATTATAGTCTTTTAATTATTTTACATATTCAAAGGAAAGCTAAGGGAATATCAATAAAATAATTAGTAGTAATGTTATTATTAATAATAATGTCATTATTAATATTAGAGACTTGGATCTCTAAAAATCTTTGTAAATTATCTTCTCTATTATTCTTTTATCAGCAATTTTAATAAAAAGTGTTAAGAAAAATTCTTAAAAATCTTCTTAGATGTCAGAGAATTATTATATCATATTCATCTTGATCTTAGTGCTTATAGTATTTTATAACATTTTAGTTCTTGTTCCTTTATCATTTTTATAATAGCTCTATTAATTTATAAGAACTTAATTAAAAAATTTTCCTAAACATGTTCTATAGAGTTTGCTGCATTTCTTTAAAATTATTTATTAATATTGAGGAAAAATCCAGAATTCAGAGCCAATATACCTGGCTTATCATAAATGTGTTGCATTTCTTCTTGGGGCTCTGATTTTCTTATTATGCCAGAATGTATTTTCCAAAAAATGGCCACAGGGATATTTCTCATCTCATCTGCTCTTTCAGGATATTGCCACATTGCCCTCAGTAGACAAACTCTGTGGTCCTTCCCTTTGATTGTGGGTGGGCCTGTGTGAGTGCCTCAATCAATAAAAGGTGGCAGAAATGGGAGGGCAGGACTTCTAAGGTTTGATCAGAAAGTGCCACACAGCTTCTGCCAATTTCTTTTCCGAAATGCACCTTTTCAGTTCTGAGCAGCTGTGTAGGAACACCTGCTTCCTTGAAGTCATCATGATGGAGAGAATACGTTGGTGCCCAAAAGATGCCTAGAGAAAGAGATGCCCAAGGAGCCTCAGCAGTTTAGCTATTTCCATATATGGGAGAGAACAAGTGTTCAAATGATTCTAGCTGCCATCATTGTCTGACTGCTACCACATAAAAGATGTCAAGTAAGAACCAACTCAGTGATCCCAGTTAACTCCTGGAAATATGAGATATAATAATGAAACAATCATTGGTGTTTAAGGCCACTAAATTTTGAAATCTTTTGTTATGCAAATAAAATAGAGTGTTGGGCTAAGTCAAGCATCTGACCATATTTTAATAACTTTTATGAGACCAAAGTTAAAAAAAATTGAAAGAAAAAAAAGAAAAACCCTGTTTAAAGCACCAGAGAGAAACGAAGGAAGCCAGAGCATCAGAAATCAATAGTCTGAAAAGAAAGAAGAAAAGTACTTTGAGAAGGAAACACTGTAAGGCAGAACTTTGGGATGCTATCTTTAAACTTTTGAAAGAAAATAACTGTATTATTGCACAATGTTATCATTGGGGGAAAGTGGATAAAATGTCCAGGGGATCTCTCTATCATTTATTACAAGTTCCTGTAAAACTACCATTATCTTAAAATAAAAACTTAATTAAAAATCAATAAAATCCAATAAATTTGATAAGTCTTTGGCATATTTATCAAGAGATAAAGTCCTAAAATATCAGTACCCAAAATGAAAAAGAACACATCATTGCATATCTTTGATTGTAAAGAAATAAAAAGACATTAAGGAAGAATTTATTGTAATATATTTGATGATTTAAATTAAAACACGTCATACAGAAGTTAACATAGAAAGAAATAGCAAAAATGAATGAATTTGCTGAATTCTTTTTTTTTATTTCAGCATATTACAGGGGTACAAATGTTCAGGTTACATATATTGCCTTTGCCCCACCCAAGTCAGAGCTTCAAGCATGTCCAACCCCCAGTCAGTGCTCACTGCACCCATTGGATGTGTATATACCCATCCCCTCCTCCCCACTCCCATCTGCCCAACACCTGATGAAAGTTACTACTGTGTGCACTTAAATGTTGATCAGTTAATGCCAATTTGATGATTAATACATGTGGTGCTTTTTTTCCCATTCTTGTGATATTTCACTTAGTAGGATGGGTTCCAGCTCTATCCAGGATAGTGCAAGAGGTGCTATATATCACCATTGATTTTTGTGGCTGAGTAGAACTCCATGGATACATACACCACATTTTTTTAATGCACTCATGTATTGATGGGCACTTGGGTTGTTTTCACATCTTTGCAATTGTGAATTGTGCTGCTATAAACATTCTAGTTCTGATGTCTTTTTATAGAATGTCTTTTGTTCTTTTTTTGAAAACATTTTGCTAAGAAATCTCAAAACCCAAATGTCTTCATTAATGAATTCTACCAAATATTTAAGGAAAAGATAACACCAATCTTAGGTAAACTCTTTCAGAGAATAGAAAAATAAGAAACACTTGCCAACTTGTTTTATGGGTTAGGCATGAACTTAATACAAAATCTGACAAAAACCATGCAAGAAAGAAAAAAATAAATTATAGGCCAGCATCTCTCATGAACATGCATACAAGAAAACCTAAACAAAATATTAGAAAATTAAATCCAGAAATATAGAAAAACAATACTGTGTTATGATTACATAGAGTTTATTTCAGCAATGAAATGTTGGTTCAACATTTGGAAATACATCACAAATTAACAGAAAAAATGATAAAAACCATATGAAGTTTTCAATAGATGCATAAAAACCATCAAAAACATCAAATGCCATAGACTAAATGTAATAAAAGCCATTCCATACTTTTACAGTGAAAACTGCAAAATTTACTAAAAAATCTTTTTAAAAAGTTCTAAATAGATGGAAACATATACTAGGTACATATATTGGAATATTTATTATTTTAAAGATGTCAATTCTCTCCAAATTGATATATAAAATCAATACAACTCTAATTATAAGTCTCATATGGCTATTTTTGTATAAATTAGAAAGTTAATTTATAAAATATACAGAAATTCAAAGGTTTAAAAGTATCAAAAAATATCTGAAAGAACAATGTGAGAAGACATGCACTAACAGCTCTAAAAAAAACCCAGAAACAATAAAACACTAATTAAAAACCACAATTTCAGCACAAAGATATGATCAATAAACTAGTGGAAAATAATAAAATACCCAGAAATAGACCCAAATACTGTCATTGATTTATAGGAAAGTACCATGGCAGTGCAGTGGGGAAAAAGCAGTCATTTTGATAAATGGCTCAAGATTAATTAATATACTTATGAAAAAATTAATATGACACTTTTCTCACACCATATATGAAAATTTATTCCAGATATACCTTAGATCTAATATAATTACAAAGTTTCTAGAAGAAAACATACAGGAAAATTTTCATGGTCTTGGATTAGGCAAAGATGTCTTAAACCAGAGCATGTACCCCTCCCACACACACACAGACACACACACACACAAACATGCACAATTGCTAGGCATAGAGTGAAAGATTGATGAATTAGATTTAATTAAAATTAATAATTTTTACTTATCAAAAGACACTGTTAAGAGAGTTAAATGCAAATCCTGTAGTGGAGGGGAGATATTTTCAATCATATATATGACAAATAACCTACATCCAGAATTATTAATATAAATAAATTATACAAATTAATTAGACAAATGCGACAGCTTCATTTAAACACATGTCAAAAGACTTTAGTAGGCATTTCTCCAGTGAGGCTATCCAAGTGGCCAAAAATCATAAAACAACGTGTTAAATGAAACAAGATAAGATATAAACACAAATAATAATACAAGGCAGACAGTGAACCACACATGAACTACAACATGGCCCAGCAGAAGTCTTCAAGAAAGAGGTGACAACTGAGCTGGACTTCAAAGTTTCAGTATAATTTCAAGCAATGTAGATAAGAATTTTTTTTCCAGCGGGAAAAGGAGAGAGCTCAAAAACCTGTGCGAGTGTGAAAATTTAAGGAGTATGTGCCCGTGTGTGTGTCATTTATGTGAAAATGCAAAGTATGAAAACTCATGGGTGGCATCTCTAGTACAGCATGTGACTTGTCACTGAAACATATCAATATAGTCAGTATCAAGAGTTAAAAATGTATTGAATAGTTTCTATTGGCACAATACAGACTTTATTTTCTCTAATTGCAATTTCAGGGTTTGGGGAAATCATAAACCACATACCAGTTGCCAGAGTGTTTAGAAGAGAGCAGGCCTTTTAAATGGGCAAACTTTGGAATTATCTCTAATCTAAAAATATATAGGATAAATTTTTTGGGATGTAGAGCTTGTACCCAGAAGAAGGAGGCAACAGAATATGAATAAACAGTTGAAATTAGTTTGTGGAGGGTCAGGAAGTCTAGGCTAAGGATTTGATATTACAGAGATGATTAGGAGTGACTGATGGCTTTTGAGCAGGGGTATGACATAGCAAAAGCCACACTTGAGGACAAGTGACCTCACATTGAACAGAAGAATAGATCTTCTCTAACAACTCATTGAACAAGACCAGGGCACAAGTGATAGGATATGTGCTTTCTATGTGCATATCTCTTCCTACATATCAAGAATCGAGAGAAAAGGAGGCAACTAGGGAAGGTGGAAATGCTCAGAGCTCAGTTTTGCACGAGGTAAAACCAGGTCTGCTCTCTGCCCCAATCTTCTGGGGTCCTCAGGCGTGGCAGTGACTGGGAAACCCTGCTACATAACAGGACACATACGTGCCACATAAACAGATTCATGTGCGTGGCTCAGGTCAGGCACCAGAGGGCTTGCCAGTGTTTTTCTAGAAATAGGCTTCTTCACAGGTGGCTTTCTCTGCTGAAGCTATGATTTAGTGTTGGGGGAGGGGAGGACATAGTGTTGTCATGGGGCAGGGGATGGGACAGAGAATGGGGATGGGAGAGGGAAGGAGACATTGTTGCCTTAAAAAAGTCTTCTCTATGACTTTGCCTGATTTTATGATTGTAGCAAGTCTCCTGAAAATGATTTTAGGAATTGTACCTCAGGTCATCTTCCTCATAGTGGTTGTTTTAAAAATTCTTGGAAGATGCTTTCTGCTCTCTCCACAGTGTGAGCCCTGGGCGATGGGCCAAAGTTGTTTTAAATGTTGAAAGTTCTGGCTCTTTGCATGTGAACATGTGCCAAAAAGAAGTCTAATAACTTATCAAGTTGAGGCACCCCAGGGAGGTCCAGAAGCAGATATTTTTGAGAAGAGGTTTACGGAGCGAGGTTATTAACCCTTGACCTGACTGTAGCCCTTTTAGAGCTACTATTTGTATTTGGTTAGTTGAGGGGGATTTTTTGCAAAGATAATCAGCCTAACAGTCGTGAGACCTAGGGTTTATTCACTGAGACTTTTTAATTAATCGTGTCACTAATCAACTGCAATTATCACTCTATGCCTCAATTTTATTTTCTGTGAAACAGGGATAATGTGTATCTGGCATACTTCATTAATAAGTCTTTGAAGTGAAAGTTCCATAAAAAACCACAAAATAAATTCATCTTAGCAAGCTATTTATTGAGCACCTCTTTGTACTGTACTAACAGCTGCAAGGAATTCAAGAAATACTTAGGATATAATTTCTAGTTTCCAGGACATAAAGACAAGGCCTACAAAGCAAAGCATACCAAATTCCATATAGATTGATGTAGCAGATACTATGGTATATTTCCACCTCTGCCTCCCATCTTTCTCGGGACAGAGTCAGATGCTGGGAGTGATGACAGTGACAGGTCACAGCAGAATTCTTCCTCTCTGCTGCTGCCCTACATGGGAGACAGGCACCTTGCCCAAGGTCCTCACATTCAGTGACTGTTGGACAGAGGGATGTACAGGTCCAGCCCTACTTGCAACTGTGCAGGACAGTCCTGCAGGGCCATCCCAGCTCCAGAGCTCTCCACGGGGTTGGATGTGGCCCTTGTAGAGACAGCATTGCATCGCAACTCCTTCTCTGCCCAGTCCTGCTTCCTTCGCTTCCACAGACCTATTGATCCCTAGAAAATGCCCCAGTTCCTTCATGCGGACCTCCATGTCAGAGTCTGCTTCTCAGGGAACCTGACCTGTATTGATTAATTGGGGTAGAGGGGAGAAATGGGGGGGAGTGCTATGGAAATTTACAGAAGGAAGGAAGTCAGTCCTATCTTGAAAAGCTGAGGCAGGAAAAGCTGCATGTGGAAGATGAGATTTATTAACATGATTTGGTTTGATAAATATGTGGGGATTTTTACTGGAAGAAATGGTGGAAGAGGACGTAGGGAAAGAAATATTTATTACTATACTAGGAAGGAATAGAATATTTGAAAACTCAGAGACAAGAAAGTGAGATATGTGTGTCTGAAGAGTAAAGCTCAAAGAGCCTGGCTGTTGTGTGTGGATCCTTCATGTGACATTAACAGATCAGAAAGAGGAGAATGAGTGTGTATAACAGAAAGTCCTAAAATCCAAGCTTTGAGTAACACCCTAAATCAGAGAGGAGATGGAAAAGGCATCAAAGGTTTATTGAGTAGAGGAGTTATACATCATAGGCTATGCTTTCAAAGAATGATCCAGGAGCTAAAATAATGAAATGCTCTAAAAGGCCAGACGTTGTTATGATATTTAATGATTTCAAACCATATAGGAAATTAAAAGGGTTCTAAATAAAATGAAGGAAAACACATCTTTAATATGAAAGCAGGTTGAAAAATATAATTCCAATATCTGCAGTATGCTTTTTTGTTTGTTTTTTAACTTAATAATTATCCAGGCCAGCTGGCGTGAGGATTGCTGGCAGGGGAGAGGAAAGAGAAAGGGGGGGAGAGGAAGGAGAAAGGGAGGGAGAGAGAGAGACTTTCCCTTTGTACTATTTTTCCTCCCTCTCTCTTTCTTTCTCTCTCTCCCTCTCTTTTCTTCCCTCTCTCTCTCTCTCTCTCCCTCTCTTTCTCTTTTATTACTACTTTCACTCCATGGAGTTTTACCCAATGGGACCACAGATCTCCAGTTCTGTTGCTCTGCTACTTTCTTTCATATATGTGAAATATATGACATTTCTACTCAGTGGGGAAAGATTGCTTGGAGTATATACCCCTTAAGAGTCTCTGAAAGCAAATTAGGGAAATATTTATATTCTATTGATACCCAAATTTTGGTCTTACCTCTTATCCTCCACCTGGCTATTAGTGTAGAAATCGCTGATACATATTTGCAAGTCAGAGAATCCAGAATCAGAAGGATTGAGCTCTCGTCCTGGCTCTATCCATAAGATATTTATGACGTTAGCAATTCAATTGCCCACCCTTAATCTTGGCACACTCATCTGAAAGTGGTAAGCTGTGGTGAGCTTTGGATGAGATTATAAAAGTGTTCTGTGGATTTCAAAAACGTAATAGGCATGTGAAGTGGAGTCATGATTCACCGTTTTATATCAGACTGCTCTGACCAGAGCATCATAACTTTTGGACCTCCATCAATAGGTGTCTGTCCAAATATGCAATACATAAAGGAAAAAAGACTCATTTTTCATTACTCATTGAGTGCTATCCTTTATGTGGCTTCCAGACAAACTCATAATGGTTTATCTGGTGAGGTAAATATGCCTTTAATCAATGGCTAGAGCCCAGAACAAATATCTTTACTGCCTTTTTGAGGTAAATTCTTGTAAAAGGCTATTGTTGATGCCATGAGGGATGTGTTTCTATTCAGAAGGGAAAAGAAAGAACTTTCAGTTGGCTCCTGAGTCCCACCATCTTCCAGATACCACACTGAGGTTTACTTACCTCCTTAGTGGAGTAAATCTTACCCTACTTTAAGAAATCAGCCTGTCCTTAGGCAAGAACAGCAGAGAAGATGTGCATATCTCTATAATTTCTCAATGTTCCTACCACTTATCTTTGTGTCTTTGAGGCACATTTTTTGTAACTGAACTTCTTCATTTTTCTTAGGACAGCATTGGAAGAGAAGATAACTGTATAATAAAAAAAGAAGATACTGTGTTCAGGAAGACTATTCAACCACTTTAGTGGATAACATGGGAAGCTGCTAGACTGAAGACTGCTCTGCCTCTTGAGCAATTATGATCTAGTAGATCTGGTAGTATAAAAGGTTATGATGCTGGATAAGAATGCTGTAAAAGTTGCCTAATAACTAAGTCACAGTGCCGACCCGTAGTTCCAGAGCAAAGTCATGTTCTCTATAGTAGGAAACGGTTCCCCATTTGCAGCATGGCTCCCAGTGTGTTATGAACAGTAGAGACTGAGCAACTGACCATGGAATATTATATGACTATGTGACCTCAGCTGCTCATCATGACCCAGCTGCTACTGGATCTATCAAGTCCTAAAATTTAGTATGCACAGCACCAAACCCATTATTCTATGGAAGGAATGCATTTGAGATAAGACTGGAATAGGTCTGAAAGGCATTAATTACAATGTAATTACCAATTATTTTGTATTAATTAATTAATGTTATTACCAATTACAGTCTTAGAACCACCTTAGTAGCAGACACTGTAGGTTTTTTCAGTGTCTTAATCACTTTAGACCTTCAGAAGATGACAACTAGGTATGATATTGAAGATGGTTCTGTATCTTATTGGACTTGTAAATTTCCTTTTTGAAAGGAGCGAAGGTGTCTTCATTCTCTCAGAAAAATAATCATAAATAAATTTAAAAAGATGTTTCATAATGATATAGTAGCCAGACATTTTGAAGAGCATGAGCTATGGTGCAGCAAGGGGTGTGCTCTGCTAAACACGAGCCTTTTGCTCCACCTCAGATATCCCCAACTGCCTCATTTTTCTAAGACATCACCTGCCTCCCACGTCACATCAATACCACTGCTGCTTGTTCCTCATCTTAATTTTAAGCCTCAGGCTGAGCTCTGTTCATACCATGCACCCTTCTTTGGACTTGGGTGAAATGTCATACTAGGGGACGTGAGATCTGCTTTACTGAGAGGTCACTGAGGGATCAGATGAGACTTAGAGGTTTAAAAGAAACAGCCCTTCATGGGGTAAATCTGGACCAATGTGAAGCAGGAGATCAGAGGGAGGTAGGAAGATAAATCTCTCCTCCTCATCTGTGGACTACTGTGAGATGCAGTTTTCTATGTAGTGCCTCAAGATAAAGTGCTGTGTGCTAAAAATCATTCCTCATATACATCCAGTGATTTCTCTTTGAAGCTTATAGTAAAGCATTGGCCAGCAGAGGAACTCAGAGAGTTGCATCTTAGCTTTTCTTGCTTCACTTCTATTTTGCTTTGTGCATATCAATTGAGTTTGTACCTCGCTCTCAAATGTAGTGCCAATATTTTTATTCTTTCTCTGGGCTTTGCTTTTAGAGAACCTAGGCTGAGAGTGTATCTTCATTGCTTTTAGTCCATGGTGCTTCGTACAGTAAGAGGCATATTGTACTCCTCACTAAATTTGGAAATACTAAGTTAAATAGAATACTTGTAGTAAAACAAGTCAACTATTACCATGAGTGTTGGCATTTGCAATTTGTTTCTTGATGTGAGATGAAAGGATAGCAATAGTAATAGGAGAGAAAATATTTGGAAGAAAGTTCCCTTTCTTATACTTTGAAATAAGAGTTCCTAGGAACGGATTTATTATAAGTAGCCAAAGCTGAGGATTTTTCTGGATAGACTGGAGTTGCTAGAGGTTTATTTCTCCAGTCCCTCTCTGGGAAAAAATATTCACTAAATCAAATGACTTATTTTCTTATAAAACTCCCTCAAAATATTCTTTTCCCTTAAGCCAGTCCTGAAAAATCTCCCAATCACCTCTCCTCTTGATTTATTTGGTCTAATTCAGATCCCAGACTTTTTTTAAAAAAGGTTTTATAAACACACACCCCTTAATGTAAGATCCTATATAGTTTCTGTGTAAGTCAATTTTCCCACTAATTAAGGAGCAGGGCTATGGTTAGCTTGAGGCTATATTATGCTCAACCCACTACAAAGGGTGTGTATGTGAAAGAATCTGACAGATATGCATGGCTAGTTGGAGACTTGTTATCTCATGCTCAATTTCCTTCTCTAATGGAGAGCAGTACGGGTGGCTTGGCAAAACAAGAATGTGGGTATGTGATATCTATTTTCTGAAGTGAGATCTTTATTATAAAAATGACATAAATGAGCTCTTATAATCAGAGTGAAATATGTCATAATGTTCCATACATGTCATTGTAATGATTCTACATTTTTGTCACTACATTTATGATCATGTTTATGAAAAACTGTCATGGATGTGATCAGTCCTTTTGTTCTGTCTCAGACAATTTGATAATTCTTTCTCAAGGAACCTAGCCATCTTAGACCACACTGGTAGCAGTCTAGAAAACAAATGAATGGCACTTCCATGACTTGTTACTATTTATCTGGGTCATCTTTCTTAATTTCAGTTAATACATAAGGCAATTGGTAAGGTTCCTTTTAGCTTTAGAACTCTCAAACTTTATCTATGATTTATTCAATTTCCATAATGAGATCTGCTGTCTCAGTTCAGAAGACATTTAGAAACATAAAATATTTCTTCAGTCTCAAGTTTTCTTACAATCTTAACAGTTTACTAGAAGGATATATTAACTAGAGTCAAGCAACTCAAACAGTGGCCTACAGACTGGCCACCTCACCATTACCTGAGATCCTGTTACTAATACGTTATCTCAGTACTTAACCCAGATCTACTAAGTTAGAATCTTCATACCAAAATTTTCCAATGATTTAACACACATTAAAATTTGGACTTGGAGGCTGGCACTGAGGAGACCTTCCAGGTTTGTGTCAAGGTTTACTGCAAGCCATCCCTCTCTTAGCAATAAGGTGAACCCACAGAGCTGTTTCCCCAGGTGCTAGCTGAATATCTTGATCACGTGAGTTGCTTGGCAATAAAGAGGTTGGAGCTTCCCAGTTGTCGCTGCCAATGAATAGACTGTTTCAACTGCTGCTGATGACTCAAATGATCTTTTCTTCCATAGCTGATTTCATAATCCCACATTTTTGTGTCTATGGGGAAGATTAATGGTTATAGGTCAGCATTTTAGCCAATTCTCAGCCTTCTCATGTGCACAATGTCTATTTGGTTGTGACAACAGAAGCTTTCCTTACACAGAATTCAAAGGTAACTTCATAAGGAAATGAAGCCTATTTACTGAACTACCTCAACATTTCCTTTACAAACTATTAAAATCAACATTTTACAACCAAAACATTCACTTTTATAGCTCTACCAAAGAATGAGTCTTTCTTAGCTCTCAATTTAAAATATCTCAAATTATCTTTAGAATAAAAAAGAAGTATTGGTTGGAAGATAATTCAGGAGTACAGGTTGGCCTTTTTTGTTTGATATTATTTGCTGAATAACCTTCTTTAAATCAAGCTTTTGACTCATAGGAGAGATTGGGAAAAGGATCCAGGTAGAATTTCATGTCCCTCCTGTGTAACTGCTATTCTCCCCTCCGGGAGTACAGGTTGGCCTTTTTTGTTTGATATTATTTGCTGAATAACCTTCTTTAAATCAAGCACCCTATTTTATTTCTTCTACCATGCATCAGTTAAGATTGGATTTCTGAAAATTCCCCTTGTGAAAAGCTAATGGAAACCTAGATTTCAGGTTTGGAATTAAAGCTAGATGGACAGAGTTTTGTATAGATTCATATTTCACTTGTAATTCAAAATTTCAAATATAACCCTTTCAGATTTTGAGAATTTATCTACTAAAATTTCATTGATTTCTTAGGTAATATTTTCAAATCAAAATAGAAGTACTTACCTCACCTGCACTAATTGTTAGCATTTGTTCTGTCTCCAACCTGTGCTCTATGCATTGAGAACTTTACACACCAAATTGCCCTGTTTTTTGATGGACTCAATGAAGAGCCAGCTGCAATGACATTCCTTTCACTCTGAATCCAAGTGAGATCTGTAATTTGTAATGATTAATAGATTATTGTGGGCACAGCACCAGATTGGTTTCCAAGACCAATTTTTTTTTTTTTTTTTTTTTTTTTTTTTCTGAGACAGAGTCTTACTCTGTTGCCCTGGCTAGAGTGCTGTGGCATCAGCCTAGCTCATAGCAACCTCAAACTTCTGGGCTAAAGCAATCCTTCTGCCTCAGCCTCCCAAGTAGCTGGGACTACAGGCATGTGCCACCATACCCAGCTAATTTTTTTCTATATATTTTTAGTTGTCCAGCTAATTTCTTTCTGGGTTTTATTTTTTTTTTTTTCAAGAGAGACGGCGTCTCACTCTTGCTCAGACTGGTCTCGAACTCCTGAGCTCAAATGATCTTCCCGCCTTGTCCTCCCAGAGTGTTAGAATTACAGGAGTGAGCCACTGTGCCCAGCCAAGACCAACTTCTACTTCCTTGGAACATTCTCTCCTGGAGCCCTGAGTCCACCATGCTAGAAATGTGGGGAGGCTATGTAGAGAGAGATGCCCCCACCAAGTCCCAGCTGCTCTAGCCACCCCAGCCCAGGCACCAGACATGTGTGTGAAGAAGCCACCATATGACTCCAGTCCCAGCTACAACCTCACTGCAACTGCATGAGAAATATGGGAAATACCAAATGAGAAATACCCATCTGAGTCCCCAAACCCCCAGAACTATGAAAGCTAAAACTACTATGTTGTTTTGAGCCATGAAATTTTGTGGTAATTTGTTAGGTTGTGAAAAATAACTGGAATGGTTGGTCTATGTCTAAAGGCTGAAACTCTTGGTTATGATCAATTCTTCACATTTCAACACTGATATCAGTTGAAAGCTTCCTGAAACTTCATGGAGGGGCCATTCTGACCATCTGGGTAGAGATGATAAGAGGCAAGGACATAGCCTTAGCAATACGTTGACAGAAGTTTTTGTAAAAGGGCCCAACAATTGCATAGGAATGCTATGTAGATGGACTGCCCCAACACTTTCCACTGTGTCAAAAAGAAGATGAAAATAAGAGAGAGATACTAGGTATTCATGAAACCAAAACACTTCATTTACTTTTCTGTGAAGTTATTCATATCTATTTTATGACAACAAGAAACAAGACAAGTAAGACCCCACTCTTCATAGAAGACATATACTAGGGAACTAGATTGAAAATATGCCAGTGATCAAATACATAAATAAATAAAAATAAAATAAGTGTAGCTTGAGACTTGTTAACAATTTACAGTGTGTTATTTATTAGGATGGTGAAAACTAGGAAGAAAACAGATTAGGGCAACATTTCTGTAAATATACCTAACTTCTTCTTTTGTGAACTGTCTTCAACGTCAGTTATCATCCATACAACCCTTAATCCTCAGTTTGTAACCTCACTTTAGAATTGACCCCAAATGATATTACCAGGTCATTCACCTATCTTTGTGCTGAGTCTTTGAATCTATTTTCAAAACTGATAATCACATTTTTAAATGAATTTTGCATTATAAGCCTATGAAAAATAACATTGTATAAAGTCTAAGACAATTCTGTGAGAAGACTCACAGCTTATTTGAAGTAATGGACACATTATTTAAATAAATAACCTTACTATACACTTAAGGATGTGTTTTAAAATGGACCAAGTTAATTTGGTACGCTTACAGTTACACTTCATTATTCTGCTGTCAGCAGGCAGACACTGTAGTCTCCCCTTATCTGTGGTTTCATTTTTCATGGTTTCTGTTACATGTGGTCAACTGTGGTCCAAAAACATTACAGTATTTTGAGAGAGATGGAGAGACCACATTCATATAACTTTTATTGCAGCATATTGTTATAATTTTTTTATTTTATTATTAGTTATTGTTGTTAAGCTTCTCCTGTGCCTGATTTATAGGTTAAAATTTATCATAGCAATGTGTGCATAGGAAAAAACACAGTATGTTTAGGATTCAGTACTACCTACGGTTTCAGGCATCTGGTGAGAGTCTTGGGACACATCCCCCATGGATAAGAGGGGACTATTGTACTTCCTTCATTGGAATTCAATCTGAAATTTGATGTATCAATTAGTCAAAGCCAATTTGTACTGAAAATAATATTGTAAGTTTTTGTCTGAGCCCACTGACTAATGCAATGATATGATTAGAAAATAAAGCTTCACAGAATTAATTGTTTTGGTAGTAAACAAGGTCAATGTGAAATGTCTGGAGTAAGAAATTGGGCTGTGTTGTATTTAGTCAATCTGGTGAACTGCCTTGAATCCCTACCCCAAAATATCAGGGGTTTCAGGAAATTTACTTAACTTTCCCCCCAAATAAATTTCCTCAACCAATAAGAAGGATGTACATTGACTGACCAATTGAAACCATAGGGTTTTTATTTTCAGAGACAAAGTCAAATCTGTAAATATTTATATACATATATTTATATATTATATATTAATATATATGTAAAGAAAGATTTTACAATTGTTACTCAGTACCCTCACTTGGTAGATGAGGAAACTAAAGCACAGAGACAGTGAATGTTAAGGTTAGAATAATACACATCTTCTAAATTGCAATCCAGTGATTTCTCCAGAATACTATATACTTCATAAAAAGGAAAAAATATATAGTTAGAAGCTTATTTGTATCTTTTATAAAAATTGCAAGTTATCTCTGTGTATCTATTGTTTGGTGGGAGATTTTTGCGGTTAGGAGCAAGCCTGGGCCAACAGCCACATTGAATGGCTGGATAGAAACCTGAAACTCTTTAATTGCACCATTTTTAAGGTAAACAATTCATTCAAGTGTGTTTAAAAATCAGAGTAAATGATGACATCTTGATGTGGATCTGACTGCAATAAAGACTGTATCTCTGTGTGGAATTAAAAAGAAAACCTTCTTTTATTCTTTCTTTTTTTTTTTAATAAAATATTTCTCCACAAAAGAGATGAAGGAACTCACAGAATCTGACTGCTATGATTTCAGGTTACAATCAGTTGACAAGAAAAGGGGAGTTCTGAAGTTCCTGACCTTTCAGGAAGTGAGTAATATGCGAGCTAAAGTTGGCAGATGGAGCTGAAATTTAAGCCAATATGCAGTAATTATTAATTTGAACATTGGAGGTGTACAGAATAATTTTCAATTAGCTATGGTAATATTTCACAAAGAAAGTTCAGACAGGAAGATGGGAAAGAGAAGGTCAGAAAAACATTTATGAATGATTAAATTGAAAGAAAAACTTAAAGACTAAATTTAAGTAGGCCTTAGTAGTACCAACGTGATAAACGAACACATCCAACAAACCGAAAATATCCTCTAAAAGTAATACTTAAAGAAATAATAATGGGCACAAAAAACACAAAACATAAGAGAAAAGCCTGAAAAGTTTAACCACATTAAAATTAAAAACATAGGCTCTTAATTATCCAAAATGCCACAATGAGATTGAAAAAGACAAGGCATGAACAGAGAAGATATTTTTATTAATAACACATATAATTGACAGAGATCTTATGTCCAGAATATATAAAGAATTCTTGTTTATTAAAAATAAAGAGATGAAAATAAAATAAGCAGCAAAAAGACACAAATAGGCATTTCTCAGAAGTAGAAACACAATTACCATAAACATATGGAATGTTGCTCAACTGTACTGTCAGAGAAATAAAAATTAAAATCACTAAGCTAGTATTTCACACAGACTAGATTGGTCAAATTATGCAGCTGGATTATATAAAATGAGGACGATGATTTGAAGCAATGAGGACTAATGTCCACTACCAGGAGAAGTATAAATTGGTACAATCACTTTGGGAAAAAATGAAATTACCTAGTAAATTTGAATATGTTCACAGCATTTTCTCTCTTTAGTGCATATCATAAGTGAACTTGAAACATGTGCTCTGGCCTGGGAGACAGACAACAGGATATTCCCAGTGACAGTGTCAATATTAATAAAATACTGAGAAAAATCGTAAATGCTCAGCCCAGATGAATAAGTAAATACACTTGAAGTATTCATGAGATGAAATAGTAATTGCAGGAAACAAGAATTCATTCCTATCAACAAGGAAGGATTTCAAACATTATAATGTTGGATAAAAGAAGCATATATGGTTATCCTATTTATTCAATGGTCAAAACCAACAGCAATGAATTTATTAAGTAGAGATACATAAGTAGGTGGTAAAACTACAGAGAAAAGCCAGGGAATGAAACAAAATTCAGAGGAGGAAAAAGAAAATGGGTTGGATATTGGCTACCCAGCTTACTTTATTATTATTTAAACTATTCAAATGTGCCCTATATATTATATATTATTTAATGGTTGATATCTTTCAAGTTTAAAATTTCAAAAAAAAAAAATCAGTAAACTGAAGAAGGGAAAGAATAAGACCAGTAGTAGATTGGGAAAACATGATTAACAAGAAAGAAAGAGACCAAGGAAGGAAGGAAGACCTCTTGCATGACCTAGACACCATTCTGCTAACTCCACTGTAGTTGCTATTTTTCAGGGAAGTCCTTTTTCAGTCCAGTCCCTCCATTTGGTCCCACCCGATACAGGAGACACAGGGACAAAGGAGATACAGGGATCAAAATTAATTTTACCTGCTCTGATCATAAGAATCTGAGTTGTACCTGTTGGGAAGATGGGTTTGAATTGAGATCCACTGGGGCATTATATTCGGCAGTTTATTTAACATATATGAACTAGATTTCTCATCTGTAAATGGGAATAGGAATTCCAAACTCATAGTGCTATTATGAGAAAGCATACAAAACCACATGGTGACACATTCATTATCTGGCACACTTATATGACAGCTTTATAGAAATTATCAGATTGATCCCACATGCCTTTATATATGAATATATATATATATATATAATTTTTTACTTTAGACTGAAGTTCATACTATTGATTGAGAGTTTTATAAAGTTTGTTATAGGGTTAACATACATGTGTGTGTATGTTTTTGTGGGGGGGGCTTGTATTCACAAAACAAAGTCTAAATAGTATATTGTAGTAACAATTGAAACTCTGTAAATTCCTTCTACCTTGCACATCCTGCTACATTTCTTTCTGCCTCAATTGTGCTTGCATTGACATAGCTGTTTCATGTATTAGAGCACGTATCAGGGATTACAGAAAATTCTCAATCCCATAGTTTGCAATTATTCAAAGTTCAGCTTTTATTCTCTGTCTTAAACTACTCTGGGGTTTCTGTTTCAAATTCACTAAATTTGAAGTTTCTCTCTGTCTTCAATGCATTCAGCAACATGGCTGCTGCCAATGACTTATCACCAGGGAGTTGCCCTGGGTTGCATCACGCTGCACTCTTCTGCACTCCCTCTTTATGCATTCTGTCTTCATCTCTTAACAGTGACCTCTGTGCTCTGCTTTTGAACAAAGACAATCAATCGAGGTTTATATCCATTCCTTTAGGTAAGAAGAAAATCTTAAGAGAAATGCCAGTTACAGAGATGCCTGAATTAAATCTATATACCCATTAAATACTGACAATTTTACCCTTAAACATTTTGTATTAATGCTAGTGGAATAAAAGCAAGTACAATTCAGAATTAGAAGGATCATATTTTTCAAATAAAAAGAAAAGATAAAGTTTGATTAAACCCTATAAGCTGTTCATTCCACCTCTCTCCTATTTGGTATGGTGTCTGGTATGTGCTCTCTTCTAAGGCAGATATTCTACAATATTTATTTGAATTAATAAATGCATTAATGAATGAATAAAACTGACACGTATGTCAATTACAAAGGAAAAATTTTGTTCTAAGCTTTGACACGACCCTGAAAGCCCTTATTATTATTCAGGGAATGTATGAGTCTCTAGAAATTCTTGTCAAGATAATCTTTTAAATAAACTTTTTATTTTTGAATAGTTTTCAATTTTCTGAAAAGTTGCAAAGATAGTCCAGAGAGTTCCCATAAACCCTGCACCCAGTTTCCCTTATTGTAAACATCTTACATTACTGTGGTACCTTTGTCATAATTAATGAACCAACACTGATGCATTTATTATTAACTAAAGGTAACATTTAATTTGGATTTCCCTAGTTATTTTTACTTTAATTTTTAATTATTAGGGGTATAAAATTGTTGTATATATTTATAGGGTACATATAATATTTAGATATAGGCATACAATGTGTAATAATCAAATCTGGGTAATCCACCACCTGAAGCATTTATCATTTCTTTGTGTCAAGAACATTCCAATTCCATTCTTTTAGTTATTTTATAGTATACCATAACTTATCATTGACTATAGTCACTTTGTTGTGCTAGCAAATATTGTTCATTCTATATGTCTAACTATATTTTTGTACCCATTAACCATCCCCACTTTATTGCCCCCTTCCCACTATCCTTCCCAGTCTCTGGTAACCATCATTCTACTCTCTGTTTCCATGAGATCAATTGTTTTAATATTTAGCTCCCACATATGAGTGAGAACATGCAAGATTTGTCTTTCTGTCCTTGGCTTATTTCACTTAACATAATTTTCTCCAGTTCCATCCATGTTGTTGCAAATGGAAAGATGTCATTTTTTGTGGCTGTATAATATTCCATTGTGTATATGTATCACAATTTCTTTATCCATTCATTCATTGTTGGACACCTACACTGATTCCAAATCTTGGCAACTGGGAATAATGCTGCACTAAACATCAGAGTGCAGATATATTTTTGATAGGCTAAATTCCCTTCCTTTGGATATATACCTAGCAGTGGGATTTCTGGGACATATGTTAGTTCTATTTTTAGCTTTTTGAGGAACTGCCACACTGTTCTCCATAGTGGTTGCACTAATTTACATTCCCACCAACAGTGTTTAAGAGTTCCCCTTTCTCCAAATCCTCACCAGCATTCATTGTTGCCTTTTTGATAAAAGACATTTTAACTAGAGTGAGATGATATCTCATTATAATTTTGATTGCATTTCTTTGATGATTCAATCCACAGAATGGTAGAAAAGACTTGCAAACTACCCATCTGGCAAAGGATTAATAACTAGAATGTATAAGGAAGTCAAACGACTCAATAGAAAAAATCAAATAATCCAATTCAAAATGGGAAAAAGATCTGGATAGACATTTCTCAAAGGAAGACATACGAACTAATGGGTATATGGATTTTCTTAATAGCTCATGTGTTCTAAGATCCCATTAAACGGTTCCTTCTGCTAAGTGACATAGTTCACTTTTATTTCCATATCATTGGCCAAAGCAAGCTCTACAGCCATATCTTAGTCCAGGAAGACAACGAACTGCAAGTCTATAAAGCTTGTGGAAAGGTGAATAAATAAAAATATTTTGATCAACAGTACTAAATGATTACTAAAATTAATAGTAACTTACATATGTACTTCCTCTTTACAGTTCATATAGTTGTTTAAGAGTGTTTATCATCTTTCATCCTTATGTCAGAGAAAATAGTAGCAAGGACTTTGGAAATTGAAGAACCCAAGGTTAAATATTTTGGTCAGAGTTGTGCAGTGAACAAATGGTCAAGTAAAATCTAAACACAAAACTTTTGACAGTACTCTGATAAAAATATTCTTCCTAGTAAACCACAAATGTCTCCTATCTTCATTCATTACTTTTTGTTCTCATTGACCCATCCAGAGGAAATCTAATGACCTAGGGCAGGTGTCAACAAACTTTTCTGTAAAGGGCCAGATAGTTAATTTTTGAGGTTGTGCTGGCTACTTATTCTCTACTAAGACTACTCTATTCTGCCATTGCAGAGCAAAAGCATCCATACAGCATACATAAATAAATGGATGTGGCTATGTTCCAATAAAATTTTATTAATAAAAGCAGGAAGTGGGTTGGATTTGGACCATGGGCTATAGTTTGCCAACTGCAGATCTGGAAACTGGAGAAATCTATACAACAGTCTGTGATATATTGACATATATAGTTTGAGATATATCCAATTCAAAAAATTCATTGATTTGTTTATTCCATTATTCTTTAAAACTCTCTATTTTTCAATGTATTTTTAGTTCTCATAATTATATCATAAAAATATTCTTGGTATTCTTTGTTAATCTTCTGTTAGCACCATTCTACAACTCATTGTAGCTTTTATCTCTGGCCTACCAGGATTGCTTACCTATCTCTTGAGAAAGTTTATGCAGACCAAAGTATTTTGAGGCCATAATTAGAGCTATAGAAAATTAAAGTCAGAAAGATACAGGACCAGTGAGCCAGGGCCAGTTGAAACTGTGAAGAGTTAGCTAAGCAAATGCTGAAGATACCAGAAAAAATCATAAATCTTTAAGTCTTCCCATACTGATCTGTGATTTTGTTTTTCACCTAAAGATGCCCTTCATGCTTTTGCTAATTTATCCCATAGGGAAAAGTCACACTAAGTAACACTTTGAAAAAAGTTTCCAACTTTTCTTTAATTTTTTATGTGATTTTTAAAAAAATATAGATAGAAGTCTTGTGTGGTCCTTATCACATATACTGTATCAAAAAAGGATGAGAGAAGCCAAAAATCTGCTATAGGGGATTTTTGAAAGCCAAAAATGTGCTTTCAGTGCTATGTTTATATCAATTACTTTCCTCTCTTATGTAATCACAATAAAGCACTTGGATTGAAACCTTAAATATTTTTCATTATGAAAATATATTTATATACAGTTTATGAATAACAGCATGCTTATACGTAAATACATAATACATATGTTTATATATTTCTATGTCTATGAGCACACATGTCTGCACATAAACCAAAGTTAGGCATTTAAAGGGAGCCAAATTGGTGGGGTGCAAAAGCTAAGGAGATTTCTAAGTGTTTCTTCATATGTGTGGGGTCTATCTAACAAAAAAAAAGTATTTTCATAAGGATTAATGGATAGAGCAATATTCTTTTTTTAAAAAGTTTCCTTGGCTCACCCATAGATGTACTTAATCTCCTTTTTATATTCTGTTAGTTGTTCAAATGTCTGAATGGAACCTCTTTAGAATTTGATCTCAAATCTAGCTATAATAATTTGTATCAAAATTTTCTTCAAGTTCTTTTCAGCTCCTCCCATCAAGATGTCCATTTCCCCACCCCTTAACTCTGTGCCAGCCTTGTGATATGCTTTTACCAGTAGGATACAGTAGAAGCAATTTTGTACAACTTCTGAGCAGGGCCTCGAGAGGCCTTGTAGCTTTTACACTTGCATTTTTGGAACATTAAGACCATGTGGAGAGAGTGGCCAGACAGTAGTCAGCACCAATCACCAGATGTGTGAGTGAAGCCTTCTTGGACCATCCATCCCTAAATAAGCAACTAGATCACTGCAGTGACATATGTGATCCCAGGTGACTCTGGCAGAAGAACCACTCAGCTAAGCCCGGTCCACTGAATGTGAAACATGAGAAAAAGTATTTTAAGCCATATATTTTGAATGTTTTTTTTTATCCAGCAGTAGATAACTAATAAATGAAATTTATATAAATTCCATAAATACAGGAATAATTGTCATAGAAAATACCTGTCTACCTCAATGCTCAGATATAGTTTAGTTACATACTAATAATTGCATTTCAATCAATGCTTTGGTTGAAACATCTTAAGGAGAAAATAAAAGACTATGGAAGGTTTTATTATCGGGTAAAAACCATAGAATATGAAATCAAATGGCAAAGTTTGTTGCTAGTTTCTGAGACTAAGAACTGAGTAACTCTTTGAGCCCCAGATAGTTCTCTTTTTACTTTCTGAAAGTCTCTCTGTCTCTCTTTCTGTCTCACAGCATGTCTGTGACATGTTAAAAATAAATTTTAAATACACAGTGTTCTCTAGAGGGGTAAAATTAAAGGCCAGTAAACTAATTAGGAAGCTGCAAAGCTAGTCCAGAGAGGAAATGTATAAGAGTTTAAGATGACTTCTGAGTTTAGAGCTCAATGTATCCATATGCAATTATGAATCTTATATTCCTTCTAGTGGTAGATAGACTGTAAGGTGGTACCATGATTCCTGTCTTCTGAAGTTGACAGTTTTGTGCCATTCCCTCTCTTTGGATGTGGGAGAAACTTGTGATTTGCTTCCAGTCAATACAATATGGCAAAGGGATGGAATGTCACTTTCATGATTACATCACAATATGTAAGACTTTCCCTTTCTAGCCACTGGCCCTAGAGACTCTTCTTGCTAGCTCGACAAATTGAGGAGTTATATTGGAAAAACCTACATGTCAAGGAACTGTGGGCAGCCTCTCGGAGCTGAGGACAGCCTCCAACTAATAGCCAACATGAAAACTGGCCACTAGGCTTACAACAACAAGGAAGCAAATTCCGCCAACAACTTATGTGAGCTTGGAAGTGGATTTTTGCCCAGTCAATCCTTCAGGTGAGAACTCAACAAGTTAACATCTTGATTATAGCCTTGTAGAAAAGCCAGATAAGTTGTGCCTGACTCCTGATCCATAGAAACTGTGGGATAATAAATGTGTGTTATTGTAATTTTCTAAGTTTGTGGTAATTTGTTATGCAGCAATAGATAACTAATACAATTATTTATTATGAAACTAAATATATTTCTCTGTGTGGACAGGTCAGGTCCTCTAAAATACAAAAGCTTTCTGTAAATGATTCTTCAAATTTACATTTTCCAGCTTAATCTTTAATGGTCTGTATAACTCACCTGTCTTTTGGCCCTCCATCATGGTTTGGCAACTCAGATTCAATTTATGAAAATACCCCTCAGCAATATATTTAAGTAACTTTGTTTTCAGTGCCAAAACTCCTGAGTACTTGAGTGATATTTCTAGGAGTATGGCTTATGTGTCAACCAAAATGCCTTTCCTCTGTTGCCATAGAACTCATGCCAAGAAGGTAAAGTTTCCAAAATCCCCTCAATGCTTTGATTGATTTTAATTACAATGAAGTCTATTGACATGAAGCTAAATACCATTTCCAACAGCAAGAATGTTGCCAAGTATCATTGTAAATCCCTGAGAATCCAGGGGAAGTGGCTTCCAAAAACAAAGCCCATTGAGTGGACTTCTTTGTAAGTCAACACCTACTCAGGAAGCCTCCTTTTGTATCATATTTGAAGGCATTCTTCCATTCTCCAGATCTGTTCATTTTCTTTTCTGAGTGGCATCTCTTCAGACTTCTGATATTTTTTTCTAGTTGTGAAGTTCCAAGTTTCTGAGGAAACTAAGAAAATTTATCTGCAAGACCGTTATCATTTAATGCTTACACTGCATCAAAGAGCTACAGAGATAAAAATATGCAGGAGGGAAGGAAAAGGAACACATCCGGGGAGCAAATTCCTCAGAAGTCTACCATCCCGCTATCCTTCAGCTGTTACGGTGACCTTTGGGCAACGACCATACCTTAAATATCTCTGCAGCCCTGGTTCAAGGCACAGTAACTGCTGCTATCAGGCAGTCCAGTGTTTCTTTAACTGCAGTCAGACAATGGAGACTTTTACAGAATAAGCGTTTTAGTCTTTTCCAAAATCCTATGAGAATTCTGTGTTTTCCAAGCACAATTTAGGAGTTGAGTTGAGACTGGTATCATAAAAAAAAAAACAGAAACATAGAACTGGGTTTCAAGTGATGAGTAGGATGTAGAAAGATAGAAGTTTGAGGATATTATGTAAAGTAGGAATAAGTGCTCATAAGATAACAAATTGTACGTCTAAAGGAAGAGGATGGATATGGTCACAGAGTTTAGTTTAGGCTGAAGGTAAGAATTGATGGACGAAGGCAGGGAGGAAACTTGTATTATTTGAATGTAACATTGCAATTGCAAAAGAGTGGAGATAAAGTGAGGTTATAATTGATTACAGGTAAATTTAAACACCTCAGTGAGAATTATGAGCTTGTGATGCAATAAATCTCTCCTCAGGTTCTACCTTTACCTTTCCTAGGAAGCCTTCCACTGCATTCCTGAATGATCTAAGAGCTGCATTCCTGAATGATCTAAGAGCTACATTCCTTCATTCTCTCATGGTTGCATTTTCCACAAAATAATGTAAATGTAATTTCCTTGCCATTCTCTTCTACTGAATTATAAGCAACTCAAAGACAGACATATGTCTTCTTTTGTCAAAAAGAAGGAGCCAGGCAGACAGGTAGGGAGATAGGGGGAAAAAAAGATGGAAGATACTAGACTTTAGAGTCAAAAGATGCCTCAAATGGTCAGTTCCTGACCCACATACTAGCTTTGCTTTTAAGTAAGCCAATCCAACTGTAAGCTCAGTTTCCTCATCTAAAAAAAAGAGAGTTAATGTCAAATCGCTGTCTAGTCATCCTCAAAAAATAGTGATAAAAGTCCAAAGAGACATTGTAAGAGCACTTTGTAAAGTATAAAACTATACAAAGTGACTTTCTATTTCACTAAAGTGATACCATTATAAATGCAGGTTTTGAGAAAATTAATACATTATGGAAAAGAAAAATAATTCTAGTTTCATGGATGGTCATGAAAATGCTATTTATAAGTTAAAATGTTAGAAATAAGTTAAATAATCAACAATAGGGAGTTGTTAATATATATATGTATACACACACACATATCCATTTGGTCATAAATTAGACTACTATGTAGCCAAAATAATAGGGTAGAAGAATTTGAAATCATAAGGAAAATTAGTAATACTATATGAACAAGTTACAAAATATTGGTTTCGAGTGACAGTGTACATATGTATGTATGTGCATATATGAGCTCACGTAAGGTGTGTGCATATGGAAAGACATGCAAATAAATCAAAATGTAACAGAATTTTCTTTAAATGAAGAGTCTATGAATTGCAAGCAACAGAACATATTCCCTCATGTACCATCAGCGAACATTAATTTCATGCCCATATCCTTGTTTCAGGAAAGGTTGGGAAAAGAAACAGCTATTATTTCAGCTTATATATGAAATGAATATTTTTTTCAGAAAAGAAGAGGAAGAGGATGACTACTGTGTGAGCAATCAATGTTCTCTGCCACAAAAATGTAATGGTTGTGTAATAAACAGTTTACAGAAAGAAAATGAATCTAGCAGCAGAACATATCCTGGTGTGAGAGAAATGGGACCAGGGTAGAATAGTCTCCATTTCTTCTTTGGACTGGCTGGCTGTGGTCTCAGACTGACTCTCTAGAGCAAAGAAGTGGAAGGAGTACTGGAAGAGGAGTCTTGAGACCTGAATTTCTGCCAACCTCAATCACTTGTATGACTTGAGGCATAGTTCTCAAGGTTATTTCTTTCCTAGTCTATGAAGAGTGAGAGTTCCTTCCAGCTCTGAAATGTTATACTTCTATGAGCATGGGACTATACTATCCTGGCCACAGACATTCATATATTCCCTCAACATTTATTTATTCAGAGCACAGGAATTGTTTAACCCTTTTCAAAGGACTTTATAAGAAAAGTGGAAAAAAGCAAAATTGTAATTTTTGAGCTATGTGCTAGGGTTTAATAAATAGCTTATATATCACAACAACATTGTGAAGCTAAAAAACTGCATTTACCATTTATAGATCAGTAAAGGAGGCCCAGGGAAGTGAAATAATTAGGAAATAGTTGAGACGCATTTATACCCAGGTATATCTTACTCCAAAGCCAAGGCTTTCCCTAATAATCATGCTGCTATGTTTCTGAGCTTGTTTTAAATTGATAATCTTAAATTCATAAAGGCAGATGTCTGTCTTGTTTACTTTATTGCATGGGTACTGGAGTGTACTAAATAAATATTTCTTTAAGAAATGCAAGAAAGTAAAGGAAAGAAAGAAAGAAAGGGAAAAGAAAAAAATTCTAAGGCTTTTTGAATCATGTAACCCCCCCTTTCTTCCCTTAACAAAAAAGAAAGGAAGAAAGAAAAGAGAGAGAGAGAGAAGAAAAGAGAGACATAAAGAAAGAGAAAGGAAAGAAGGAAGGAAGGAAGAAAACAAGGGAGGGAGGGAGGAAGGGAAAGAGAAAGAAAGAGAGAGAGAGAGGGAGGGAGGGGGAGGGAGGGAAGGAAAGAAAGAAAGAAGGAAGGAAGGAAGAGAAAGAAAGAAAGAATGGAAGGAAGGAAGGGAGGGAGCGAAAGAGGGAGGAAGAAAGAGAAGGAAGGAGAGAGGAAGGAAGAAGAAAGAAAGAAAAGAAGAAAAGCAGAAAAGCTTTTAGGAAAGTAATTGCTCAAATGTTTCTTCAGCAGAAATGGATGGATGAATTGAGGTTGAATTAGTCCCATTGTTCAGCATTTTCCCACATACGTTTGATGTCAGATTGTTCCCTTTTTCTAGTGGGGTCTATGGTGGGAGGCCCAGAGAGGCTGGTGATTGTATTTAATTATGTTCAAAGAAAGTTACAGAATACTCAGCAGATGTCAGGCTTGCAGCTGGGATCCCATAACAAATGCTGTTCTGCTATCTCGTCTTCCACATTATTGCAAGAAAGCAGGGCCCAGAAAATGCCCAGCAGATGCATTGACTAGGGATGAGTGAGAAAAGATAACAAATCTTAAGAAAACATGTTGCCTATTATTCCCCATAATAAGAGCTGCCAGAGTGTACACTGAGCAGGCCTCTGGCTGATACTGGGACACAAAGGATCTTAATGCATCCCACACAAGGATGTCATTTGCAATCTGGAGCAACAAAAGAGATGGAAGCCTTGGAAGGTAGGCCTTGTTTCTTGATACTGCATGTTCCAGGGAAGACAAATAACAACCACACAGTGTTCTCTCTCAAGTCCCATAGGCATTCAAAGGAGGCCTGTTGACTGCAATTAGGATGCCCTAGCTTTTAAAAGCCGACTCTCTCGGCAGACAGTTGGACTCCATCATGGGCAATGCAATTGGGCCATGTTTCAGATTTACCATGGAGGCAGACTCCCTGAAGGAGATGACAAGGAGAAAAATCCTAATGACTTAAAATTTGCAGCCCCCTCAGGGGGGGTCTCCACTGGTGCCTCCCAGCCAGAATAAGCTGTTTTATATTTTGTAGGAAGAAAAGAATGATTTGCATTTTAGTGCTCTCAAAGTGGCCCACCTAAGAGGTAGCCTACGCATGGTTCCCCTACAAGCTAACATTGCTTTATCTCGCCACCTGAAGGCTATCTCTGATGAGAGACTCTTAGTTCAGATCAAGCAGTTTCAGAGAGTTAATGCCCCAGGATTTATCCTCAATGACTAAAGAGTAAAGTGCGTGGATGAAGGCTTCAGTTTCCACACACTTGGTAGTACAACACCATGGTATCTTCTGTGTCTCCCAGTGAATCCCAAGCAGAACTGAATTCTAGATGTCAGAGTAATAACCCACTCATATTGACATCCACTGATGGATTTCCTCCTTTCATCTCCCTCCTCCATTCCCTCACCATGATTCCTGAATTTGCATCTCAGATAAACTACCTGAACCAAAACCCTTGTCTTGGGCTCTGCTTTTGGGAAATCAAATTCAAGGAGTTGTCCAGAAGATTTCAGTATCTGTTTCAACCCTGCCATTTACAAACCTTAGAGGACTCCTCATTTCTCCTTATTCC
Organism: Lemur catta; assembly: GCF_020740605.2. Lineage (NCBI taxonomy): Eukaryota > Metazoa > Chordata > Mammalia > Primates > Lemuridae > Lemur > Lemur catta. The sequence continues at coordinate 40,287,375 of NC_059136.1, forward strand.
CCCCTGGAATAAGTAGAAAAATGTCAGGGTGACATCTGTGATTGTTCGTGTCATGGCCTTAAGCTAACTTCATTTTCCACAGCACACCAGTACCAGAATACTCTTTATAATTTCATTTTTTAAGCCTTAATATATAGACTTCCTTCAACCTGAATTCCTCATTTAGCAAATATGTATTTTTCTCCTACACCTTCTTTATGTTACTTTTGACTTTTACACTTCCAATAATAGAGTGGGGTTCTCCCTCTCTATGTCCCCATCACCTTTTGTGGGTATCTCTGTCAAAAGCATTTACAGCTCTCACCACTAGACTGTTAGCATAGAGTAAACACTGCATTTTTCTTATCTCTATACTCTCAATTTCTAGCACAGTGGCTGATACTGAAGAAATGCCAATCAGTGCTCTGTTGCTTGAATGACTAAATGAATAAGGGGATGAAATGTCTGTGCTGCACTTTTAGGGACAGATGTTTGATAAGTCTGCTGCTTTCCTCTGTCATTCTAGGTAAGGGGATATAATAGAATTTTCTTTCCTGAGTTATCTCAAGGTTAGGTGACATATAAAATATTACAATTTCCCAGACGGGATGCTCTGTGAAGTTTCAGTTTATGCTGTCCTTGTATAGCACACATTTCAAGTATAACGTTCTCTGTACTTGCAGACAACACAGGTGAGGACTAAGGCAGTGAGCGTGGTGAAGGGGAGCTGGCGAAACAGCAGGAGATTTGGAACCACAGGACCCAAACTCAGTTCCCTGTTTTGCTAGAGGTCTCAGTCAATTGAGATTTCTGTTTCTGCATCTATAAAAATGAATATAATGTTCAATTTTCAGCATACTTTTAGGCATTTGATAAAATATTATATGCAAATGTACTTTGTAAAATATCATGTGACTACATGTCTTGATATATTTACTTATTTATATATTTATATAAATATATTTTTATAAATATTATATTTATATTATATTATACATAAATATATTTTTATAAATATTATATTTTTATAAATTATATTTACTTATTTATAATTCCTATAATTTTAAGAACAAATATTATATGTAACACAGGCTTTCAGGAGCCAAAATGAACACCACAAAATACAACTGGGAGATACAGTGCTTAATACAGGGCCAAAAAATTGGGGTAGAATTTTGCCTTTGTGCTAAATCTCAAGTGAGAATCTATCCTAATTTTAAAGACCTCTGGAGAAATAAACACTTCCATTGCTTAGATGTCTTCACAATTTGGATAGGGAAATTTAGACACTATTTACCTAAATATATGAAGCAATATAAGCATATATACTTTCTAAAATATGTAAGAAGAAATAGCTCTGATAAAGACAGCACAAATATAGTTTTCTTGTTCTAACAAAAGCCAATTCCAGGACTGACACTTGATACCTTCCTCACGCTCACAGAATATTCAAGTGGTTTCCCAGGGTGTTGCAAAATTTAATGCTTCTGGTTGTGATTATTTCCAGGAAGAGGAATTGTTCCTGCAAGAGAATTGCCAGCAGTGCTCTATGGCATGTGGGATTATGCAACCCCACACGCTGACCAGAATGGGATATTTGTCTGCATATTCAGCAGTTAGGATTCATGGGGTCCTATGTGTCATATGTCTGCTCAAGGTTTAGTGACGCAATGGACTGGATCAAAGAGACTCTGGGAGAAATGGGTGCAGGAAAGAGAGCAGCCACAGATACCAGGAGAAAGTCCAGTCCATCAGATATATTCCTAAATGCAAAGGATTAATGACAAAATGGTACTCAGACAACATTTATTACAAAATAGGGGTTGGGAGAAGTGCATATAGAGGCTTACTGAGGGCTGGGTATCCAGGTAGCTAGTTTAGGTATCAGGGCAAATCTGTGATTGGGTAAAAACACCTCAGGCATTAGGCAAAGAGCCAGGGACAGAACTTTAGCTCCTGGCAACTGGCTTGAAAATAACAAAGCTAGATCCCAACTATAGAGGTAAGGGACCCCTAATAAATCCCTCAAATCAAAAGCCAAGTACAAGGAATAAAACAAGGATCTGGTTACCAAATATGAGATGCAAATGTGAACCATGTCTCAGAAATAGGATACAACTGGGTACACAAAGATTGAGACTGAGTCTCAGAGACTGGTTATATCCCTTTTACCTTGAGTTTGGGAAAGCAATGTTGGCAAAAATGAGCAGCTAGGGCAGGGACTTACGTTGTATATATTGCAGTATGAAAATAACAACTACCTGCCAACAGCTAGAGAATCATCATATCATAAGGCATTTCCTGTGTCTCACGGATTAATGCTTCAGAATCACTTTCTTTTAGAAACCAAGCCTTCAGTCTACTACAGCCTTCTTTTAGGAGAAACTTTTTTTTCCTCCAGAGTTTGGGATTAGATCTCTATCAGCAATCTTGCCTTGAAGGCTAACTTATTTGAGTTTCATGGTAGAAATTATCCTTTCTCAGGATAATTTCAACTACATTCCAGCTGGCAAATAGCACTGACTGTCTCAAAACCCAAACATCTGGAAGAAGGCTTGAATTGACTATCTTCTGGCCCTGCATGTCTGAAGCCCTTCTCAGATAGTAGGTTAGAAATCACGTTTTTGGCTGGACAGTATCTATATATATATACACATATGTATATGTGTGCATGTGTGTGTGTATTTAACAACCAAATCTCTGAAGTAATATAAACTAGACCAACTAAGATAAAGAAGCCACAAATATCACTGCAGTTCTAATTTATTTAAAAATCATATATCAACTACAAAGCTAATGAGCTGTGGAAATGTTAATAAACTGTATGTTTTGACCCTGCAAATATCAAACTGACAATTTGTTTGTGATCAGCTGTTGGTTGGTCAGTAATTTGATGGTTCAGTTGTCTGAAGACTGATCTGAATGGAGTATTGCCTGGACATCATGCCAGGGATTGGGAAGAAGAATTGAAATTAACATGCTCACATATACTTTTGACTTTTGTTATTCAAGGATTTCTTTCTAAGGTTTTGTAGAAAATACTGCTGCAAGAGAACTCTCAGTTTGAGTCTCTAGTCTCTGTTGGACTGTTTACTTACTCTGTGAACACAATCTCATACTTTCTGGTCCTCAGTTTGTCTCATCATCTGTAAAATGCAGATAGTAATAACTATCGCTAATTTTGCTGTGATGATTACAAAAGATAATGTATGCAAACACATGCCAAACAGTAGGCACTCACTGCATAACAGTTATCATTTTTATTATCATTATTATTAATCTATGAAGCAGAAATCAGACAGGCACCATACACCAAGATCCGTCGGAGTCATTGCCTAAAATGACAGGAATTTACAACGCCCAGTCTGTAATAATTAGCAAAAGGAGTCAGGAGACAGTTGACATCAGTGACGGTAAAATGTGTTCATTTAAATACATCTGGAACTCAGCTGTGGACAAAGCCCATTCCCTTCTTCCCTTTTAAGGACTCCCATATAAATATCACACGAGGATTATCCCAATGTTCTTTTTCCCAGTTTTCACATGACAGCAAATCTTTGCTAGAGGCTTCCCGCTGAACTTCCCAAATCTGTTTGCCTGTTTCCTGCTGAGAAAATATATTTGATAATATCCCCCTCTGTCTAAAATTCTTTGCCTTATTCTAGCCACTCTAAGAGTCGGAGTTTGAAAAACTAAAAGATTATATAGCAGTTTATTTCCTCTCAGATTCTTTCCCGGCAATTAAATTTAATAATCTTGTATGATAATTTTATCAGATACTGAAGTTGCTCATAATGCAAATTTATATTCCTAAATAACTATGGAAATACTCAAGCTAACAAAAACATTAAAAACTAATATAAAAATATGACATCTTTTTTTTACTCTTTCTACATCAATTTTTAAATAGATAAAATATTCTTTCTTTGTTACAAATCCTTTAAAACTCTAAATTCATTGACTTATTCAACAAATGTTTATTGGATGCTAATCTGCCTCAGGTGCTGTGTTGTTGTTTTTTTTCTTTTCTTAGAAACAATAATGAACAAGATGCATACCCTAATCCTGTCCTCATGAAGCTTAGAATCTAGCAAAGGAAGTAGAAATGAAACAACAAAACAACCTAATATTGGGGAAAGAATTTTTTTTTATTAAAATCAGGAAATCTGGAGGAAGGGACATTTCTCTGGTGAAAAAAACTGCATTTATTTACAGAAATATCTTGGTGACCTATCTTAATATGAAAAAGCATATTCTCCGAGTGACATAAGGGACTTACTGAATGGTTCTTAAACCTGACTGTATATTAGAATAACCTAGGTAAATTAAACAACAACAACAAAACTGATGTCTGAGCTGCACCCCAGAACTTCTGATTTTCTTGTTTGGTGAGACCAAAACATTGGAATTTTTGTAATGCCCACTGGGTGTTTCTAATGTTTAGCTATGATGAGGAACCACTGGAAAAGGAGTGAGCAAGAGTAAAAAGGAAATAAGAGAGGAAAGAAAAGTTGGTGGAGATGATGGAAACAGAAGAGGCAGGGAGTAGGTAGAGGGTTGAGAGACTTTTAAGGTCAGGTGAGCCTAATAGTGTATTTAATTCGCTGTGCTGCAAAGTGAAAAAACTCCACCCCTTATTACCACCACTACAATTGCCCCCGATTTTTCAGTAATATCTGAAACACACCAGCTTATATTCTGTTCAGGGAACGAATAGGGTTCATATCCTATGAGGATCAAGGAGATGCAAAAATGGTTCATAATGTACAGGTAGCAAGAGACAGGTAACTTGCACGAAGCTATAGCAGGGATGTGGATACAGGGGTGATCGGCAGAAGCTTAGGTTTCTTATTAATTCTTAAAATATTTAGAATATTATGTACTTCCATGTGAGAGTGAAAGTTCAATCCACTTGTATTTAAATATTACAGAAAATCACAACCCTATAATTCCAAAGGACTTGGGCATTGTCAGGGAGCTGGCATCTTCTTTACCTGTAAGTAATCAATCAGTTGCATTACATTGAAATGAGTGCTGTGAAAAGAAAATGCTAAGAGTGACTGGGCAAAAGCCTTGCAATGAGAAACTTGTGTGTGGGAGGGAAGAAACTAAATAAATGCAAAGATGGTGAAACAGATGGCCAGGCGCGGTGGCTCACACCTGTAATCCTAGCCCTCTGGGAGGCCGAGGTGGGTGGATCACTCAAGGTCAGGAGTTCGAGACCAGTCTGAGCGAGACCTCGTCTCTACTAAAAATAGAAAGAAATTATCTGGCCAACTAAAAATATATATAGAAAAAATTAGCCCGGCATGGTGGCACATGCCTGTAGTCCCAGCTACTCGAGAGGCTGAGACAGTAGGATCGCTTGAGCCCAGGAGTTTGAGGTTGCTGTGAGCTAGGCTGACACCACCGCACTCACTCTAGCCAGGACAACAGAGTGAGACTCTGCCTCAAAAAAAAAAAAGAAAACAAAGATGGTGAAACGGAAAAAAAGAGCTATAAAGAGATGAGACAGGAGAGTGAGGCAAACTCAGATCATGTGTTAGAACATATGATGGAGGTTTCAGCTGTGAGGGGTGCCAAAATTTAACAAGAAAGAAGAAAGAGAGGACTAAGAAAGAACAGACAGGGCAAAGGTAAGAGGATACAATATAAAGGTTAAAAAGAAGAAATTTCCAACCATCTATGATAGCTCCATCCACATACAAACATAACAAAAATTTTAGTCAAACCATGCCTATTTTAAAAGGCCATCATGTTTTTGTCTCACTATTTCATATCTATGAGTACAGAGATTAGGATAGATCATTTATGAAAATCCAGACATAGGAGGCAGCTTAGCACAGTGATTAAGAGCATAGGTTCTATTGTGGGACTGGTTGGGTACAAATCTTGACTTTAGTAGTAACAAGCTAGGGGGCCTGTGAGAGATTTCCTGTTTCTGTCCCTAGGTTTCTATAGTTGAAAAGGGGGATTGATAATACTAGCATCTCAAAATATTTGGTGGAAATTAATTGAGATAATAATATATATTAAGTGCTCATTTTAGGCCATTAATATGAAGGTTGTGTTGGCATATGATTATGTCATCTACAATATCATTTTTGTAAATATTCTGAGGAGTTCAAAGTGTTCTATATAAGATGATGTGTGTTGACCAAGAAATATTGTCATCATGTTACCAGGGTCCTCTAGTCATGGGATATAGACAGAAAGAATTTAGCACACTTTTGGTCTCAAGTTGTTCTCATTAATTTTTTTTATTGAATCAATTATTCAAAGGTTTATTGAGCCTATCTTTGTGAGAAATTCACCTATGTGTTGAAGGAACAACAATGATGAAATGAATAGCTACTCCCCTTAAGGCAGCAGTCCCCAACCTTTTTGGCACCAGGTACCAGTTTCATGGAAGACATTTTTTCAACAGACTGGGGGAGGGGAATGGTTTCAGGAAGATTGAAGAACATTACATTTATTGTGCAGTCAAACCTCTCTGCTAATGATAATCTGTATTTGCAGCTGCTCCCCAGCCCTAGCATCACCACTTCAGCTTCACCTCAGATCATCAGGCCTTAGTTTCTCATAAGGAGCACACAACCCAGATCCCTCACATGTGCAGTTTATAGTAGGATTTGTGCTCCTATGAGAATCTAACACTACTGCTGATCTGATGGGAGGTGGAGCTCAGGCAGTGATGGAAGCGATGGGAAGTGGCTGTAAATACAGATGAAGCTTTGCTTGCTCCCCCACCACTCACCTCCTGCTGTGCAGCCTGGTTCCTAATGAGCCAGGGACTGGTACCAGTCTGTAGCCCAGGGGGTGGGGACCGCAATCTAAAGGCACTTGCAAACTGTAGTGTGAACTGCAAAGGTGTAAAAAATACTAAGTTACAAAGTAATATATGGTTAAATCCCTTAAGAAAGCTAAAAAGAAATGAATTTAAATCTCACAATAGGATAAAGAGGGAGTGATTAAATTCTGGTAAATTAAAGTACTTGACTTTAATATTTCTCTTTTGAAAATTAACTTCTAGAAAAGTTTCTTCTGTTGTTAATATCTGGGAGCTCTCATTGTGGCCCTCAAAATGCAGAAATGATTGAAACAAGATTGTCCATTAAGAGCTAAGCAATAAATCAACTATTTTGACAGGAGCAAAAATATGGCAAATTAGTTCAAAATAATGTACTAACAGATATAAACATAGATTAAGTGGATCAGAAGAAGAATCACAGAAAGGAGGGCAAAAACATGCAGTAGAAATAAACACATTGTAGAAGCAAAGATAAATCTTTAGCCTTTGCTTGGACTTCGAGTTTTTCTGATCCTTATGAGAAAGCCTCTCTGAATGTGAAAATGCAGACAACACTGTGATAATGATCTTAGGTAAAGCCGTACTACAGCATATCTACTTCCATTGCCAAGAGCACCACTGTTGTGAGATGCACAATTTGACATATGAATCATCAAACTCCCTACATCTGATCCCATATTCATGAAGCAATCTTCTGGTTAAAATTTGGCTTCCCATGTACATCTGCCTACGGGGACTCAAGGGGGTGATTTTATAGACTTTGAGCATATTCAACTCTCATAAAACTGTGCAGTAGCTTCTGATTACAATTTGGCATCCTGTTTTTCTTGACCATACGAAGAAAATAAGTTGGTTACATGGACTTAAGTATTTCTGATTGTGTGACAATGATTTCTCTTTGTAAATTCAAAAATTGATGTTTTTCACATTGATCTTATGATCTTTCTTCATTTTAATCTATCCCAACAGACAGATCTGCTCTTGTGTGGTGACAAAATGAGATATATGAGCCTGCAACATTCAGATCCTGAAACACAGTGCATTCAACAGAGTATATATTCACCACATAAACAAAAGCAAAAACAAAGACCATATGGTTATCTCAATAGATAGAGAAAAAGCATTCAACAAAATTCAGCACCATTTCATGATAAAAACCTTCAACAAACTAGGCATAGAAGGAACATATCTCAGAATAATAAAAGCTATATATGACAAAGCCACAGCTAACATCATACTGAATGGGGAAAAGTTGAAAGCATTCCCCCTAAGAACTGGAAGAAGACAAGGATGGCCACTGTCACCACTTCTATTCAACATAGTGCTGGAAGTCCTAACCAGAGCAATCAGGCAAGAGAAAGAAATAAAGTGTATATAAATCAGGAAAGAGGAGGTCAAACTATCACTCTTTGTTGATGATATGATCTTGTATCTAGAAAACCCCCAAGATTCCACTATGAGTTCCCTGGAAAGTCTCAGGATACAAAATCAATGCATGTAAATCAGTAGCACTTCTATATACCAATAATAATCAAGCCGAGAGTGAAATCAAAGGCTCAATACCATTCACAATAGCTACAAAAAAAATAAAATACCTAGGAATATATTTAACTAAGGAAGTAAAATATCTCTACAAGTTGATCTATGAAACTCTGAGGAAAGAAAATGCAGAGGATACAAACAAATGGAAAAACATATCATGCTCACGGATAGGTACAATCAACACTGTTAAAATGTTATCTTGTTTCTTTCCCCCATTAATAATTACCTGTGGTAAGCAGGACAATATTTTCATTTTAAAGAGGAGGAAACTTATTCACGGTAGGTTACATGCATTGTTTAAGGTCACACAGATGAGTAAAATAGATATAGCATAGCATGGGTAATCTAACATAGATTAAAAAAATATTCTTCTAATGCAAGTCCTGGGACTCCAAGTCTCATGCATTTTTATGAAGGCTCACAATGTATCTTAAAAATTATCTTTCATACACTATTATCTCCTTAATATAGCCCCTGCATTCAACGCTTATTATGAGTGTAATGCTTGCAATAACATTCATACCTTTGAAAGTTATTTTAACTAATCTCCTCATGGGCTGTTTTAAATACAATTGAATGTGTATTTGTAACCATTTTGGTTGTTTATGATCATTTTCTGATCAAAAACTATACCTATCTCTTATCTTTAATTAGTTTTGTAAATATAGTATTCCTAAATTTTACCACTGGGTGATTAGTGTGACATCCCCTATTTTCTCCAAATGTTCCAATAAAATAAAGGTCATTTTATCAAGGGAGACATTCTACATTATCTAATCCAGATTCTATGTACTTTAATAAACCCTTAGCAATTTAAGTGAGATTACATAAGGTCCATTTGAAATTTGTAAGTACTTTGTACAAGTCCGTTGTCCTACAGATCCCATTGTTATCTTCTCTGTAAACTGACATACCTGAGATCAAATCATAGCTCCAAACTTCTTTGTAAACTTGGACAGCATATTTCTCTACAAAATGAGAATAAATAGAGTTTAATGAGATCATACATGAAAACAATTAGTATAGCTTGCCTGTAAGTCAATAAATAATACAAATAGCAATCTTAAAATTATGAATAATAATTTTTTTCTTTTCATTGTAATGAATTGAACCTGATGTCTTCCTAAGTTTCCTTAGTTGATTCTTAATTCTGACCTTGGAGATACATAAACTCATTCAATCTCCATGTCTCTACAGTAAACTGCATATGGAAAACATTCAATAAATGCCTTAGCAGGTCACATAAAATAATAACAATAGCTATTAATAGTTATGTTTTATTTTACCCTTTGTTTTACATTATCTGATGTATTTATTTATGATAGTCTATAAGGTAAATTTTATTGTATTCACTTTTTAATAGATTTTATTTCTTAGAGCAGTTTTAGAGTCACAGCAAGATTGAGGAAGACACAGACATTTTCCGTATATCCCTTGCCCCAACACATGTGTAGCCACCCCCATTACCAACATACCCTACAGAATAGTACAACTGTTACAATTTATTAACCTACATTAACACATCACCACCCCAAAACCATAGTTTACATTACAGTTCACTCTTGCTGTTGTACATTTTATGGGTTTGAATAAATGTATAATGACATATAGCCACTATTATAGTACCATGCAGAGTAGTTTCAATGACCTAAAAATCCTCTGTGCTCCATCTTTTCATCCTTCCTCCCTACCAACCCCTGGTAACCACTGATATTTTTTTTGTCCCAATAGTTTGCTTTGCATAATTAATGAGAATGTCATATAGTTGGAATCATACAGTATGTAGCCTTTGCAGATTGGCTTCTTTCACTTTGTAATATGCACTTAAAGCTTCTTCCATCTCTTTCCATGGCTTGATAGATCATTTATTTTTAGCTCTTAATAATATTCCATTGTCTGGATGTATCTCAGTTTACTTATCCATACACCTATTGAAGGACATTTTGGTTGCTTCCAAGTTATGGCAGTTATGAATAAAGCTTTTATAAACATTTGTGTGAAGGTTTTTGTGTGGACATAAATTTTCAACTGTTTTGGGAAAATACTAAGAAGGATGATTCTGGATTGTATAGTAAGAAAGTAAGTTTAGTTTTTTAAGACATTGCCAAATAATCTTTCAAAGAGGCTAAACCATTTTATATTCCTACCAGCAGTGATTGAGAGTTCCTGTTCCTCTACACTCTTGACAATATTTGGTGTTGTCAGTGTTCTGGACATTGGCTATTCTAATAGGTGTACAGTAGAATGTTGGTCCTTTAATTTACATTTCTCCAATGACCTTTGTGGAGCTTCTTTTCATACATTTATTTGTCATCTTCATGTCCTCTGTGATGAGATGTCTGTTAAGGTCATTGGTCAATTTTTTAATTGGGCTGTTTGCTTTCTTATTATTGAACTTTAAGAGTTTTATTTTTATATATTTTAGATATCAGTCCTTTATCAGATATACAAATGTCTTTTGTAAATATTTTCTCCCAGCCTGTGCCTTTTCTTTATTCTCTTGACAGTGTTTTTTTCAGGGCAGGACTTTTTAGTTTTAATAAAGTCTCGTTTATCAATTATTTCTTTTATGAATCATATCTTCTATGTCATAGCTAAAATGGGTGTATACCTACATAATGAGTATGATGCGCACTGTCTGGGGAATGGACATACTTGAAGCTCTGACTCGGGGGGGCAGGGGGGCAAGGGTAATATACGTAACCTAAACTTTTGTACCCCCAAAATATGCTGAAATAATAAAAAATATATATATTAAAATAAATAAAATAAAATGTCATCACCAAACCCAAGGTCATCCTATGATTCCCTTCTATATTATCTCCTAGGAATTTTATAGTTTTGCCTTTTTCATGTAGATCTGTGATCCATTTCGAGTTAATTTTTGTGAAGTTTTTAAGGTCTGTATCTAGATTCACTTTTTATTGAATGTGAATGTCCTGTTATTCCAGCACCAATTGCTGAATAGATTCTTGCCTTTGCCTCTTTGTAAAGAAACAGTTGACTATATATATGTGGGTCTCTTTCTGGGCTGTGTGTTCTGTTTCATTGATCTATTTGTCTATTCTTTCATCAATACTGTACCATCTTCATTACTGTAGCTTTATAGTAAGTCTTGAAGTCAGGTAGTATCAGTCTTTCAACATTGTTCTTCAATATTGTGTTGGTTATTCTGGTAGTCTTTTGCCTTTCCACATATACTTTATAATCAGCTTGTTAATATTCACAAAATAACTTGCTGGGATTTTGATTGAGATTGCATTGAATCTATAGATCAAGTTGCAGAGAACTGACATCTTGGCAATGTTGAGACTTTCTCTCCATGAACATGGGTTACCTCTCCATTTATTTAGTTCTTCTTTGATTTCTTTCATCAGAGTTTGGTAGTTTTCCTCATATGGATCTTATATGTATTTGTATTTAACACTTCAGTATACTTTGCTTCTATAATCATTCTCATAAGAGATGGAGCCAAGATTAACCAGAAATACCTTCTCAATATGTTTTTCTACTTACTAAGTTAGTGTGGATCCCTGTTTCAGGGAACAAAATGCAAAGATTTGAGAGATTTATTATATTGTCTCCATCATTTTCCCAGCAATAAATCAGTAGATCTTGAGCACACACACACAAATTTTTTTAAAAAATTAAGTAATTCTATAATTTTAAGCACCAATGAGAATAAATGGGAGATATACTTATTTTGAATAGAGTGATTTCTAGAATCCTTTACCTTATACCAAAAAGATACTGACTAATATGTCTAAACGTGTGCCTGAGTCTGCTTGCCATATTTGAAATCTTGAACTGGTTTCATATTATTTTATCAAAATTGGTTTTCAATGGAGACTTTCGGTTGTAGAGCTCTTATATAGGAGTTTGACTAGCCTAAGACAGAATATTTTTATCCCATATAATCTTATAACCTTTTGAAGACATAGGATTAGAAGGTGACATTGCTACAGCAAGGTTACAGTTACTAACGGTCATAAAAATGAGACGGTCAGGAAGAGTACAGGTTGGATATTGCAATATATTTTCATTCAAGATGTTATCAAATGCAGCATTTCTTTGTTTAGTTGTAAGATGTTTAGCATAAATATAATGGGCCACAGAGCTCTAGGGTTGAAAACTCTTTTATCCAAGAGAATATTTACCCAACATTAAGGTGATTTAAAAATGAAGAACAGTATATTTTTCCTTGCTATTTCAGGAAAATTAAAGAAGAGCATCCCACAGTTCAACTCTTCCCATAAGAGGACAAAAGACAATCATGTAGCTCTCTCCCTCCTCTTTGGCACAAACGGTTGATGATAACCTTTTCAAGACTACAATGGAAAGAGTTCACAAAATAGACAGATCTGCTGGAAGACTTGAGTATGAGGATCATTTTGGCCATGAAACAAATAAGGGAGGAATGCTCTGGCACCACTGGTACATGTGGTCACAATAACTACAGAGGGTGAAATCCAAAAAGAAATTTTTTATTATGCAAAATAAAATTCTGTGCTGAAATGTTGTGTGGCTTCCATAAGCTATAGTACTATTTGAAAAATAACAGAGCTCTATGCCTCTGATATATGTAAAATTTTGATGTTGTGCTTTTTTTCACTTTGAAGAATTTTGAGTCTTTCCCTTGTATTTAATTCTTTAGTAAATTGCAGAACGGCAAAAAAGGTTATTTTGTCCCGCTATGAAATCTCAGTATTATACAGTGTATATTAACTCCTCTTTTTAGCAGAAAAATAGAAACAGATTTATAATTTTCTCCAATCTACCTCTTAAATAGCCAGAATGGCTGGAACCAACCTTGCAGAGTGACAACAAAAATTGCTTTTCTAGTGGAACATTTATTCCAGGGGTAGATACCGAAGTTGAGAAAATAGATTAAGAAAATTCTGATGAGTTTTTAGCTATGAATAAAATAAAATAATGCAGTGTGAATAATGAGGGTGGCTCTGAGGGTATACATTTTCTATTTCTGCATAATAAATTGCCAGAAACTTAGTAGCCTAAAGCAAAATAAATGTATCAACTGACAGTTTTCCTGAGTCAGGGGTCTGGGCATGAGTTCATTGGGCTCTTTGTTCAAAATCTCACTAGGCTGAAATCAAGACATTAGATGGAGTTACAGACTCACTTGGACTTCAGTGTCTTCTTCTGTGCTAATTCATGTTGATGGCAGAGGTGAGTTCCTTGCAACTGTAGGACTAAGGTCCAAGTTTTCTTGCTGGCTGTTGGCCAGAAGTAATCTCAGTACCTTGACACTGCCCCCGGATCAATGTTCTATGACCTTCTCCATAGACTCCCTTCACAAAATGATCATTTCCTTCTTTAAGCTAAATAGAAAAATTTGCTTTTAAAGGGCTCAACTGTTTAGGTAAGGGCCACCAAGGATAATTACTCTTTGGTTTAATTTGTAGCCAACTGATTTGGGACCATAATTATATTTGCATACTCCGTTATGTCATGTAACACATTATTGTGGCAGTAATTTCTCATCACATTTACAAGGCCCATCCACACTCAAAGGGGAGGGCTCATACAAGGGTATGCTTCATTGTGGATCATAGAATTCTGACTACCATAGTGGGTAAGCACACAATATTAACTAGTGTGGTTAGGGAAGACTTCCCAGAGAAGTAATATTTTAGTTGAAACTTGAAATTTGAGAAGCAGCCAGCCATATAATAATTATGAGGAAAAAAATATTCTAGCAGAAGAAATGGCTTGTGCAAAAGCCCTGCTGTAGGAGCTAACCTTGTAGGTACAAGAGACAGAAAGCCCAAGTGCCAAGGCGAGAAGAATAAGATATGAGATTGGTTAGACAAGGGCTGGATCATGAAGGATCTTGCAGGCCATGCAGAGTTTAAATTTTAAGATAAATAATAGGGCTCATTATATGATTCATATGAAATTTGAATTCAAATTTCAATAAAAAGTATTAGGGTACTTTAGGCAGTTAAGTGTCATGATCTTATACATTTCTTTGTAAAAATTCAAAGGGTGCTTTCATAACCTTTTTATATCTGATAATTAAAAATTCTTACAAGGAGGAAAGTAACTACAGGAAATATAACTCTTGACTCAGTCAGCAAAAATAATTTGCTGCTGTTCTTGCTTTCTACTGTAGGCTACCCTGATTTTTCTCTAAGAAATATATAGAAATAAAATGACTACTCATTTACAATTTAATTTCAAATTAAGCCATACTGCATTTTTTTCAATGTTTTCAAATGATTTTTCCCAGGTAGTTGAACTTTCTAAAATGGGAAAACAGAATAAAACATATTGATTCATTACAGAATACGACATTATTATGTGCTTGCCAATTGGTTCTAACTACTCACACTAATATTACATTTGATTTGAAAAAAAAAATGTTTGGAAAGTAGTTATTTAACCTTCATTTGAACCAATGAAGCATTTTATCATGCTCACTGACTTTTCAAAGTAAATGATAGACTTGGAACTGACAGCCAGATCTGGCTTGTGACTTTTACTTCTTGCCAAATGGAGTAAAAGGGAGAGGATTTACCTTAATATCAGAAAAAAAAATGGAAAACTGGTCAAATATGTGAAAATACAGTTCTCAATGTATTGAACAACATATAATGCAGGACAATGATAATTAAAAGCTGGTAGACAAAAGTGGTGATTCTTATGATTGTCTCAGATTATTACCCAGAGAGAGTTTCCAGGCTGTACTGAAGGAAGAGGAAACCCAGGCGGAGCTCTGTTATCTCCCTGAGTTGAAGAGATGAAGCAGGAAGTTTAGGAAGAACCAACTGGCTAGAGTTCACAGGGCAGAGTACCAGAGAGGAGAGAGTTTGACGGAGAGAGGAACGTCAGGGATCTATAGAGGGACCCCTTTGAGTACTCAGGTAGAATACTGATCTGCACAGGCACCTGAGAGAAGTACCCAAGATTGAGGCAAAAACCACTGGAAGGATGAGGGCGAGCAATACCCAAGGTTCACACCATTCATAGTACCCGTCTCCACCAGTCAGAATGGTAAACCTCATCATATACTAGGCATTGGGTAGCATATTCAGAACAGTTATGCCGCACTGGTGGGGAAAATTGTCCTATATGAAATATGGTTCTATTCTTGCTAAATAAGACGTAAAATAAAGTCCCAATGGAGCAAACTGTTTTCACATAAACTCACCACCTCTCAGTGCAAAGCTCCAGAATATTCATAGAAGGCAAAAATATTCAATACTCAAAAAAATAAACTTTACAATGTGTGGCATCTAATAAAAGATAACAAAGCTTGCAAAGCAGCAGGGAAATACAAGCAATATTGAAGAGAAAAGTCAATCAACTGGAACTGATACAGAATAAACATGAATAAAAGGATATTAAAACATATAGCTATATTTCATATGTTCAAGAAATTAGAGGAAATCGAAAATATTACATAAAGATATAAAAAATATTAAAAATACTCAAATTGAACTTTTACAGATGAAAACTACACTGTCTACAATTAAAAATACACTGGATGAGACTAATGGCATACTAGATATTGCAGAAGACATTAATGAACTTGAAGGCACCAAGAGAAGCCATTCAAAGTGAAACAGGCAGAGAAAAAAAAGACTGTAAAAAAAATAAAGAGAGGATCAGTAAGCTGTTGGAAAGTTTCAAGAAGCCCAATATATGAGTCCTCAAATGGGAAAAAGAGAAGAAAGGGAAATAATTTTTGAAGAAATAATGGCTTAAAATATTTCAAATTTGGTGAAAACAGTAAATCCACATTTAGTGAACAACAAGTGCAACATACATGAAGAAAATGACAACATGGTCCATCATAGTTAAATTACTTAAAATCAGTGATAAAATCTTAGAGGCATCCAAATTAATAAACAAGACATATTGCATTACAAATGAACAAAGAAAAGAACAGCAGGTTATCATTGGAGACAATGCAAAGGAGAAGACATTGAATAAATGTTTGCATTTAATTCAGGATCCTATTATATACTATGTATAGAAATCAGCTTTATTTATAAAGACAAAAGTAGCTTAAAATAAAAAGATAAAAGACAAGATAGCATCCTAACACTAATCAAAGGAAGCAGAGTGGTTAATTAATATCAAACAAAATAGATTTCAGAGCAAAGAATTATACTAGGGAAAAAGGAAAAATTTCATAATGACAAAGGGGTCAATTTATCTAGATGACAAAATTCTAAATATTTATTATCTAAACAACATGGATTCCAAATATACAAGGCAAAAACCAGTAGAACTTCAAGAAGAGGTAGACGAACCCATTATTAGAGTCAGAGATTACAACATTACTTCCTCATTAGTACACAGAAAATCTTCAAGATATGGAAGACTCAAACAATACTATCAAGCAACTTAACTGACATTTATAAACCATTCCACCCCCAAACAGTACAATACAAATTATTTCCAGGTGCACACAGAATATTTACCAAGACAGACTGTATTCTGGACCAAAACCAAAAAAATGTGTTAAAGAATTCAAGTAATAAAAATTATATTCTTTCATCATAATGGAATTAAATTTGAAATAAAAAACAAAAAGATATCTGAAAAATACAGAAATGTCAAAATTTGTGGAATATTGTTAAAGCACAATTAGAAATGAATGTAAAGCTCTAAATAACTGTATTATTAAGGAAAAATTTTTCAAATCGATGACCTTTCATCCTAAGAAACTAGAATGAACAGCAAATAAAATCTAAAGGAAACATTAAATAAAATAATAAAGATCATATTGGAAATCAATAAAATAGAAAATAGAAAAATAAAAGTAAATGATAGAAAAATAATTTTAAAAATTAGAAACCAAAAACTGGTTCTTTGAGACTATCAATAAAATTGATAAACCTCTAACCCAGAATGATAGCATACAAGGGAGAAGATACAAATTAACAATATTATTAATGAAAGATGTGACATCAGTACAGATTCCATGTATATAATGGAATATTACGTACAACTTTATGCAAATAAATTCAACCACTTAGATGAAATAGAAAAAAAAAATCCTTGAAAGACACTAAATACTAAGACTCAAAAGACACAGATAACCTAGATAGCATTATATTTTCTAACAAGATTGTCCTGAAAAACTTTCCCCCCCCCCTCCACACACAAAAATCTCCAGGCCCAGATGCTTTCATTGTGAATTTCACCAAGTATTTAAGAAACAAATAATACAATTCTACAAAAATGCTTCCAGGAATGTAAGATTGGCTTAATATTTTGGTATTTGAATTTTATCAATTTAATTAACCATATTAACAGATTTTAAAGATGTGATCATCTCAATACACACAGAAAAAAAAAATGTCAAAATCCAATGTCCATTCTGAAAAGCAGTCTCATCAACCTAGTAACAGAAGGCAAATTCCTTAAGCTAATTAAATGCATCTACAGAAATCACATAGCATCACACTTAACAGTGAAAAAACAAATGCCTTCCCCTGAAAATCAGGAGCAAGACAAGGATATTCAGTCTTACCACTTCTGTTCAATATTGTAATGTAGGTTTTAGTCAGTGCAGTAAGTCAAGAAAAAGATATAACCGGGGAGTCTGCACATACAGAGTATAAAAAGCTTGAGTCCTGTCCTTTTCTGAAGACCTCCGGTGTGCTTACATGTGTGTGTAGGACCTTGAGTCCCCTTTGGAATAAGGGAGACCTTGGTATTACCCCTAATAATTTTTTTCCTTAATGTAACTGAAATCAAGGTAGAAGAGAAGGAAGGTCTCGGGATGCACAGTGGATGAGAGGGTATCATGTCAGTAAGCAAAGCAAAGCACATTTCCTTTCTTGTTTCCAGTGGCATGGCAGCTGCATACCATTTTGTATTTCAAAGATACTTTATCTGTTCTCTTTTGTAAAAAAAAAAAAAACTGTATTGAGAACAAATGCTTTCAGGAAAAACAACCAGCTTCTATTAAATCCAAACTGTATTATAGGTATCAGTATATAGATGTTATTCTTATAATGTTCAATGTTATTTAATCATATCTGCCCTGTGATGTAGGCATTCCTATCCCCACTTTTCACTTTCTAATCCCACTATCACAGACATCATAAGCGGCATAACTTGAATTTGAACCCAGGCCCTTTCAGCTTCATTCTTGTACCTATTCTAATGCACAATCATCTTACTACTAACATCAATGTGCTCTATCAGCTCTTTTCAGCTGAAATTTTAAATATGTGTAACTATTGCTCCTAATGTAGCTGTATTAGAGCAGTTTGAAGTGAAATGCATTAGTTGATATTATTAAATCAAATATGTGTGGGGTTTCCAATATCCTTTCATTTTTAGGCTGAAACTGAATCCTCAAAGTATAGTATTTTTACATTCCCATGCTATTACAGTACTATAATTTCTATAAATATCCTTGGTCTGTGCTCTACCTTTAATAGCTTAGGAATATGATACAGAAGATATAAATTATAGATTGGACATAATAATGTTAGAGAGCACCTCAAGTGGCCTGGTGGATCAGACACAAGATTAAGTGTCAAGAAACCTGACTCAAACGTCTGTTGAAATTTGATACTTATTCTCCTCTGTTTTGTTTCTTTTTCTTTTCTTTTCTTCTTCTTTTTTTTTTAATTGTATAAGCCTTCTCTTCTGACAACATCTTTAGCTACCACCTTGGCTATTTCCTTAGCTCCATCCCTTAGCAAATCTGCCAATAAAAACACTGTGAGTTAACTCTCTGGTTTTATCCATGATAAATCTTTCATTTCATTTCTCCAGAACATTTGCATCCCTGTCTTGGGCCTATCACTCAGATAATCTTTATTAATTCGAACAAATGAGAAAGCAACACGAACTATACCAGACATTTAGAAAGATGCTAAATAAGCTACATAAATATTAGTATGCTCCCATTTCTATTGTCTTGGAATATATATTTTGTAATCTCTTCTGCCCCTCTATTGTGAGTTATAGAAAAGAAAGGGAGAAACAACCGTCTTTAGCACTGACCTTCCTTTTGCTTCAAATTTTGCACTTGTAAAAAGAGATATTGATGTTTTTGAACAATACAGAAATCAACTGTTTCGTAGACTAGAATTAGAAGTCCAGCTAATAGACTTAAAAGACATGCAGTAGATTTATTAGGAGTGCATTAATAGTATACAAGTACTATATATGCTTTATCTCTTGTAGAACTTACAACAATCCTCTTATTAATAGTTTCTATTATCTGAATTGAACAGACAAGGAAAAGAGAACCAGAATGTCAAAGAAAATTACCCAAGTGAATATGTGGCAATGCTGAACTCAAATCTCTCTGACTCCAGAAACTCTTTTATTAGTACCATGACCTTGGACATAATGCTCTGAGCCTCACACTTCTCAGCTGTAAAAGGAAAGTGAATGGTGGGCACTCATCACATTTTCAAATATTTGTTGAGCTAGTCTATGCTAGGCACGTGCCATAAGTACAATGGTAAGGTAAACACAGAAATAATTTTCTGTCTAATAAAGTGACAAATATCAAAGTATTCATATTGAAAAAAAAATGACCTGCCGATGGCCTCCACTTTCTGTGAAGTGGAAGGTGACATCATCTGTGGGAAGTGAGGGGGTTGGGGAGAGGTTTGAGAAGAAGAGAGGCAGTCCGAGTGGCCCTTCTGGGGAAGGAGAGGGAGAAGTGACAGGGAAACACAAAGGCCGAGGCCCAGGGCAGGGTGGAAACACGAATGGATGGTGGCACCCATCCGTAAGGTTGTGAGATTTGCTCCAGAAGGAAATTCATAATCTGAGTCTCCTGCCCTGCCCTCCCTGCAGGCCGCCTTTGCACAGTAGCACAACGTGTACCGTGTTCTGCAGCCAGTGCTCAAGCTCCCCCTGTTAAGGTGCCCAAAACGGAAGCCAGGACCTGAACTGAGCACTTGGATCTCCCACTCTCTACCCAACTCCTCCTCCTGCCTCCCAGTTTCTATTTCTGGAACAAACATCTCAGGTTCGGCTTCCCCAGGAACACCTTCTTGTCACCCCAACTCTGCTGCTAGCGGTAACTCCCTCCCGGCCATTGGGCCATTGCAGGGCCTGCGCACCTGCCACATTAGTCTCTCTAGTGTGACTGCGGCTGTGTCACTCCCCCCCTATTCAGCCTCTCCCTTTGCAGCTCCCCATACCTAGAAATAAAGCTCTCATTTTTAGTTTTCTTTTTAAAAGAAATAACTGCTTCCAAATAATATGAACAATAGAAACATGATTCTGTGATTATACATAAGGGATGTTGGGGGCAGAGGATGGTCAGGGAAGAGTTCCCTGAAAACTGTGCTTTCAGCTCACAGCTGAAGGATAAGGTGAATTAACCAGACAAAGAGGGAGAGGGAGGGCAGGGTTCTGCTGGGAATTCCTGACTTAGAAAATGGTGGGAGCAGATGCTGGTGGCCAGAGGGAGCCGGGCTTTGTTGTCATTTTTGACTTTTTTTAAAGGACCTGAGTGATGCCAGTGGAGCTGGAAGCGGAAGGGAGGGAGAGAGTCCCGTGACAAACTCTTCCTAACCTATGCGGTTATTCCATGGCTTAAAGTTTAGGAGAGGCAGGACCAGCCAGCAGAAAGTGCTTTGTAAATTAGAAACCACTACGTTAATGTAAAGGTTTGTGGGAGTCTTGCTGCTTTCTTATTTTAAAAGACTCTAACATTTTCCCCAAACTATTCTTAAAGTCTTAGCGTAAAGTAGAATCTTTTCATGGCGTGGAGTTGGGCTTTACAGTAGCTTCTGTTTCAACCTTAACAAAGCTGGAGACAATTCTCAACTGAAGTTAGCTTAACTCCTGGGATGAAAATGTGCTCCAAAGTATTACATGTGCAGCTCTTGGCTGTTTCTAAAGAAACTGCCCCCGGACTGACAACAGGCAACCATAGCTTGAGTTATCATATTTTTTTGGATTTTCAATGTGTATTTCTTGGCTGAAGTAGGGAGAGCTTCAACAGTCCAGAGAACAGAGTAGCAGAGAGGAGGGGAGGCAGGAGAGGGAAACCCGTAAGCTGCTGACTGGATGTGTTGGAAACTACAAGGTCCTGCAGTGAAACAAAACAAATCCCCTCATGGGAGTCTCGCTCACCTTCCTTCTAGGTTTGCTTTGTAGCTAGCACTGGACCTCACCCTCCCACCAGTGCCGGTGGTAGGGATGGGGGCCCATGGCCTTCTCATCAAAATTATTTTCTTTCACTAAGGACACTTCAGAAAAGTTGCCTGCTGACTTCAGTTTCCAAATAGATGAGGAAAAGCTTTTAAGACCCTCGGCTTGACCACCCTGGTGGTTTGGGAGTCCACTGTCATGTACTTCTTGAAATGTCTCGTGTTGCTTATAAAGATTGTTATTTCCTGGTTAATGTGACCCTTGGTCACAGAAGGGCAGCGTGGGCCCAGCAGCCTGCATCAGCCAGGGACTCTGGCACTGGCTGTGCCACTGCGGTTCATTTGTCACCGGATGAGCCATTTATCAAACACTCAGAGGCTCAGGATCCAGAGCTGCAAGCTATTTAACCAGAAAATTCACTTCGAACCATAAAAAGAAATTCCTTATTTGGATTGTTTAACGTTAGGTTGAAATGAAAATAAAACATGCTACTTAAATTATAATAAATAGAATAAGCAAGGTTACCTTTTTGTAATGAAAAAAAAAAAAAAAAACAACACTTCCTAACTGAAGTTCATGTATTGTTGTTATCAGAGACGACCTGGTTTCTGAGGATGAGGGCTGAGGAAGCAGAAATAGACTAGAGGGAAAGTCGCAAAACTGGGTTCTAGAACTCTGCCACTGATAAACTGTAATCTCTAGCTCTTGACCTTTCTTATTTGAGAACTACTCTCCTACCATAAGACCAATATAACGACAATGGTCAAAGCATGTTGCTGTAGCATTTGGATTTTGTAAAAAACTCTTCCTCATCTGTAACTTCAGTTCCTTCACACATCACTTTTCTAATGAGGGTTGGAAAACCAGCATGTGGAAGGGTCAGAAAACAAAGTCCCACAGTCCTGATGTTGCAGAAAGACACACCCTAATGCAGTTCTCAGTGCGGCGGGCCTACTGGGAAAGGTGACAGACAGAAGTAGGGACTCTTACTATGGGACAAGGAAGTGTTCAATACGGCCATCAGAAAGGAGGGTGGAGGCAGCAGAGAGGAGCTCAGCACCAGGTGGCCTGGCAAGGCTTATATCCCTGGTACCTGTAGGTCTCTGCGGTCCACCTCTACACCCCTCCTCTCCTCCCCTATTGGCTTCTCCACCCCCCAGGCCCACTTGCATTTTACCTCCTTACCTAGGTCCACAACCCACCTCAGCTATTTGACCCTCTCCACATTTCTGTCCTTACCACTTTCTATTATTGCTACTTCCAAGCCCCTTATTAGAAGGAGGTGGCTGGGGAAAGTGTCCACACTCATTGTAAGCACATGGTCAAAATCTATGGATCCTACTCAGTGCAGATATCCAGTGAGCATTGGATAAGAACAACAAAAAACACCTCATCATTAAGATTATTAATGTTGGAATGAATCTGCTGGAATTAAGGGACCTACAATATAATTTTAAAACTGTTTCATATCACAAAGCCATTGAAAATGCATAATTGTAATAGGAGGGTCAGGAATTACAGAATTGTACTTAAAAATCTGGTGAATTTGCATTTCTGCGTTTATCAAGCTAGGCAATTTTCATTCACTTGCTCCTTCATTCAATAGCCCTTTATGAATCCTATGTAATGTGTTGAGTAATGTACTGGGGTTTCAGTATGAAAGGCATAAACCGTGTTTAAAGGGAATACAGACACACTAAGTGTACATCACACATGCCATTACTCTTTCCTCTCATGTTCTGAGAGGCTTCTTGGGTTGTTTACAGTAGTACTCTTACCCTAGAAACCATCTCAGCATAGTATAACTGATTTTGCTTTTTAGAGTTGCCAGGAGAGGTAAACCCTTTACTCTGGTGTCATTGCAGAAATGTTCATGAACAGACCACTGTTCTTCTACACTGGTTTTGATGTCCACTAGGTGCCCAGTTTCTGCTACACGAAGGTATGTATCAAGAAAGGATAACTTCCCCTATCAATCTTATCTCAGTATCCTCAGTGGCTTTCTGCCTCTAGTGATCTTCTGACAGCTCTAGTGGTCTTCAAATTGGGAGGTGTGCCAATGATTTTAAGGAAGACTACAGGGTTATGAAAGACAAGAATTTTACTCTTTATGAGAAGATTGCAGTCTCTTTTCATTCAGAAGTTTCTTCATTGAGCATTTATGGAGTCCACTCTATGCCAGCCACTCTACTGCAGATTTGGGGACAATGAGAAACCATTTTCACCTCAGTCTAGTGGAAGAGACATACAGGAAAGTGAATCTCAATCACTATAAAGCAATGATAGAGGAATGTACAAAGCTTCAGGAGAATCAGGGAGCAGGGAATGATCAGTTCTGCCTGGAAGCATCAAAAAATGTGTTTAAAAAGGGGGACATTTGAGCTGTATTTTAAAGGATAAGTGGAGCACAGTAGACTGAGAAGATGCAAACAAGCTTAGGAAAGGAAGAACAGGGGAGCCAAAGGCACCATGGCTTGAAAATGCATTAGGCTGAACAAGGCTGTTAACTTAGTTTGGACCCAGATTGTGGGGAAATTTGGATACCAGGTTTATTATACTATAAATGAAAGAGCAAATAATATCCCAGACTTGTTTATTAACATTATTTCATTTTGTGTATTTTCTAGGCTGACTAAATGTCTACAAGCCGAGGAGCTATTGGTTTGTGCCACTAAATGAGGCAGTTCATCAACATGGGAAATCCTTCATGACATTGCAGAACGAAAAAGAAGAAAAAGAAGGAAGGAAAGAAAGCAGGAAGGAAGGGAGAGAAAGCAGTAAGGAAGGAGATAGAAGTCATAGCTAAAAGTAAAGAAGGAAGAGGAGAAATAAAAAGTAAGAAATCATTTGGGTCCACTGCCAACAAGAGTTAGGAAAGCTGATTGCTTAAGATAAACTGAAGTAAAACAAAATATGCTCCATATGTTGAAACTGTATACTTAGTTTGAGATAAACAAAAACATCTTTGGTGAATAGCTTCCATAATTAAAAAGAAATTAAAAGAAAAAAGAAAAACCATCTGGGGATAGATACATATTTAAACACACACACACACACACACACACAAATACACAATGATTCCAAAATTTGTAGTTTTTCTTGACTTAAGTAAATTTGCTTGTTGCAAAACTGCATTGCAACAGGCTTTGCCCAAATCACCCCCACGCTTCATTTCCATTCTGGATCTATACAGGGTTACTCAGCATTGCTCAAAAACAAAAAGACCTTTCTAAATCTTGTCCTTTGCTCCTGCTTTCTTCTCTACTGTGAATGTACTCCCTCCTTTTTCTTCCTCTAAATGATGCTTACTTGCCTTCCCACCCCTCAGTGCCCTTTGTCACCTGTTCCCAGTGCAGCGTCTGTGCTTCTGGGGTCACTAACAACAGCTTCTTCATCTGTGAACTTTATGCACTTTATTTCAGTTTCCTAGAAATTCTGGAACTAATTACCACAAAGACTTGATGGCTTAAAACAATAGGTTTTTATTGTTTCATAGTTCTGAAGACTAGAATGCCAAAATTAGTGTCTATTGACAGTGTGTGTTCGTTCTGAGGGCTCTGAGACAGAGTCTGTTCTATGCTTCTCTCCTAGCTTCTGGTGATGGCCAGAAATCCTTGGCATTCCTTGGGCTGTAGATGAATCACTCCAATCTATGCCTCCATCTTCACATGGCCTTCTTGCTGTGTGTTTGTATCTTCACATGACCGAGGACTTCTTATAAAGACACCAGTCATGTTGTATTAGGAGAATATTCTACTCCAAGATAACCTTATCTTAACAAATCACATCTACAATAATTCTTATTTCCAAGTAAGTTGCATTCTGACATACTTGGGGACATAATTTCAACATATCTTTTTGGGATGGAGACACCATTTAATCCATAACAAGATGGCCTCTATTATAGCTCCTGTTT
The DNA here is from genome assembly GCF_020740605.2 of Lemur catta. NCBI lineage: Eukaryota > Metazoa > Chordata > Mammalia > Primates > Lemuridae > Lemur > Lemur catta. The sequence continues at coordinate 40,312,733 of NC_059136.1, forward strand.
CATGGAAGGAGTCAGATGTATGCATGACTGTATACCTTATCTCCAAAGAAGTCAACAAGAAGCTCCATTACAAGGACATATGTATTTAGCTGAGGGCTTAAATGTCTCCAAGGCTAAGCACAATAAATTTTGTAAGTTCATAGTTAATGTTTTCTAAATGAAATTTAATAAAGCCCAGGGAAATTATGGAAGAGAGTTTGTAATTCAATATAAAATGATAAGACAAGGAGGAAGTTCAGTCTACACCTGAGGGTGAACATTGGGCCTATATCTCTACACTTCTCAGGCAGAGATTTCTTCCCTAGTAGAGGTCAATGTGGCAGAAAAGAACTCTTGCCTGGAATAACCTAATGGCATGAACATCTGAGAATAGAAGACCCATGTTTGAATGCAATTCTGCCTAGGTAGCTATGTTGTACTGATACTGTCACTTATCTTCCATGGGTTCAATTTATCCTCAAAAGATGACAATTAGTAGCAATTTTTTTTCTGCTATCATTATTTCATTATCTTTTATTAAAAAATAAATTTGAAAGAGTAAAATTGTATGGTGGCAAAATAATTTTGAATTAAATTTCCCTACTTAAAAAACTAACATAGAGAGCTTCATTTTATAATGGGGAAGACTATAATTAATACCTTATTGCTATTAACAATGTCATATTAAACAAAACAAAGGGAAAGGTGATGTAGTTCTAAACACAATCTTACCGGAAATTAATAAAGGACAAAAGGAGCAATTTTAATACTTATCAAAGAATAAGAATTCCCTTTTCAAATGAAATCTTGTCCCAATTTATACAACAGATCTATGTGAAGCCTCTGGAGATGAAGTGAAGAAATTGAGCCTGGAATTTCACCAGCTCAACCATCCCTAAGGGGTTTCCACAGGAAGTTCTAAGGAATTCTAGAAACACCGATTTAAAACCATTTGGTCAGATGAAAGTCTATGTTTGGTATGCAGTTATAGACATGCAGGGGCACACATAAAAACCAAAAAAGAGAAGAGATGGATAAACTTATTAGAAAATAAGAGAGACTCTAGGCAAGGAAATGGTAGGGAGGGGCAAAGATCTTGGACAAAATTTTCTGTGGTTGTAGAAAGATAGTTCAAAGTGGTCTTCCAATCTTATCCTTGTAGTCATATAATCAATTCTAAATTGTGTGTTCATATTTTTTACAAGGACATGTTTTTAACCATATCGTAATGATATGATCTCAAAGGTAACCAGTCTGAAGTAAGGACCAACGGATGGACCACAAAGAGAGTGATTTTTCCTGCTCAAGTTGATACCAACTAAAGTCAAGTTTTTTGCTACAGTCCCTTGCAATTTTTGCACTAGCAGTCAGTAATTGATTATATTTCCCCGGGCATACCTTTTTGTAGTCAGTTTCTGCTCTATGGTGCACACTGATCCTTCAGTCTGAAGTGCCCATCCCTGCCTGGAAACCCTCATCTTCTTTTCAGATGTAACTTAAGCTTAACATTCTCCAGGGAACTTTCTCTGAGCTCCCAGGTCCAATTAACCTTCCCCTCCGTGTGCCTTTGTGTATCCTCTGTGCTGTGGATGACACAGTTGTGCTAAGACACTGAATTGGAAGATGTTTCCTCAATTGCTGTTTATTTTCAAATAATGAATTCTTTGGGGGCAGTTTTATTTATACCTTTACTCCCTAGTACTTATCACTGTGACTGGCACATAATAGGTATTGATCAATGTTTGCTGAATGAGTGAATTAATATATGGGAGAGTTTATTTCAAACTGTCCTAAAGCTTTCAGGTAATCTTAGAAAAGTATCCAGATGAGAATAGGCATTATTTGAGTGAAATGGAATACTGCAGTTAAATCTCTGGTGGCTTTTATATTCCTGATTCAATGTAGTATGAAGAAGGAATACAGAGAACAGACATTTTTAAAACTTATCTTGGAAATTAGCCCAAGAACCAAATGTTTAATTTTAATGGTATGATTTTTCTTTCATACCACAACTAGTATACATTTCAGATCACACATACACACAATGTTGTTTGTATTTACTGTAATTCCCTATGCAACTCCAGATGCTTGGACCATTTAGGCATCTAATACATGTTTGATGAATTAAGGAATAAATAATGGAACCCTTGAATAAGATGAGCTAAGATTCTGACGTCCATTAGGCAGCTGTTACCAGTTTTTATCTCCCTAGTTTGAAATGTAGGTCCATCCACTTGAAGGGAGAGAATGGAAAAATGTGACACAAATACCTGATCTGTCCAATGTTTTCTAATCAATGCCTAAAATGTAATCACCTGTCAGACATTTGCTACACTGAGATGGAATGCTGAGCTCTGGCTCCAGGTCTATCCACACACTGCTATGGGAGACTGACTTTTTGGCTAATATGATTGAGTTTGGTCCCACCTGCCTTAATATATTTTCACTTTAGGGAACATAGACCCAAATTTCCTTTAGGTCTAATGTAGTCCAATTTGATTCTGACATAATTATACATGAAGCTGGATTATAATATGTGTATATTCTAGGCAGGCTTTTAATTTGGTGTTTGCAACTAACTGGAGACCCACTGCTTGGAAGAGAGCTTCACTGAGCATGATTTGAAAGTAGAGTATGCCTCTTGGGGTGGGAGTGGTAAGGGTCCCACTCACTACCTCAAATAGTTTATCAAATATTTCTTCTAACTACATATTATACTCGCCTGAGAATTCTGGCAAATTAAGCTTTCTCCATCTCCTTACATGGCCTGCTTACATTATGCTTATTTCCTTGATCAATGTCAGGGTGATGTGCCGTGTCTAACCTTGTGTTTACATTGCAGTTTAACAGTCAGAGCCCTCCCACCTGCATCACCTCAATAGAGATTCACAACAGCTCATAGAAGGGCAGGCCAATTAATTTCTGCTCATTTTTTTTCACATAAGAAAATAAGGGCTCAAAACTTATGAAAGGATAATTAAAATGTATAGAATACACCTTGAACCTAAGTGTTTGATGTCTAGTTCAAGGCTATTTGATTGTACCAAAGTCTTATAATGGCCATTCAAGAAACAGCTTTGCTGCTTATATGTTCTTTCTTTCAAGTACTTACTGAGTGTCTACTATTTTCAGTTATGAACCTGGCCTTGGTGTTATAATGGAACCAAAATATAATCCTTTTCCTTACTGAGCTCATGGTAGGGGAGAAAACAATCACAATGCTTACTGAATCCCTCAGAAAAGCAAACGAAGAAACAAATGCAACTACTCATTGCATTCCTGCTATGTGCAAGTCACTACCCTAAGCCTTGTGGGGAAAAGCGAGCCAGGAAGCCCTCCATCCTCACAGAAAGCTGTGAAAAATCAAGCAGCTCAAAATCCTTACTCTCCATTTGAAATATGCCATATACATGTCATGAGGGTGGGGGAAAATCTGAAGCTGACTTGGGATATTGGCTTGATACTTAAGAAAACATTCATATTCACTCATTTAATCAACTGTCAGACCACTTCAGTGAAAACATACTACTTCAAAAGACCCTATTTATCATTTAATTGAACTTCTTACCAGAACCTGTTTTTCCTTTTGTTTGCCAAATTCCTTTTGCATTAATTTTTAATGGATGGCAGCTGTTTTCTTCCCAAATGTGGTGCCTGGAGGGGGAGGAAAAAACACCATCTCTACAGCTTTTCTTTATATTTTTATTTATTTATGTATTTATTTATATTTATTTATTTAAGACAGGGTCTTGCCCTGTTGCCTGGGCTAGAGTGCAGTGGCATCATGATAGCTCACTGCAACCTCAAACTCCTGGGCTTCAGAGATCCTCCTGCCTCAGCCTCCCGAGTAGCTGGAACTACAGAGGTGCACCACCATGCCCAGCTAATTTTTCTATTTTTTGTAGAGATGGGGGTCTCACAATGTTGCCTAGGCTGATCTTGAACTCCTGGCCTCAAATGATTCTACCACCTTGGCCTCCCAAAGTGCTAGGATTACAGGTGTAAGCCACTGCCTCTACTTTTTTTTTTTTAACAGACTTTATTTTTTAAAGCCATTTTAGATTCACATAAAAATTGGCAGAAAGTACAGAGTTCCCAAATACCCCATTGCCCTATACCCAAAGCCTCCGCCACCATCAACACCTTATACTATAGTTGTATATATGTTACAATCAGTGAAATTACACATTATAATCCCCAAAGTCTAGTTTACATTAGGGTTCACTCTTGTTGTTATACATTCTACAGGTTTTGACAAATGTATAATGACATGTATCCACCATTACAGTATTTTACAAAACAGTTTCACTATTCCAAAAATCCTCTTTGTTCCACCTGTTTATACCTTCCTCCCCCTTAACCCCTAGCAACCACCAATCTTGTTACTCACTCCATAGTTGTGCTTTTCCCAGAATTCCACCCAGTTGGAATCACACAGTGTGTAGTCTTTCAGATTCGTTTCTTTCACTTAGTAATACGCATTTAAGTTTCCTTCATGTCTTTTCATGGTTTGATAGCTCATTGTGTTTAGCATTGATTAGTATTCTATTGTATGGATATTCTATTGTATGGATATGTACTGTTTATCCATCCATTCACCTACTGAAGTACATCTTGGTTGCATTTAAGGTTTGGCAATTATGAATACAGTTGCTATAAACATTCATATGCAGGTTTTTGTGTGGACACAACTTTTTGACTCATTTTTATAAACTCCAAGGAATGGTGCTGTAATTGCAATTGCTGGACTATATGGTAACGGTTTGTTTAGTTTTGTAAGAAACTGCTAATCTGTCTTCCAAAGTTGCTGTGCCATTTTTGCATTCCCACCAGCAATGAACAAGAGTTCCTGCTGCTCCACATCTTTGCCAGAATTTTGTGTCATCAGTGTTTTGGACTTTTGCCTTTCTAATAGGTGTGTATTGGTACACCATTGTTGTTTTAATTTTCATTTCCCTAATGGCATGGGATGTTGAGCATGTTTTCCCATGCTTATTTGCTACCTGGTATATCTTCTTTGGTGAGGTGTCTGTTCAGATAATTTTCCCACTTTTTAATTGGGTTTTCATTTTTTATTGTTGAGTTTAAGAGTTCTTTGTATATTTCAAATAACGGCCTTTTATCAGACAACTTTTGCAAATATTTTCTTCCAGTCTGTGGCTTGTCTTCTTATTCTCTCGAACTTTTATATATATTTTTCTATGTGCAGAAAAAACGTGTTTATTTTAGTAATTTTAGATAATATAAACAATTAGAAGTGAGAATTGATGCCTAAAATGTCCTCCTCAGTAACTGGCTTGGTATCTGGTTTATGACTAATGAAATCTTAGCTTTATAGGAAGCTGAAAAGTGTCTCCTTGGAGGCCAGAAACAGTGACATGCTAGGAAATCTTAGAATCAAAAATTCAACTCTTGCAGTTGCAGGTAGATCAGGCTAAAACTAGAAAAGTAAACTGGATAATTATTGGTTCTTGATATCTCTAGGCAGGCTGGTAAACAATTAGGTGTTTCTGGCACACAAAAGCCAAACTTATAACCACAGGGGATGTACAAAATCACCCAATAAAGATTCTTTTTTCCATTCTCAGTATAATTTAGGGCTATTTTATTCGCCATACTCTAAGAAGTTCTTCATGTATTAATCAGCAGCAATTATTATATTCATATAAATAAGACAAGTCAAATAAAAGAAAACACTAAATGAATAATACTGATTCAGAAAATTGTTACATGAATTAATGTTGACAAATCCTTGCCTTAGGGACAAGAACTTGAACACTAGCAGAACTAATACCTTGCCCTACCCTCATTAGAAATCAGGGTGTGCCTCACGTACTACATCAGAGGGAGAGATAGAAAGAAAGAGAAAAAGAAAGAAACATTTGCACCCTGATACAAACCAATTCAAACCAAAACAAACCAAATAAACACACAGAAGGTATTATATTCTATCAATCAATAGTCTTCAGAATAAATATAACCTTGAGCCTTTTCCTATAAATTTTTACCTTCCTAATGCAAATAACTTTATCCTTGCAGATATAATAATTATGTGCAAAGAACTGATAGTTTTTATCCATGAGAAGAAAATCTGTAATCTTTGTAATCCATATAAGCTTTCCTTTTTTAAAATTTTATTTGTATTAAAAATGCCTGGTATAAGGCTCTAAATCATTTAATCATTTGACACATGTTTACTGAGCACCTTCTTTGTACCAGGCACTAGGGATGTATCTGTGAACAAAATTAACTGCCCAAAAAAATAAAGCGGTGTAAAGGGATAAAGATGAAGGATACAGGCAGTGAAAACCAGGTGGTTAGAAAACATCTGTCAGATGAAGTGGAATCTTAGCACATTGTGAATAAAATGAGACAGTGAGACAAGCAGAAATCTGAGGGAGAAGATTTCTAGTTCAGTGAAGTAAACATCCAAGTCCTGAGGAAGGAGCGAGGTTGCCATTTTCAGGGAACAGGAGGAGGTCAGGGTGGCCAGACCAGAGTGAGTGCTAGTGAGAGGAGCACAGGATGGGGCTGGAGAGGCAGGGCAGGGTCAGAGCACACAGAATGTGTAGGTCATGGCCAAGACTGGACATTTTCTTCAACTATAATGGAAAGCTGTTTGTTCTCAACAAATATTTGCAGTTTATGGAAACAATAACATCTTAAGGAATAAAAAAAAACTCTTGGTGTTGATCTTTATTTTTAGTGATCCAGACATTCTTGACCTTTGTGCTACTGGCATTTTGACCCAGATAGTTTTTTGTTGTAGAGGATTGTCCTATGCATTGGAAGATGTTCTGCAGCATTTCTGGCCTTCACTCACTTGATGCTGATGGCACACCCCCTCCAGTTGTGGCAACCAAAAATGTCTTAGATGACAAAAGTCCAATCGCTTCAGTGGAGAACTATTGATCTAATAAATTTTACAGATCTAATCATTTTATAGATTTGGTAACTGTGCTTAGTGAGGTTAAATTATGTAGTTATGGCCAGCAAAGCCAATTCTAGCATTATAGTTGATTAATATATATTTATAGATAATATATAATATTTTATATAATACATACTTCATGTTTTATATATATATACCTTTATACACACATGAAATACTTCATCTAGTGTTTTCAACTATCTTTTGTGGTAGTTACCTTTATTCCATTTATAGATAAAGAATTTGTAAGAATGGTGAAGTGATTTGAAGTCAGTCAGCTTGTGGCTCAAACTCAGATCTCTAAGTCTTACCTATTTCAGTAGCAAATTGTTAGCTTGGGATGCATTTTAGATGACAATAATTTGAACTGACCATGAACCAACCAGAAACTTCCTTGAGTGTAATGTTACTCAGTACTACTCCAAGGAATATGAAGACAGGGATCCTTAATCTTCCAACCCCAGTTTCACTAGAAAGGGGAAATAAGAGTTTGAAAGTTAAAGTGAATTCTCATTTCTATTTTTTTAACCTAAAAATGGTAAGAAGTACCTTACTCTTTGACTAGGCCGCACAGCTGGGCTGCTGTGTTTTGATCAGAGATTGTTTCAAAGCGGACTGTCAAAAAACACCATTGCAAGGAACCGCTCAGTCTCTGTAGTCTTCTACTAGTTAAGAACTTGTTCTACTTGTTTTTGATTTACCCGTTATTTTATTACTTCAATACCAACCAAATCTTTGGATGGATCCAGGAGAAGGGCTTCCAATCAAAACAATTTGTGAACTAGGGGTTTAGCGTTTGTGGGACATGTTTTCTCCAACTCCTCCTGAGAGAAACCAATGTGTTTAAGGAGCTGAGGGAAGCATGTCTGAATCTCTGTTCACAGTGCAGTATAGAGACATGCCTAAGTAGAGGGGTGACATGAGGGGGCGGGGAGAATGAGCGAGAGAATAGCATTAAGATGTAAGAGAGCTATCAGAAACTGTTGTCACCCCACCTCAAATTTACTTCTACACTCAGAAAGGTGCTTACTGCAAACACCTTTGACTCTGACCAAGGGCTTCTTTTCACTACTACAAAATACTGGACCAATGCACAAAATAAGCCAGAAGTGCCAGAACTGGTGCTTGTGTCCAATTATGAGAGGCTGATTAGTTGAAAAATGCCCCAGCTTGCTCAGGCCGTGGTAAAATCTCAAGTGTATTCCATGTGGTCTTCCAGGGTGTCCAAAAGGATTGAGCTCTGGTTGCATATAATGGTAAGTGACTGCACAATTCACCACTTTGTGGCTTCTGTCCCTTCTCTATCTACTCCCCTATTCCCTTAAATGTGCTTCCTGGGATCACTTGCCAAATAAATTACATGTTTTCTCATCCTTTTCTGGTGGAACCTAAATTAAGATAGAAAGTTACTCCTCTCAATACTGGGAGCTAAAATTCATCCTTTAAGGCTCAACTTAGATCATTTTTCAAAGCAAGCCTATGAATTTTACCCTTTGTGCCTTTGCAATCTCTATTCCTTTTGCTTTGACTTTCCTTCCTCATTTTTATGCAAATGGACCATTATCTTTTAGAATCCAACTCAATTTTCCTCTACTCTGTGAAGCTTTCTCTGCCTCTTCCCAGGCTGTATTACTGCTTCCCTCTTTTTTCTTGCTTACTAAGCCCAATGGGTACAAAAAAGAAAACACATGCACATGTGCATACAAACAAAGCAAAGTAATGAGTAGAATTATGAAAATAGATTAATGGCATAATTTCAAAATTTTCTTTCTTCTATTAAGTGTCATTCCAGGAAAACACTTGTTCCTCCTACATATAGAAGCAAAGAAAAATAAATAACCTACCTTTCTCTCTATCTTTTATTTTATCTTTCCTGAATATTTTCTTAATCAAATTATTACTCCTGACACTAGTCACATTTTTAAAACTGTTTGAACTAAACTTCATGGGTGATTTCCAAATTCCTCCCAGTAGACAACATCACAAAGATAAAATCAAATGCATATGTACAAGCACAAGTCAGAAATGACTGAAAATATGGTCAATGAATAAAGCTGAGGAAAACACAAATATTTGTAGATTTTACAAAGTAGACAGATTCAGGATTAGGGCTTTGTTTCTACTTAATTGTTGTAAAACTTCATAAATTAGCTGGAAAAATAAGTATACATCTTTCTAAGACCTTATCTGGGGACAAAATGTAATACTGGTCTTATTAAAGAGGCAATAATTATCACTTACATAAATAGATTTGCATTTAGTAGCAGTCATAGTAGTCAAATTTGCTCCTAATGAGCATAGTTATCTTCTTGGGAACTTTAATACTATTAAATACCAGGTCCTGTTGCTGTGAACATCTTGATGTGCTTAGCTAATTTGGTAAATAGGACATGAGAAAAAGATAACTTGTTCTGCAAAATAGGAAAAGTTGACTTTCATCACTTCTCTGCCTTTTGGCAAGGATCATGTGTAGAAGAAGTTGACTTTGAAGTCAATAGGGCAGTACAGGAGGGAGTTGAGAAGCAAAAAGAGGAAAAAAAAATACAAAATAATAGTGGAAGTTTCTGAGCTGACTCTTCCTGTATGGGGGGAAGGCTCAGAAAGGAGCCTCAGTGGCTAAAATTGGCTCATGGGAATAGAAATGTCTGGTCTAAAATTTTCTATTGTTTGATATAGGCCACTCCCTATAATTTCCATTGAGTTTTGCACATTTTTTCTTTTGAAGTTTGTGAAAGGCCAGCTATAATTTTTGGAAAGATTTAGGGTAAATGAAGACAGCACAGATAGAAACCAGGTCCTGGAAGAAAAGAGGAGGATATGAGATTTTAATATCCCTTGGCATTTGTACAATCATGGTAGAAATATTGACTTCTTGTAGACATGTTAAGTAAAGTTTCAGGAAAATCTAATCTAGGTCCTAAGTGGCATGGAGGTGCCAGCTGATAACTGGGCTCTAACCTATTTATACATTGTATTTTTTATTTATACTATTTATATATTCATGCATATAATTTATGTATTTATATATTTTATTATATGCTAATTTTACACTGTTTTGAAAATTATGATTTGTGTGTCTGTTTTCTCCACCGGAAAATATTTTTCTTGAGGGAAGAAACCATTTATTAATATCTACATTCCCAAAGCCTAGCTTTGATCCTGGAAGGTAGAAACTATTCAATAAAAATGTCTTGGAAGGACAGTTTTATCATTTTTGGGCAACTATCTTATGACAGGCACTGTGTTAGTCAATTAACAATCATGAATAACAGCTAATAGATATTAACACATTCCACATGCCAGGAACTATTCCAAGCACTTTATAAATATGATCACTTTTAATCCTTACCTTAACCATCTATGATAAATCTAATTATTATCCCCATTTTAGAAATGAGAAAATAGAAAGATGATAAAGTTGACTTTCTCAGGATTAATCTTAGATATAAAGAAATAAATATATATTATGTCATAATGATAAGTGTTATGGAAAATATAATGGAAAAGGGTTAGGGTGTCTAAGGAAGGAAAAGCCATTTTAAATCAGCTACGTTTGATACTGGGGAGTTCAAGAGATCTTTCATGAACATGTTGATTTTGAGATTTCTATTAGACACTCATGTGGTTATGTTGGGTAGCCAGTTTCATATATATATGAGTCTAGAACTCAGCAAATAGATTGAGGCTCCAGATATAAATATGGAGTTCTCAATATAGAAATAGTAGTAAAAAACTATGTTGCAGAATGTGGTCACCAAGGAAATGAGTATAGATGGAGACTAGATCCAAAGAGTGAGCAGAAGAAAAATCCAAGGACTAATGTGGAAGAACCAACAAAAACAAACCAAAAAAAAAAAGTTGAAATGAGCCACATAGATGTAGAAAATTGCCAATAGAAACGTGTCTCTGTATCCAAGAAAATAAAGACTTTAAATTTTATTTTTCCCCCTACAAGATATAGGGCACATATGAATAGTCACCTTTGTATCTCCCATAGTACTCTGTAAAATGCCTGGCACACAATGGCTACTAAATATTGCTGATTTCTATAAGTAGATTATTTACTAGATTCCTTAGATAGTTCACCGTTGTATGTGAGTGCTGAAAGTCTGTGCTTTACGCAATTCATAGCCTCATTCTCCCAACTTCCCAGAAAATTCACTATTATTAGCAGGTCAGCTTTATGGTAGGTGAAATTACAGGATTAGCATACTATGTCATGGCCCTTGCTAGACCAAGTGCTGACAAATCTTCTCAACATAGCTCTCAGATTTAAGACTAGCATTCATGTATGATTGTCATAACTTGTGATTATAAATATTAATAAGCAAAAACTAAAGTCATATCTTGCAGATCAGGTCAGTGCATGGAACATGGCTTTTCCCTGTGGCTCATTTAAGACCAAAAGGTAGAGTGGATGAAGTGGGATTGGTCCAACAATCTGTATGATAATTCACACAAACCTGAGTTTTCCAGGATGACAGGCTATTTGTGGTGCTTTGTCTCCATTAAAGTGGTCAGATATAAGTGCTAAGTGTGAATTCACAGAGAGTTGAGTGGGGCAAGAAATGGTCCAGTACAAAATTGAATATGCCCTCTGTTTTTGCTTCTGTTGTGTTTGCACACACAAGTAGAAATTCCCTTAAATTTAGCTTGCACAGAGAAAGTGAGTTTGACTAACCTGGAGAAGGCCAGGATCAGGTAGTTACGCTTTGGAGGGAAAATGAATTGTCCTGGCAGCAGGTAGAGAAGAACATCCTTTGGAAGCTGAGAACAAAATCCACATACACTTGGATTCACATGAGGCAGAGGGTGGAGCAGTCTTCCCCCACCCCTTCCCGTGGCCCCAGGGACTTGATGTGAACATGAACTGTTCAATGTGGGCTGCTTATCTATCCTCTCCATTCACCAGAGTGGTGATGTAAGAATGCTCAAAAAAAGACAACCACTAGGTCGACTCTTACTTCCTCAGTGGTGACTGCCGTGCATTCTAATGGTTGCTTCAGTTACCTTTCCCTGGGCCACACAAGAGCTAGCTCAGGCAGGACAGAGTGAAGAAAAAAAGTGACTACCTTTCTTTTCCAGCAGCACAGAATTGAATTGTCCTTCCTACTGAAAAAATAGATGTTTCCCATACCAAAAAAATCCAATATACAAATATCTAAACACTTGAGAATGATTTGTTTTACAAAATGATTCATAACAGGTTCTCCTTAAATAATGAGTGAAGAAGTAGCCAAATAAGTTGTGGACACAAATAAGTTATGGACATGCATAAGTAAAACAAAGGCATTTCCTAAGCTTTCCTGACATACAAATAGTGGAGATAAAAAATGAAATCAATTAGATCATACAAGCATATTTAATAATCAACTTAATATTCAACTTAATAGTAATGAACTAGAATTTTCAGAATGTAGCCTTCCTTGCATAGATTTTTTTTTCTAGAGAGTCAAATAAAATTATCTGTGAAGGACAAAACCTGGAAAAAGCATCAACAGAGCCCAGTGTTTGTGTTTCTGTTTAATTTTAAACGCTCATTCAGAATAGCATTACTAAGGGTTTTTTTTTCCCTCCTTCCTGTTCTTATGACTGATTTATCCATTAGGGGAATTGCCAATCTGAGGATTTAAAACCTTATTTCTCTGTTTCTAAAAGAGGATTTCTGAACTGTTTTTCTGCTATGATACATATGATGGATATTGGTCACATGCCATGAACTGTCTTTCTAACTCTGACATGCTAGCTTCCACGCAGGGAGGTCTCTGACTCCCTCCCCCTTGAATTCGTTCTCATTGAGCCTTCCCATCAAGTTGATTTTAATGGGACATTGTATTTGAGAACAAAATGCACTTATTTTGGAGCACAGCAGCATAGTGGCCAAAAAAGTGGATCCATGTTCTCTCTCCCTGGAAGTCTTCACCTAAGTATATGGTACATTCGCTCCCTCTTCTTTAAAATAGTTGCTCAAATGTTACTGTAACAGTGAGGCTCTTTCTAACCACACTACTTAAAACAACAACTCTCCCTAGTATGCCCCATCTTACAGCCTTACTCTTTTAATCTTTCAGTATGCTATGCGTTTACTTAATTATTATGCTTATCTTTTTTTAACCCCCATTAAGTGTCACAAAAGCAGAGACTTTTGTCTGTTATCATCATTATTTTTCTGGCACCAGAAGAGTGTGTAGCACATAACAGGTATTCAACACATGTGGAATGTAAATGAATGAAAAATGCCATTATTCCTGTTTTATATTTGGAAAAATAACAGTGGGGCTTGGCAAGGGAAAATATTAATAATTTGTCAGAGGTCTTATGGCTAGTGAAAGATAAAGCTGTACTAAAGCCCTGGTCCTGCTGAGTCCAAGCACACGCTCTCCTTGTTATACTCTGTTGTTTTACAAGCACTTTTCTGACCGTGCTCTTTCTGCCTCCTGGATGGTCATCTTGTTTGTTTTTAACAAAGATCCATTCTCTGGGCTTTTGTTTCCATATCCCTTCCTTATTAGTGATCTAACTGACAAAGCCATCTGTGTACTGGGTTCATATATTGTTAAAAACTATTATTTTTTGTTGGTAGTGATTTGTTTTAGCACTAAATTTACAAAATGCAAAACAAGCTAGCTAAATATATTTTGCATTATTTAGGAAAACCCTGCATAATTCATAGGGAAACTAAATACAAACGTTCTGGTTATTTTACATGGGGTTTCAATAACTACTTGATGACTAGAGAGTCCGTAGGGCATTTTCAAAAATAAGCAATGGGAAGCCTAGCAAAGAGAGAAACAGTTGGAGCCCCTCCCCCACAACCCTCAATCACAACAAGCTGTGTAATATATCTTATATAAATGATTTTAAAATATGGTAATTCATTTTATAAATTTTATAAAAATCAATATAATTTTAAAATACAAATTCTCAAGGTTCTAACTTTATAAATCAAACCACAACTCCACCTAACCATATGGGGGAATTATTTTGCTTGGAGAGCAATTATTGAGCTAGCACTAACCTGGATGGATAACAGGCCAACTGCTTAAGGATGAAGAGTTTCTTCCTCTTCTATCCCTGCCCCCCTTTCTGGAGTCAGCGATCCCACCTCCCACACATTTTTGAAACCAAGATTCATATTCTGTCCAGGGCAACAAAAAATCCTATAGAAGATGCAGGAATTTAGACATAAGCATATTTTTATTTGATTAGTTTCAACGGATAATATACACTGTTAGACAGATGTTCTTGCTCCTGATAATGTATGTCTAGATTAGAATCTTAGTATCTGAAAGTCTGTTTATTAGGTTGAAAATTACAATAAAATTTTTTAATTCAAATTCAAACATACAAACATCTTGTGGTAATATATGACAACTTATCAAGTTCAAAGTCTTTGAAGAACGGGTATTTGCCAATCGTACATAAAATATAAACTTTGAAAACTATCTCAAAAAGCACTTTCTCCAAGAATCTGAAATAAAACATTTCCATCATAAAAAACAAACAAACAAAGGAATCCAAAATTAGATTTGTGTGCATTGTGTAGGTCTGTAGTTTTAAGTTTTGGAAAGTCTGGGATCTTCATTTTTGAGTAGCTTAGTAACTTAGCTATTGCCATGTTATAGCTGGTATAGCAGAAAAAGAGGAGGTTGAAGTATTACACAAACATGTGTTTGTGTTCTAGCTCTCTCACTCCTAAACTTGAAGTGGAGATCAGTAATAGTTACTTTAAATGATTGCTGTAACTGTTAATGACTAATTATAGATAAATGACTTTTTTTCCTGAAGTATAGAAAATAAAACCTAAGGTATATTTAAAAACACAAGAGTTAAAATGCGGAGTTTTAGGATGTAGAGTGATACTATGGTATTTTTTTGCCTAAAAAGGAAAAATATTTAAATATGTAATTGAAGCTTATGTAAAGCCCCTTAGAGAAATCAGTCACTTTACGTTTTATGGATGAGGAAATACGCTGACCATACACAGTATCAAAAATCTGTAATATTGCTACATAATCATATCACAAGTAAAATACCTAGTGTATTTTGATTATTATATGATGCATTATTTTCATGAAATATTTTCTATTTTTGCCATTTTGTATTTATATTTGTTAGTACTGACATTTATGGACAATGCTTTACTTATAAGTGAAATGGCCACAATCTGTGAGATTGGAAAGAGGAAGAGAGAAACCCTAGCCTATCTAAGCCACCAATAAAAATTTATGTTTCTGATAATAGAGAGTATCCGTAACTAAGTGTTGCTATCATCAGTGTTTCAATCTAAAAGTCAGCCTTAACTAAGACAATATACTCTCCAGGCTTATAATAAAAATTAAGACTTTTAATATTTTTGTCCATTTTAGGCACAGGAATCTACCAGTAAGTTGGGCCACGTAGAAGCCAATCAAGGTGTATATGTGTATTGATGGGCTGATTGACTCAGACACCTAAATTTACTGCTTAGAACTCTGACCACAATTTCATTTCAGTTCAAAGAGCATATACTACACAAGGCCAGGGCTATGTGATCATGATAGGATTATAAAGTTAATAATACCTTAAAAGAGTTTATTGAATGGTAAGAGAGATGCTCCAACAAAGAAATAATTCAAAATAACCTAAGGAATATGACAGTTTCCAGAGAGGGTTAATGGGAACATGGTACAGAAAACATGGTATATGATTAACACTTAAAATATCAGGGAGAACTTTCTAGAAGAGTTAGATATATATTAATGGTTATTTTATTTCATATATACAGTCATGTGTCACATGACATTTAGGTCAACCATGGACCACATATATGACAGTGGTCCCATAAGATTATAATACCATATTTTTACTGTACCTTTTCTGTGTTTAGATATGTTTAGATGTATGAATACCATTGTTTTATAATTGCCTACAGTTTTCAGTACAGTAATACTGTACTATGCATGTTTGTAGCCTAAGAGCAATAGACTATACCATATAGCCCAGGTGTGCAGTAGATTATACCATCTAGGTTAATGTAAGTACCCTCCATGATATCCCCACAATGACTAAATCACCCAGCAACACATTTCTCAGGATGTACCCCCATCAGGAAGCTATACATGAGTGTGTGTGTATATATATATATATATATATATATATATATATATATATATATATATATATATATACGTGCATATGCATACGTATATAATCTTTATAATCTTCTCTGCAGAGAGGAAAAGGGAAGATCACAATTCTTCCCCACGTAATAAAAGTGATGGCAACATCTATATCTTCTTCAACTGCTCTGCATTAAACTGCCGCTGAGCATCTATCAAGTAGAATGAAGGAGATCAGGAGGATTGCTGTGAAGGTGCAGGGAGCCTTAAAGACTAAGAGTGGAGCTAATATGTCTTGTATACAATGCTTTAAAGATTATGGCTTTTTTTTTTTTAAACCTGATTAAGAATAGAAGAGGAAACACTGAAATCTGATAAGATTTCCAGAACCAGCAAGTTACTGTGAGCTTCCTGTGATTTACTTAACTGTGAATGACCTTCACAGTTAAATCTCACAGATTGACAAAGTTTAGGCAACTGGGATACACAATCCAGCTCTCCTGGCCTTATCTCTTACTTGGATCCATTCACCTTTTCAGAGTCACTCATCAGGAGATTGAAAAATAGTCCAATCATCTCAAATTCCCAGTGTTTACTTATAAACACAGGAAGTTCATGCTTCTCAGAATTAAGCCTAATGCAGAGCCCTTCTTCCATGGAATGAATTCTGCAAATTTGCAAAGAACCCAGCTATAAAATACCTGAAAGAACATGTACACTGATAAATATCTTACTAAGTCTCACTGATTTACAATCTGAAGTCATTCAGACATTATGTGGAAAATATATTTTTTTATCTACCTGTGAAGAAAAATCAGCTGAGCAAATCAACAGAGCAAGTAAGAGTTCTAGAGATATTTGAGGGGTTCAACAATACAAGAACTGACTGACTGTTTTAAGCCCCTTTCTAGGATCTGTGTTGTTAATTGGTGCATTGTCATTTTAGGATAATTGTCATCACATGCTAGGTGGCTGCAAGTAATCTGAATGCCTCTGAAAGACAAAACAATGTAAATATTTATGGTTCCATACCTATTCCCTACTGACTTGTATAGCGCCATTCATCAAACCTTGGCCCAAACCCCACAAATGGAAGCTGAGGGGCCAACTGGTAGGGAAGTTGCTGGGGAAGATCTCCTTAACTATCATGAGCCTGAAAATAAAGCCACTCGATTGGCTCACTTTCTGGCTGAACTTTTGTGGTTGATATTGAAGATCAGCTGGTAAAACTTCCTCTAAAAGAGAAACAGACATATAACTGTCAAGAGCTACTTGTGTGCTTTCATATGTTATTTTAGTTATAATTCTCCAAAAAACCCATGAGTTATGTTTGGTTATTTTTACTAAATGCATTAATAAAGGAAGGCTAAGAAGGCTAAGAAGGTCGAATAACTAGTAAGTGGGATGCCCATCTGTAAATCCCCTCCTTGGTCTTTCATATTCCAACACGTTGCATCAAAGTCATTGTCACTCATTTACTAAGGGCTGCAAGGGGAGGGTCTTATATACAGTCCTCCAGCATAACATTGGGCACATTTTAATTTTATTATAGTGTTTTTTGTATTCATTTCCTATACTAAGATACAACTTCTTTGTGGGCAGAGAATCTTGCCTTCTTCAAGATAATATCCAAGGAACCCAGCCTATGTCTTAGCCTGTAGGATGGCTCCATAAATTTTGATTAAATGAGTATATTCAGAATTAGATGGACTAACCCAGAAACCCCTCTTCAATTTTCTGGGGGTGATGAGGAGTAGAAAAAGGGGTTATGTTAGGAATGCTTATTTCAGTAAAAGAGGAAATGCTGCTGATATTACTTGAATCAAACAGAAGACATCCTATAGGTACCATAAGGGGTGTGGTAGACAGAGTTCTAGAAATGGCTCCCAAGATATGGCACTGTAATCCCTGGAACCTGT
Source organism: Lemur catta (assembly GCF_020740605.2). NCBI lineage: Eukaryota > Metazoa > Chordata > Mammalia > Primates > Lemuridae > Lemur > Lemur catta. Next base: position 40,330,663 of record NC_059136.1, read on the forward strand.
AAGTACAATGGGGTATTTTCTGGTGATTATGTTATGTTAGGTGGTATAGTTCACCTTCATAAAACAAGACAATCTGGGTGAGTCTAAGCTAAGCACACTGGTCACTTTAAAAGCAAGGAGTTTTCTCTGGCTAGTGGTAAAGACAGGAAGTCAGAGAGATTCCAAACCTGAGAATCTTCACTGTTGCTAGTTGAAGATAGATGGACCCACATGAGAGGGAATGTGGGTAGCCTTAAAAAGCTGAGAGGCTCCCAGCTGACAGCCAGTGAGGAAACCAGGACTTCAGTCTCACAGCTGTATGGAACCGAATGCTGCCAACAATGGGAATGTGCTTGGAAGAGGAACAAAAACTCCAAATGGAAATGTAGTCAGCTGACACCTTGCCTTTAGCCTAAATAGAGAACGGGGCCACGTAGTGTCAGACTTCTCACCTATAGAACTGTAAGCTGAAAAATGGGTGTGTGATAATTTGTTATGCAAAAATAGAAAAATGACCTACAGGACAATAAACTTATAAAAACTAATTCTAAAATAAATGACATTCACTATCCTATTTAATGAAAGTGTAATGGAACTATAATGAAACCTTTGAAAGGCAAAGTTCGGGTAACAATTCCCATTTGTTTCAAGGCATTCAACAGGAAAGAGTTTCATTATCCAATTATATATTTACATTATGCAGCTATAGTTTTTCCACCACATGACAATGGATGTGTGCTCCAAGAATTTAATGTATTCTATGGGCTTGCATCCATATTAAAGAGGCAAATGCTTTTTCGGGAGGGGGTATTTTAATGATCTTTGAAAGATGCCAAAGCCTTTCTTGTGGCCTTATTCAACTCCCCCCAAAACTTGCCTCAGACCCTGTCACAGTAAGAAAATATATGTGACTTTCTTTTATTCTTTCATGTGTTTTGAGTTTAATAACATATGCTGTTTATATTCAGTTTCTACAGAGAGTTCTTTTTTGTCTTGTAAACAGTTGCAAAGATTTACCTAGAGTTGTGTGGATTTTCTTTCTTTATCCTCCCACCCCTCCCACTTGGAAAGTCTGAATAGGTCCAAGGATTAGCCGCAGCTTAACTTCAGTCATGATTTGTAATAGATAAATGCAGTTATTGTTCCATTTCAGCTCTTCAGGCTAGTGTGAAATTAATCAGTTATCATATTCTTTCTGTAGTTGCATCACAGACTGCATCTTAACAGTCACTTCTATTTGTGCTTTCTTGACTTGTCAGAAAGCATCTATAAAGGAATCCTCAATTTGTAATGAGGCTCAAAGGTCAAGTTATTCCTCTTCCAAATGAGGTTAGGTACTTCTGGAAAAGATAATTGACTCTTCTCTCTTAAGGACTTAATACATGACAGATACTTAACTACCCAAATAACATATGCTATTTATTAATATGCTCACTTTCCAGGGAAGGATACTGACACTTAAAGAGGTTGAAAGACTGGCCAAAAATTTATAGATACTAAGTGGAAAATCAGTATGGAGCTTAATAGAAGATGATTCTTCGTTGTTGATACTTAGATAAGTGTTAGACCCCATAAATTGCCACTCTACTGCCTACATTTTTTTCTTGACTCTGACCCCTTGAAATCTGTTATGGAAGAGCATAGTCAGCTCCTTGATCTCCACATCACATATATTAACAATAAAACTATGGATTCATCTAAACCCTTTTACATTTTTAACCTAAGCCTCCTCTTAGAAATAATATGTTCTATCATCCCTTCATACCATAGATCTGTGCTGTTCCATAAGGCATTTATGCTTAAATTTCTTATAATAAAATTTAATATTCAGCCATTCAGTTGAACTAGTCACTTTTCAAGGGTTCAACAACCACATGTAGCTAGTGGATACCATATTGAGTAGTGGATATTTATAGAACATTTCTATCCATCATCGCAGTAAGTTCTTTTGGACAACACTGTCATAGAGCCACAGCAACACTAGCTAAGCACTGAGCTATGTTCTGGGTATGCAATGAAAATTGAAAAAGAATTAAAATATGTTCTATTGAGCCTAATGTCTAAAGTAGCCCAAAGTTCACAGTTCATTCATGCTACTAAAAATGTAAAAAAGTGCTGTGTTCAGAGTTTCCTGTAATAGGCCCTACCCAGTTCTAGTAAGCAATAATATAGGGAAGTCAACATTTCCCCTTATCACAGGCTTGACGTGCTTATAGATTTTAATTACATACCCTCTTAACTGTCACCATGAATGGTCCTCATCCTTTTAAATTTCCTCCTTAAAATCACTTCATCAAGTACTCAAGGCAAACATAAATGTATCAGGCACTAGACTAGTGAGGCTTGAAATATAAAGATGAATTAGATAATATCCTCTAACCACCCTCCACCTTTACTCTGAGCTAACTCCTAACTATCCTTTGGGTCTCAGTGCAAATGCCATTTCTTCTGGGAAGCCATCTCTGGTTCTCTAGAAATTAAGTTAGGTGCCCTGCTCTTCATACCTAACTCAAACTTGTCTTATCATAATAATCATCCCACTTTATTATCAATTTTAATATAATCAATCGTCTTTGCCCCCCATTTAAACAATGATTCACCAAGGAACTCTACATACTTTGTTCATCATGGGACATCTAATTCCTAGAATAGTGCCTGGCACTTGGTAGAGATTTTTGATTTGTTTTGCTCCTGAATAGTTTTTGTTTTTGTTTTGAGAGTGTAGGCAAAATAATCAGTCATATTTGTTTTTGTTTTGAGAGTGTAGGCAAAATAATCAGTTTTTTTACATATTATAATAGGTATCATATCTACCCCTCACAATATTATCTCTAACAATAGTTTTTTTTTTTTAAGTCACTATGGTTACCTTGAGAAAAATACTATGTTTTAGGTGTATCTCATAAGGTAAAAAAAAAAAAGTACAATATAGAAACATTTTTCCAGAACATTTAAAGCAGAATAAAATAGCATGCCAAAAATAACAGCAATGGAAGCAAAACACTCAATTTAGAATTCTTTCTCTGCTGCCATATTTGCTATGTGACATTCAGCTCATCACTACATCTTTGCTCTCTGGGGTCCTATCTATAAAATAAGTATGAATATGTCTATCTCATAGGATTTCCAAATGAATTAAATTAAATAATGAATGATGAGTGTCAAATACATGGTTGCATGCTCAGTAAATGTCAATGTCTAATATTTCTCCTACACTCAAGCATTAGTCCCATAGACAGTGATCTGTGGTTTGTTTTGTTTTGTTTTTTTCTTCTTTGGTTTATTTTAGAGAGCTTTTCATTTTATTTGATTTTCTCCTTTTTTGTTAGTATTTTAATATTCATATCTTTTCCATTCCACTTCTCTCTTCCCACCCCCGCTGTAGCATCCTAGCTGTTGACATACAGGGTATAATTGAACATTGACCTCTCACACAAATAAGCATCTGCCTTGCACATTTAGGACATTATGTTGCCTGTAATCCCTCCCAGCTCATGATCCTAAATTGGATTTGAAATTTCTGAGTAATTTAGGTTGGTAGGTTAAAATTGTAATTTTATTTTGGCAGATAATCTGTTTTCAAATGAGCTCTTCTTTTTGTGTAAATTAAATAGTTTCATCATATAGCGGAATGGTTTTTTGTTTGTCCTTGACCAAACTAGAAATTAGAAACTATGATTTACTTGGCAAAAGTTCGTATGCTTCCTGGAAGAGGATTAAGATCTTACATTTCATTTGTATTGGGATCATATCATGTTGTTTATAAAAAAACATTCTGATGCCTTTGCTTTCATTGTTTTGAGAACAAAAAAGGAGAAGAATCATAGTTATTGCTTTCAAAGCTATTGCTCTCTCAAAGCTCATGTGTTATTCTTTTTCTCAGTTATTGATGTGTATTATAGGCTGAACAACGGACTCTCAAAGATATTAATAGCTACATTCTAATCTCTGAAGTCTATGTGTTACCTTATGTGGCAAAAAGGACGTTGCAAGCATGATTAATTTTAGGATCTTGAGATGGGGAGATTATTCTGGACAATTTGGATGGACTCAATGTAATCACAGGATCCTTATAAGAGGAAGGCAGGAGGGTGAGAGTCAGAGATGGTGATATGACAAAGTGAACAAAGACTGGAATGATGTGGGGTACTGAGCCCAGGAAAGCCAAGGGCCTCTAGAAACTGGAAAAGACAAGGAAATGGATTCTGCTCCGGAGCCTCCAGGAGAAACATAGACTTCTGACACCTTGATTTTAGCCCTGTAAGTCTTAGGATTTCTGACTTCGAGAACTGTAAAATCAATTTACATTGGTAATTGAATCCTTTAAGCTATTGAGTTTTGGTAATTTATTAGAGCAGCAAAGAAAGCTAACACAATGTATTAAAAAGAGGTTTTTTATTATTTCCAAACTCAAAAACCAAATAAAAACCCAAAAATGATGTACCTTTAACATCAAAGTGGACTCCTCATGTATTTAAATGCATATGTTCTTGTCAAACTACTGTACCTGAGCATTTGAGCTGGAGGAATCTTTTATTCCCAGCAAGAGAAAGTAGATACCATAGTACATTCTGGAATGTAAGTGCTAAACACATTTGTATAGTCCTCTGAGAATTATATGGAAAATATTTATGTGTATGCATTTGCATGTCTATTTTGTAATTGATCCCAAGCTAATATGCAAAGATTTTCTTTCTACCTAGACAAAAAATCATTTGAGGAAGGTTTTTGTATCCCAAAGAATTATTTTTTGACTGGTAGACTGGAAGAGCTCAATAGACATTTAAGTAAATGACACTGAATTAAGTCAGTTTTGAAGGCTACAATCAGGGATATTCTCAAGGGGACAAGGAAGAAAATTCTACATTTTAAAAATAGTCAAAGTGCCCTAGAAAACATCTGAAGCCCACATTTGGGGGTAAAAATGATTCTTTCCTCATCAGCTTTAGTGGCTTTCCATAATAGTGCTAATTAAATTCAATCAAACAAAATGCAATGCAATTAGCTTAGATTGCCTTTAGGAACCTATGAAAATGTGTTTGGAACTTTACATACCATGTAGTGACTTAATTTGGCCATTGTCACTAACTCTCTTGGACTCAAGAATTAAACCTCCCTGCGCCTGGGTACACTACATGATTTCCAAGATACTTTCCCTTTCAAAACACTGACTGATAGCATCATTTCATTTCAGTTTACTCTATATCACACATAGACGAACAATTTCAGGAGAAATGAACAACCTCTTGCTAATACACAGCCTCCCAAGCAAACCTTCCCTCACTACTCTAACCTAAGTTAGGTGACCCTCTCTGGGTTCCATTAACAACCTCAGCAATCTCTATTATCCCCATGTTTATATTATATTCAAAATATTCCTTTATGAGCCTGTCTTTATTTTTTGGCTATAACCTCACGATAGCACAGATCAAATACAATTTGTTTTTGTTTATTATAGGCCCTCAATAAACATGCCATAGGCCCTAAGTACACATTTGTTAACTGCTTCCCTCTCCCTGTTCCATTCCGTTAAGATGCTTAAACGATTTCAGATGAAAACATGGATACCCCTTGCCAAGGTTATCAGATGTCTTCTCTGAGTCAAGTAAAATACCTAAAACTTAAATCCCGCACTCATTCTCTTCACCAGTGAAGGCCTTCTAATAATGCCCAATTTCCTGCTTTTAGATTCAAGTGCACCAAAACCCTTATACAATGATTTTATATACTGTTTGCAATCTGCATAAATAAATATCAAGAGCATGTGCTTTCTATCATTGTCTAAGTCTCTGACAGGCTTTCAGATATTTATTAATTAAGGAACTTTTTTACCAGAGATTATGAATTTTACTGAAGTACTAACTGTCACTGGTAAAACAGCGTAGTCACTGCCTTTACTATCTCTAAATAATGTGGAAGACATGACTCTGAATTTTCCTACTATGTAAGGCTATATTTGCATCTTTGATTTTGCTGGTAGAGGTTACTTTTGATAACTAAGCAGAAGGCAGAGAGGGTTGAAACAAAGGGGGAAAAAGAACCTATATGTGTGTGGAGTGATTGCCTTTGGAACCCACATTTTTCTTAATGGCTAAAGCCCAAATAAGTATGGTTTTGATAAGCTGCCATTTTGGTTCCCTGAGAAGGGCCTTCAATATGCCCTTAAAATGTAGTCCAAGTTGTATATTTCTGGGTATTTGACATTGTTTTCCTTGAATCTATTTTAGTGGTTAGTTAGTCATTGTATATTCTAACAGCCTAATTTCTTATTGTCAATCCATCCAGTGGCCAATAAAATATCGGCATTCAATATGTAATGCAAAATTAGCTAGAAGTGTCACTTTGGCTTAGTTAGAGGAGTCTGGACATGCCAATGCTATAAAATAGAATCAGAAAGCTTAACCTTGGCCTGGGCTGAGCACCAGAATCAACAAGCAGCCTAAATGACTCATTTTTCAGGGACTCAATTTTCTCATCTTTTAAAGTTAATGGAAAATATGCCCAACTCAAACTATAAAACTTCCTATGATGTAGGCTTCTAATATTCTAAAAAGATTGAGTAATTACTCCTCTTCTTGACTTACACGTATTTGGTCATCTAGTCCCACACTATTGGAAACATATATAAACTTACTGGCAATTAAATAAGACCAAATTAAGGAGGATTTTAAATTTAGGGGGTTCTTTCCCCAGAGAGAAGTATTAGATCCATTTTTTGGGGAATGATTTCTGGCACCACAGGACTGGTGAACCCAGAATCCACCTTCCTTTGGGGCTCTTGACATGCCCATCACTCTCTTATATCAATCTAACGCATTCTTTATATGCACAAAGGTCGTCTCTCAACACCAGTTTAAAGAGAGTGGTAGTAAAGGAGTGAGTTTAATCATTTATTAAACTCTTCAATGAATTTATCTTAATATGATGTTTTCCTTGTTACTTTATATATCCTTTCCTTTAAGATAAGCTCAAGGAAATCAGGGACCTTGTCAGCCTTGTTTATTGTTGAATCACCAGTGCCTAGAGTAATGTCTGCCATTTAACAGACATTAAATGAAAATGTGATTTTATTCATTCTTTAAGAACATGGAATGTAGCTAAAATCTAGTCACTTCACACAAAAACCTGCCATCATCCTCAATTACTAGGGTATGGTAGAGATAACTCATCCAAAGTAGTAGAGTTTCAATTCCTTGTCTTCCTCAGCACCAGTGGTTGTCATTATCACTTCTTCAGCTACTACTTTTACATCCATTCTGCAGCCCATGCATTACCCTGAATTGCTCTGTGTTTTAAAATTGTGAATGCCTAGATTGCTTTTACTAACTTATTCTTCTTTTCCTTCTATTTCTCTCACTTCCTTACTACCACTCAAGTCCTTTGCATACCACTTTGCATCTCACTTTTCTTTCGTTCTATCAGTACACCCCTCCTGTCCTCACTTCCTACCCCATAGTCCATGACATCAACAACAGAGCTCTTCCCTTAATCCTTGTATCTTTCCACCCTTTATACCATTTCTGGACAACTTAATCACTTATAGCTTTAAATATTACCTTAGGATAGTGCATCCCAAATTTATGTAACCAAGGCTAACCTCTTTCAAAAGTATGTCCAATTAATTACAAGGCATTCAGGGCTGAAGCTAAAACAGAAGTATTTTAAGAAATATCTTGTATTTTCTTCTTAATTCATTCACCCTAGAGTTTCATGAAGATAGTAAATAAAACTCCTATTTCCCATCCAAGTTCAAAAACATTGAGAAACAAAGGAGTCAAGTAGATGGTATATTGTAACCATAGTTTGACTAATATTGTAGCCAAAATTTAGATTTTTACCTACCCACACAAATGCAACACTCTTTCTTAGAGGTCTATTCTCACAAAATTTATGGCATGAAGGATCAGAGGTAAATTGGGGCTTCTCAGAAGGTAGATACCAGAGAGAGAGAGAGAGAGAGAAGGAGAGAGAGAAAGGGATTCAGTCACACCTGCCCAGTTCCTTTTACAAACCTCCCTAATTAAATATGTCATCTTTCCCATGACAAGGAGTAAATAAGGAGACCAAAATGTTACAGTAACAGAAACTCCCTCACTATGAAAACATATTGCAAGGGAGAGAAAGTTTTCCATCAAATTCACTTTTTCAAAAATATTATTTGAACATTTTTTATTACAAGAAGCACTGATATATCACTGATGGCTTAGAACAAAACAAATTGAAAACTGTTAAAATTAATGAAGGAATAATAGGGAGCACCAGTAACTAAGTATTAGTTGATTATCTGAGGGAAGATACAAAAACCAGTTTGTTTCAAACTGTACAAATAATAAAAAGAATTTGAAAGCACACCAAGTTTAATCAGTAGGAGGAATTATTTTAGTTTTTTCTTCTCTCATATTTTCTCTTCTCAAATAATGTTATGTAGTAAAATAATTATCATTAGCCTATAAAACTTAATTATTAATACAGTGAAACAAAAATTTAAAAAAAGCAAAAGTACAAATAGTCACATTAGATTATACCCATAATAACAATGAATTTTCAAATCTGGGACACAATAGCAAGGATAACTTTTCCTCAACATCACTTTTATTTGCATTATTCCTTTGTTCATATTTTCATTTTCCATTTAAAACTTGGTTTTCTGGCATTAATCATGTCTTTTCCTAGCCCTCGTCTCCTCCAACTTCATTTTTCATTACTTCCTGTAACACTCCCTCAGACACTACAGAGCATATCCTCTATCCTTGCCACTTGGAAGATCTTTACTCAGACCACATATGGCCTTACTTTGTGTTCTCTTCCCTAAACCCAGCCGCATTTGCCAAGAAAAGCCTTCATCCCTTGTTTCAAACAGTATGCAAAACCTTGCCTATTTCAGAAACTATTCACTTATTAATTTCACTCTGCTTTGTAGCCACTTAGGAATTCAAATTATATCATTCATTTTTACATGTCTGTTACTTTGAACCCAGAGGCTAGTGGGAAGTTCCATGGGAACTTTGCCTTTAAGACCCCCCTTCCCCTTTAAGGGCCCGCCCAAACCCGACTATAAAAGCCCTAGGTATCCGCCATTGCGGGACGCCATCTTGGCCTCAGCCCTTCTGTGTGCAGACGCCCTAATAAACTTCTCTCCATCTATCTCGGCCTCATGCATTCCCCCCTCAGTCTTTCTAACAATATCTACAATACCGTCACATGTCTTCTGGATCCTATTGCCATTTCCGCACCAAACAAGATTATATCTCATTTATATTTTTGCCTGCTCCCTGTCCTCTAGTGCTGCAGTCCCCAACCCTCTAGTCTGAGGCCTGTTAGGAACGGGGTCACGTCACCGCCTGAGGTCCCCACCCCCACTACTCTCCATGCTCCATCTGTGTAAAAGTTGTCTTCCGTGAAACGGGTCCCTGGTGCCAAAAAGGTTGGGGACCACTGCTGTAGTGTATATAGTCTAGTCTTCTTCCTACTTGCAATGATCTCATCCAGTCTGTTTTTCAATCTCTCCATGGCTCCTCTTTTCTTTTGATTAGGACAGCTTGAATCCTGTTTTCTGAGGAAAATCATTACATGAGTCAGGTTCTTTCTCCATTGTCTCATCAGCCTAACCTTATTGCCCCACACATAAATGCTCAGTAAATATTTACTAAGCAAATGAATAAATAAATGACCTCAGGGTTTGTGCTCAAATCATTTTCTTTGTGACTCGATGGTGGTGACTCTTGGACTCCCATTTGCACATGTTATGCCATCCCTGCCTCTTCATCATATGCTCTTTAATCTCATGCTTCTTACGACAAGATACCTGCTCAGTTCTCTGTTCCTGTGTCTCTGCCATGGCAACGTGCCCAGAGATCCCTCCCACTTCTTGTATTCGACCCTGCCTCAAACCTCAGAGAAATGATTGACATGATTTTACTCTTTGACTTGTGATCACATTGGTAACTATTTACCATCCTTGGTTATTGAATATTACCTAATCCATGTTCCCCACAGTGGTAGTCATTCTGTTAGTATTTATTTATTTATCATATATTTTGAACATTAATGAATTGCTAGATACTGCACTAAGAGCCAAAGGAGTAAAAGTGAACAAAACAAACAGAGCTCTGCTCTTGAAATATTGTCATTCATCTGGAGGGCAAGTAAAAACACACAAATAATTAAATAAACAAGCAAGTACCTGATCTAGAAAAAAATACTTTCGAAGTATAACCAGCTCAGAATAGGATCTGAAGTCTTGTTCGCAACATTGGAAGAAGATGAAGGGATAACATCAGCAGAGGCACTGGGACAAAAGGATTGAAATCCAAGGACCATATATGCAACAACAAAAAAACAATCTCTGATCTTTACTGGTAAAAGAAAAATCTTTGTGGATTTGCAAAAATTCAGAAAACATAGCAATAATTTACCTTAATGAAAGATGTAAAATAAACCAGGAAAGATAGACTGTCTAGGAATCTGTAATGTAAGTGCTACATAAGAGTTCTTGAAAATCCTTACATAGGTTTTAGTGAAAATACTTGTGTACTAAATGATCAAAGCAAAACCTGATTATTGGCAATGGAAGAAGAATATAAAATAATTCAAAAAGGGGAAAGTAGGTGATTGGAGATCTTTTGTATCTAAACATTTTATTCTATTGAGATGAGGGAAAGCAATAGGCAAATATGATGTCACTACAGAGGAAAAGACTAGTAATATAGACTGATTGTCAGTGTACAGAATTGGATCCAGACAGCTTAGATGCGTAATCCTATAGGTAAATAACTAAACCTTCTGCTGCTCAGCCATCTCATTTGTGTAGTGGACATAATCTTAGTATCCACCCCTTGAGTTGTTTTCAAAATTAAAGTAAGTTATATTAGCTATTAACTTGTATTTGTATAAAAATGATAAATATGGTTTTGATTTTCAGTGCTATAGAAAGAAATGTATTAAAGAATTGCAAAGAATGGTAGAAGGCAAAGTTAACATGGATTAAAAATAAAAAGGGCAATGAATAGTAAAGCAACAAACCAGTAAAGTTAGAAAAAAGAAAAAAATCCAAAAAATTAATATAAATATACAGCGAGATGGAAGTAGTAAAGTAGTGAAATAAAAACAAAAATTTTATTATTATACAGGAATATCAAATTGTATTAAGGCAAAGCATACTGTATACTATTTTAAACAAATACACTTAAAGTGGTAAATATTGAAAGGAATGTGTTGGATGAAAGATGCCAGGCTAATCAAACAAAATGAGAATAACAGTGTTAATATTAACCAAAGACAAAGTAGAATTTAAGGTTAAAAGCATGAAACAAGACAGAATAGGATATTATTTAATGATAAATAATCAATGCATATGTAAGATGATGAATCTATTTGCACCAAACAAGACAACAGCGAATTTATTCAAAAGAAAAATTATTTGAAATTTAAAGTTTACCTGATAAAAATACAAGTATAGTGTTAGATTCCAAATATGTGTCAACTACTTGGATATTAAGAAACACATTCCTGTGTAACTAATTAATCAAAATGGATATCACACATGAAATAATAAAACTACTAGAAAATAATGAAAGAAAAATGATTCCATTTCAAAACTAAGGGTAAAGAATAAAAGCTGTCTGTCCTTAGACGAATGGCTAAGGCTTTTAGTGACTTCATTATAAATAAAAACTACTAATAAAAGAGGTAGGATTTATATTTTTAAGTGAGACTTTCAAAACTTGCTGCAATATTTTCTAATTTTTTCTCTTCATTCTTCATTTGAGAAGTAATATTTGTGACTATAATCCAAATCTATCTTCAGCTTTAGTTGACAATTTTTCTTTTGTTATGATAAAACTTGACTTTAGTGAGCTATATAATATACATATAATAAAATTCACCCATTATTTCAATTCATCAGTATAAATTTATTCATAGTACCACCTTATCATTTTGAGAATCTGTTGTGATATCTCTTCTTTCAGTCCTAATGATGATGATTTGTATATTTTGTCTTTATTCCTCAATTATTCAAGCTAGAAGTTTACCAATTTTATTGGTCTTTTCAAATAAATGGCTCTTTCTTTTCTGAGGAAAATCATTGATTTTCTCTCTGATGTTTATAGATCCTATTTTATTGATTTTTTTCCTGTGATCTTTATTATTTTTTTCCTTTTACTTACTTTGAGTTTAATTTACTCTCCTTTTTCTAGCTTCTTTAGATGGAAGCTTGTATTATTGATTTACATCTTTCTTATTTTCTAATGTTAGTATTTTTCAACATAAATTTTCCTTTATGCAATATAAATGCATACACAAAATTTGGAATATTATGTTTTCATTATCATCCAATTATAAATATTTTCTAATTTTCCTTCATCCATAAAATGTTTAAAAATTAGTTAATTTCCAAAGATACAATATTTTCCAGGATACCTTATTATTATTAATTTCTAATTTAATTACTTTTGACAAAAATATGCTCTTTAATATCTTGATCATTTAAAATCTGTGGAGGCATGTTTTATGGCTTAGCATACAGTATATTTTGGTAAACATTCCATGTGTACTAGAATACAGTTTTAAGAACAGTCTGACACAAATATCAGTTGAGTTCATTGATAACACTGTTTGGATCTTCTTTATACTTGAACTTATCTTTCTCCCATTTCATCTGACAGTTTTGCTTCATGTACTTTGAAGCTCTATCATCAGGCACATACAGCTTTATAATTGTTATATTCTCTTGATATAATGATCCTTTCTTAACATTATGCATCAGCTGTTTTTATTTCTAGACAAGCCTATCTGGAAGGCTGTGTAATTTGATATCAATATAGCCATTCTAGCCCTCTGATACTTTTGTTTGCACAGTATTTCTTTTATCATTGTTTTATCTTTGAAGTATTGGTATCTTTCCATTTAAGAGTCTTTTTAAGGGTGCTGTTATGGGCTGAATGTTTGTGTTCCCCCAAAATTCATATGTGAAATCTTAAACCCCAATATGGTGGTATTAAAAGATGGAGCTTTGGAAAGTAATTATGTTATGAATAGGAATAGTGCCATTATAAGAACAGACAAGAACTCATTTGCTCTCTCTTCTTTCTGCCATAAGAACATACAAGGAGAAGACAGCCATATACAAACTGGGAAGTAAGACCTCACCAGACACCAAATCTGCCCACATCGTGATCTTGGACTTCCCAGCTTCTCAAAATGTGAGAAATAAATGTTTGTTTTTTAAGCCACCCAGTCTTTGGTAATTTGTTATTGCAGCCCAAACTGAAGAGACAAGTGTATATAGTTTTGTCTTCCTTTTCTTTTAAATGCATTCTGGCAGTCTGCTTTCTGATTGGAATGCGTGGTTTATTTAAATTAAGGTAATGAGTAAAACTGGCCTAGCCATTTGCTATATCTTTCTTATTTGTTTCATTTGTTACTTCTTTTGTTCTCCTTTTATTCCCTATTTTATGTTGAATAAATAGTTTTGTAATCTATTTTACTTCCTCTATTGCCTCTATTGCTGTGTTTCAATGAATTAGTTTTAGAGTTTGCTCTAGGAATTATAATTAACATTTTTAAATCACCAAAATCTACCTAGATTTAATATTGAATTATGACAGGTATTAATAATATAGGAATCCTGAAAAATACAGTTCCATTTACCCCACTATATTTCTTGCTTATTTCCATATATATTACATTATCCATAAAATAAACAAATGTGTTATTAAATTTTACTTCATGCAATTAAAAATTAAAATAAAAAACTATTCATGAGTATATATTCATAGATATAGATATAAGTATACATATAGATATGTAAATAATGATACTGGATATAGAATTCTGAGTTGCTATTTTTCTGCACTTTTAATATTTCATTGGATTTTTTTGCCATTTATTTTTTCTGATATATATATATGATATTTTCCTTTTCTCTTGCTTTTTCAAGACTGTCTAATTATATTTGGCTTTCATCCATTTGACAGTGACATCAAAAGTGATGTGTATGTATATATACACATTTTATTTTCACAAGGTAGATTATGAACAAAATTCATTAGCATTAAATATTTTCTTTGTTTCACAAGCAAGTTTCACAGGCTGAAGATCTCCCTCTTTATTAAAAGCTGAGACTTTTTTTTTAAGAGCCATTCAAACATACCTTTAGACTAGCACAATATTGCTTATTCATGGGCATTTCCTCACAATTGTACAATCTTTGAATATTTACCCACTTCTTGGAGGGAATGTTGAGATGCAGTATATACGGGATGGAAGGTAGAGTGAGGATTTTTAAAGAACAAAATGATTGGGCAATTCTTAAAACAATACAGAGTTATTAAAGAACTCTTGAAGGAGAGTTTACAAGGGATCACTGTGGAGTGCTGGTTGGTAAAGTTTTAAAGTTACCAGCTCTCGAGGAAAATAAGCATAGCAACAATAATAACAAAAATATAGTACCTTGATTTGTAGCATTTGCTTATTTCTGTGATATAAATAGTCTCACCATGACCAATATCAAGCCGCCAACATGACATTACTGAACACAGAGCTGGAAAGAGATGCAGGTTGGCACAGTGTTATAAAGTCTTTCCGCCATATTAATTTAATAGCCATAAATAAACCAAAGAGCATAGATGATAATAAAATGTAGCAAAATAATTATAAAGTTATGAATTTTGAGTATTTCCTACCATCATTTTTAACATAATTTATTTGACTGTGAGTTTATTTCTAACATAGTTTAATTTTTGGTAATGTTTAGTAATGTCTGGTTTTAACTACGGACTCACAAAATTTCTGACATTTTAACAGTTGGTTCTTATAAGCCAGTGTGAGCCATCTCCAGCTCACCATTAAAAATGTCATAAATGTTATTTTACATGTACCTACTGATGTCTTAGTAAAGAGAGCTTAAGTTTTTGTGTGCCAAAATTGTTGAAAGTAAACGTCGATTAATTGGGAACAATAATGAAGATAGTGGGCATTTCTGAAACATTATCTGGAATATATGTGTAAATGGTGTATTGATATTACAAGTCTTGGTGAGGTTAAATCAGCCATAATCTTATTTTTCTTCAGACTTAATCCCTGTCTTTCATCAGAATATCAACAAAACACAGTAAGATTTGGGGTCATTTTCTGTTGTTAGAACAACTCCTTTTGTGTATTAAAATGGAATATATTACCATTAGGCTGTGCTCTAATTATTATACCTCAATTTTGGATTTAGTTTATTTTTCTCCCTTTCTTCTTACCTCCCTCCCTTTCTTCCCAGCATGTGTCCTACTCTATCTCAATAACTTGCCATGGGGAAAGAGGATGTGATTGGTTTTTTCTCTGACCTTTTCCACTCCTTCCCCCTTCTCTTGCTATTCCCGATCTTTCAAGTCTGGATAGGAAAAAAAGAAAATAGAAGTAAAACGGCAAAATGACTTTTTGCTTGTTGATGCTATTTGTATTTCTCTGCAAGTAAATGAATGACTTCTGTCAAACAGACATCCAAATGCTGGCAAGGTCTGTTATTTAACACAAGGTACTTTTGCTGGATTTTGGATCCCTTCTGCCCATTACCAACACCATAACTGAGACTTTGCACCATTCTCTAAAAGGGGTAGTAATGCTAGATCTGGCTGATTTTATTTTCAATTTCCCCTTGATTTCTACCCCAACAACACAGGTAGTATAGACTTACTGCCAGGGTTACTTAGAGCCAGAGACAGCCCTTTTGGTCAAGTTTCCTTCAAGATGGTTCAAAACCAATCACTGCACTTTCTATACTTATTACTTCGACACAACAAAAATGGTACACTGTTGTGCTACATTAAACCCTGTAAATGCAGGCTGCTCCTAAAATTGTCCTCCTACTACTCTCTGATGGTGACCTAGGATAGAGCTGCAAATTCATCAAATATCCAGGCAAGGGGTGAGATGCTAGTTTTACCTCTTTCTAATAGTCCCCCCTCTGTTGTGTCACTTATTTTAAAAGTGGTAAGGTTTTTTTCTTTCAAATCACTAGTCTAAAATGCACATCCAGCAAATGTTAGCCCTACCTTGTCTTTCTTCAGGTCAGCCACCCTGCGTCATTGCTTGTGTATATCAGGCTGAATGTTATACAGCTTCTTAAAGCAAGCTCAGTGCTCTTCATTTCTTCCATAAATCAAATTTCCTGGAACACTTAATAAAATGTAGAAGGAAAGAGTCAGAGCTTCTCTAAAGTGTTTTAGGTCCAATTTGTTGTTTTTGTCTTTGCATGCATTTCCATTTGGACAGTACATCATTGGCTGTCCTTTCATAGTTAAAAGTATAATCCTACTGTGTCTGCACAACATTAAACATCTGGATGGATACTAAAAGATTCTATGGTTGGAAAGTAAGAGTCAATCCAACATGTCTGGATAACACCAAACAACCAGATGTTTGACCGATTTTTTTTTTTTAAATAAATGTACTCCTAATTTGAATGGTCTCAGCTGAACTGAACTGAACCAATTAAGTTATTAAATGTGCCATGCACTGAGTGAGGGATCTCATATATGAATTATTCATTTAAATGTTATAATAATCCTGCCAAATTGACAATTACTATCCCTGTTTTTGCTATGGAAGAAGTGAAAGCTGATTTTACCAAGCATATACAACTAATAAATGCAGAGATGGGATTCAAACTCATGCCACACTGTGGCATGTCTTTATACTCAACACAGACTCCACTTGGACACCCTCAAAGTACACTGTGTCATCTTTAGACTTCTTTGTCATTCTCTCCAGTAAAGCCTTCCTGATGGAACATGACCACATATCCTTGGTGGTGCTTTTTTTTCCATATTTGATCACTTAATTTTTAATTTGCTCTTCTGTATGGGGGTCTTTCTTATCCTCTAAGGCTTCCTTCATTCTAATTCAGCGTGACTCTAGACCCAACGTGGTTCCAATTTATTAAATCTCTGTTTTTGGTGTTTATGGAAAGAACATTTGATGTTATTAGTTTCATTTCCATTCATATACCCCATCACCACAATAAAGAAAAGATATATGAAGCGAAGCAGGCCATGCTCTATCACTCGACACTGGCATGATTCTGATAGAGTGTTTTCCTAGTGTCCTTGGGTAAATATAATGGGTACTATTATGCTTCATGATTCTAAGATCTTTTTTATATCACATAATTTTGCTTTATCAAAATAAATCATTCTCAAGGTTGTCAGGAAATTGTGTTTTATCCATGCACTGGGGAACCAAATTCTCTCTAGGAGTAACAGGACTGCAAAGCATTTGAAAGGAAAGGCCTATGGTTTTCTATCCATTCTGGTGACATGCAAAATGCTAATATTGGAGCTTGAGGATTGTTGTTCCACTTCTATGCTGCCCATGGAAACCACTTTCTCCACTCCACTTGGCCACTACAATCTTCCTTAAAACTCTAAAGGCACATTTCTAAATTTTCAGTTCCCAGGTATCCTTGTGCCACATGATATGGGTTAATGTCACCTATATGGTCACACATCTTTGGGAATGTGCTATTTCTACCTCCTCTAAGTTAAGTGAACCAACATTTATCCATGCTTCAAACTTGCTCCTCTCAGGAGATATTCTAGTTCATAACCTCTAAGGGCCTCAATTTTCACATACTATACACATTTCCATTACTCCTCTGGGCCAATGGACCTTACACTCCAGAGCAGAGGAGTTTTATTGTTTTGCTAAGGAAAATGGGGTGAGATGTTAAATTTCTGACAGCAGTGAAAACAAGGTGGAAATGTATTCCTTTAGAAATTACACTCCTCCATCTTTAAACTTTTAAGGTTAAAAAAAGTAAAAACATTTATATTTAGGGTAGATTAATGAAAATAGCCAACATTTATTAAATACTAATCAGTGTCAAGCACCATTCAAAAGTCTTAAAATCTAAATACCTAACTTCTAAAATACATATAGTAGCTGGTTGTACACTAAATTATCTAAGGAAAGAATGTCCTGTACTATTTTCCTTCTACAGATGATGAAATAAAGGCTGAGATAGGTTGATAGTTAACTTGGATTTACAAGATCACACAGCATGTGTATGTTAGAGCCAGGTTTTGAATCCAAGTTTGATGGATTATAAAGCCTGTGTTCTGTGTCTCATTGAATCATAGCCCTGATGCTAAAAGCCCTATGAAAAACATGGGCTCAGGGTTTCTTAAGACTGTTCCATGAACTATTAGCACGAGTGAATTTATTTCTATCACTCCAGAATTTCTGAATCAGAATATTTGGGTGGTAAACCAGGATTTGTATGTAAACAATTCCTTGAAGTAATTCTTAGACACAGTAACTTTAAGAATGGCTCATCATATATCCACCATATCTAAAGAGCATTGTCTTTATTTGTTTGTTTGTTTTGTCTTTTTTTTGTTTTGTTTTTTAAGACAAAGTCTTACTCTGTTGCCCGGGCTGGAGTGCCGTGGCATCAGCCTAGCTCACAGCAACCTCAAACTCCTGGGCTTAAGCAATCCTCCTGCCTCAGCCTCCCAAGTAGCTGGGACTACAGGCATGTGCCACCATGCCTGGCTAATTTTTCTTTATATATATATATATTTTTTTAGTTGTCCAGCTAATTTGTTTCAATTTTTTTAGTAGAAACAGGGTCCTGCTCTTGCTCAGCCTGGTCTTGAACTCCTCAGCTCAAATGATCCTCCCACCTCAGCCTCCCAGAGTGCTAGGATTACAGGTGTGAGCCACCGCACCCGGCCCTCTTTGTTTTTGTTTGCTTTGGCTACAACACAAAAGATGCTGGCATGTGTAACAAACTTCCATGTATAGACATTTCAGGACACTAGCTTTAATACATCTCTCTCAAAAAATGTACTAGCATATTAGTGAAAGGAGTTCACGTGACCCATAGAATATCATTAATTAGCCAATCACCCTCCTAAATTACCTTCTTTGAAAAAGCTTTGTCTTGATTTTAGTCTCTTAAAATGACAATTCTCAGAACATTACAGTACTGTGGATGCAACCAGACCAGGACAGAATGGAAAAGTGTGATGAGTACACCTTTCCTGAGTGGAGTATACTTCATACCATTTTTAGGTTTTGACAATTCTATTATTATCTTCCCCAATCATAAATCTCGAAATGTCAGCTCTCCTTCCTACATAACTCACCCTTTACACCTAACCTCTGCAGATTAGCCAGAGATGGGCACAATCCATGGGAACACAATCCAATGGCTGGCTAACAAGCATACAATTACTTTATTCTTAAGATTTTGATCTAAGGTACAAATAAATGAAATTACTAAAATTGTATCAGAATGCCCTCTATAAGATCATGCAGCATGAAGCCAGGGTTTGCTTTCCTACTGCTCTGTTCATATCACTATCACAGCACCTATGAACTTGCACTATGCTTTTGTATTTTTAGGGAATGGTGGCACCTTCTTTATCTTCACATCTCTTGTGTATATTGGTGCCTCACACATAGAGTTGCCCAGAAAATGCTTATTGAATTCCACAAGTATAAAAATATCTATAACATATCCATTTGTAAGGCATTGAGAGAAACTTTGTACATAGCTCAGAGATTGATAACTTAACACGATCCTGAAGAATCTGGCCCTAACTCAGAAAAAGAGAAAACATTGATATATAGAATATATAGATACAAATAAAAATAACTTTATTTTAGTAATCATTGTGCTCCTAGTGCCTTTTGTTTGGCCTGACAGATACCAGAAACTCAATAAATTGTTGCTGAATGAGCTATATTTAAAAACATGAAGAGGTTATATAATAAAATATAGACAACAAGAAATGTGGATTAAATCTCAGTGTACCTTAGCCGCAGTGTTCTATATAATAAGTACTTAAGAAATGCTCAAATGATTGAAGAATTTATACTATCTGACACAAATGAAGACAAAGATGAGCTGAGCAAAACTAAGTGTGCTTACTTTGGACCATGATGATATGAGAGATAAAGTATGAGAACTCTATATGAAGTCCCTTAAAAAAATAGGACAGGTTGCAGTCTCTCACGTGCTTGCTTTCCTCCAGCCAAATCAGATTATCCATACCTTCCTCCCTCTGCATATGGTCGCAGGTCTTAAGCCATCCCACGTGGGTTCAGGATAGGTTCAACCCCTCTCTCTTCATACAGCTAATGCCAATATTTTCCCCAATGTCTTGCTAACAGGCTCCTATATGATTTAGAGTGTCTTCTACTAGTTTGTTTAGCATATTGTGAGATTCTTCACCATAGTTTTTATTACACTGTGGGGTTTATTTTAGTTTAAAATGTGCATTAAATACCTGTCTATGTTCTGGATAAGAAAATGGATCTGTAATCAGGAAGTCAAAGGTTGCAGTTCTGGATTTTGTTTAAATTGTTTTTCCTAGAAATCCAGTTCATGGATAGACTTGACCCTTATTCTCAGCCCTTGATATTTTCTGAATGTCCAATTACATGAGCGTTACAACAACAAGGCAGGCTCCCTCAGATCAGACAGACTTGAAAACAAATTGAAGGATATGACTTAGGATTTGTTTAAACGTCTCTGAAATTTTTATTGAAATATCAGTAGTACATTGTCAAAGGCACTCCAGTTTAAATTTTAGATTTAAGAATTATTTTCACATAAAGAATACTTTGCAATTATAAGGCACTTTCTGATTTGCAAAGCTTTTCCATACATGTGCTGATTAAATCATCCTGCTCGTCTTAGAAGATAGACAAGGCATGTATTGGATATTATAATCCTTTTTCATATATAAGAATACTGAAGCTGAGGCACAGAGAGGTAGTGAGTGGTTTTTCAACTCATAAATGGTATTGCTATTACTCCACCTGTGGTTTTCTGGTTCCAAGTCCCATCCTCCTTTCCATTGCACCACATATGTTACTGATTGCTCCTATCTGTCAGGTTTTGGGAGGTAGGAACTCAAGAAGCCAATTACAGAACCATCAGGTGTATCAGCATGCAGGAGCCAGGAAAGGTGGCAAGCTGGGTGGCTGAAGTTCAACAGGACTGTCTCAGAGTTCCTCTTAAGTTACTAAACACACAGCTATTGTATATTACTTGAGCAACAGGCCATGCTTTAAGGTAAGCTGTTTAGCATGATTTACCGAATGTAGGGATACTAAAAAGCATCTGCCAAAGTCAATCCAACATAAATACGCAAATGTAATAAAAATCTAACTTCATGCAGACAAGTTTTGACAAATGTCATTGCAATGGGGTTTTGGACGTGAGGGGAATGTGCATTTCATCACTTACATAATCAGTCCTTCTCGTAGCACCTTAGAATGAAGCTTTGTGAATCATACATAAGCACAGTTTGTCCTGGTAGCCTCTGGAATTAGCTCACACATTAAAGCTTTCTTTAGAATGGTGAATTGAGTTCTAAAAGGTTCTTGGCTTTCTACTCTCACAAGACAGCACTTAAAACTTTTCCCCCCTTTGGCATTGTCCTTCTTATTTCTCTTACATATCATTATTTCATCAAATGTATGTACTCAATATGCTTCCAATTTTGTTTTGTTTGTTGGGCCAGTGAACCTGGGTAACCCAAGGCACATGGCCAAGCATCTGGTAACAATAAAATCAACGTTACAGTAGAAGAACATCAAGAATCCTGTAGCCATAAGGTAATGTGGAGTATATCTGGGTAGCTATGAAAAATACGTAATAGTGTGTTATCGTCTGTGATAGTTGTGTTCTCTGAGTTGACAGAACTAGGTCAAAGATCCCTGACAGCCTATTTCCAATATATTAGGCCAGGAGAAAACAGCACTTGTCCTTTGCATCTGGTCTAGATTTTAGTTTTGATTTATCATTTCTTCCAAGATTCTTAGAATCACAGAACCCTAAAAACTGCAGATAAAATGTTTATCAGGTCACCAGTTTAAGAAAGAAGAGCAGACTGCCTTTACATAACACATCTTTTTGTGTTCATCAGGTTTTGTTTTCACAGTTGGAGTACTGAGTAGAGTGTAAAAGAGTCTATGAAAATATATTTTTTCCTAGATATTCATTCTAAATATTCCTTTCCTTCATTTTGGCACAATATTTTATCACTAGCGCCTAGCACAGTTTTAGGTACCTAGTAGGTACCAAAACATATTTGGTGAATAAATGAACTACTTAGTTTTCACTCTTTACCTTATTGTAAAACACACTTCTTTGATGTTTGCACTAGCCTCTTACTTTTGTGTATTCTTCACGTACTAACCACTTAAATAAACTCTTCCTGTTTCAGTCCTTAGTATGTTAAAAGAAGATCCTAACTATACTTCCCTAGGTTGTTTAAACAAATTTCTAATTTGATTAACTTTTACATTTTTCCCACAGTTTAATTAGTTCGGAATTTGAGGTTGATACTTAGGCTCACTTTTTCCATTTCTAGTTCCACACAACTTTTTATTTTAAGTTTTCAGTAAGCATTTTATGATGCATACCTGTTAGGTGTCAGAGAGAAACATATTTTCCATTTGAAAATCTATAAACGGAGGCTTACAGTTTTAGGGGTTGCTGTTCTTAAATGTTTCTCAAGAAAGTCAATTAACTTTTCCCTTTTATACTAGGATGATAATAAGTGTCGAGTCTTCAGAGAAACCATTTAACTGGTCTTTAGTTATATCTTCTTCAAAAAAAATATATTAATCACTACATCTCCAGAGTCTCTTCTCGCCCTTTCATTAAAAAATATATGATCTAAAGGAAAATATAAAATATTTCTCTTCAAAGAATGCTGGCCCAACATAGAATGAAGAGCAGAAGATTGATATTCTCCCTGCATAATTCATATGAAAAATAGTTTTGGCCTGAATTTTTGGGCCAAAATGTTGTCTCCTGTGTTGTCACTGCACATGTTGTCTCCTGTGTTGTCCACGTTGTGCATGAAGATATATTTGGCCTCTCTGAACATTCTTGCTTCAGACAATCAGCAATGCAGACGGCCACTCAAGAGGAAACTTAGCTCACTTCCCAATTAGAACGCCATGCACATTGAACAACCACACTTGTTCTCAACTCTTGGGAAAGGAATTGGAAATTTATGGCCCTTGAACAGATGCCTCCTTTTCTGTGGATGTCTTTGCAAACAATAGTGGCTTCCTCACAACTGTCTGTGTCTCTGTCAAAAAACAAGAAAAATGACATTTGTTTTCTTTGGCAGAAAAGTAAGATCTGAAAACCATGCCCTTTCCCTCACTTGCCACTCTTTTTAAGTCTCTGTTCAGTTCTTAGGTTATGTGGGCAGCAGCTCTGCTAGGAGAAACCTTTTGATCTTTGTCTTATTCTCAGCTAGAGGAAGATGACTTATCTCTGGGAGTCTGTGACCACTCCTTTCCAGATACAGGCATGACTTGGACCACTGAGTAAAACAGAATGAGCTTCTCCAGCATTTTTACTAAGTACTAAATGAACTTGTACTTTATTATATATTTTCTTTCTTTGTTGATTATGTCTTTCCTGAACATATGCCTTATCTGAAGAACTGAATTTGTATTTCTTACTGTAGGTGTTGTCATCTATCACAT
The DNA here is from genome assembly GCF_020740605.2 of Lemur catta. Taxonomy (NCBI): domain Eukaryota; kingdom Metazoa; phylum Chordata; class Mammalia; order Primates; family Lemuridae; genus Lemur; species Lemur catta. The sequence continues at coordinate 40,354,156 of NC_059136.1, forward strand.
CTGCAAAAGATCAGGGCATTTGACAAGTGCATGCTCATGTGATGTGATTAAGCACAGCGTCAATCAGAATAGTAATTGCAAAAATGATAATAGTAACAACCAACAACCACTTTAGGGGTATCTAATCTATGATAGAGTCTGTTTGGATAGCATATGGATGTATCCACAGACCTCACTAATCTGTATTTAGAATTAAGGTGACATTTCCTTTCATATCTAAATTTTTATAAATCCAAACTCCTGTCCTTCCTAGTTCTACAAGAATCCTCTCCCAGAGCTGTGTCTGATATTTCCCCTCAAAAACATGTATGTGTTCCACAATTTTATACTGTCTTTTCATTTGTCTCTGTAATTGGTCATCCTACTTTGAGCTGATTCTTTGGAGATCACCTAAAAATGTACTTTCAGGTTAATCAAAGTTAGTTCAAGGCTATCATATTTAATTAATTCTTAAGGTAATAGTTTTCAGTGATAAATAGACATATAACTAAGTATGTAGATAATACATAACAAATAGACTAACAGACTACTTAATTAGTTAAATGCTTTGACTGCATTAGAAATGGACATTCTTAAAAAACAAAGACCAGATTCACCCTCACAATCCCTTCCAAACCCCTGCTGCACCTGTGAGCTGCAGGCAAGCTAATTCCCAACAAGAATCACTTTCTGTTTCTTTCCTTCAGATCCAGATCCAATTTCTTCCTGGCCTCAAAGATGGAAGAACTTTCTTCCACAAGCTCAGAAGAACTCAATTCTGCCCCCACGATACATATAATGGCAACATCTATTTACTCTGGTGGATATGTATTCGTTTGATAATTATGTCATCTTCTTATTCAGTAGAAATAATCATTTCCAGTTCCAGGCATTGTGCTATATAGTGCTCCGTGATTGAAACAACAGCAAAATGAGACAAGAACAAGCATATTACTTGTCCCTATGGCTCTTACAGTTTACTGGGGAGTCACCATTGCATATCTCCAAGCCTGGGAAATTTTATGTTAAATATGTGTGAGGCACAGAGTCTTGTCCATGTAGCACTTTAGTGTTCTTTTTTATATACTTTTCTCTACTGTGACAGGAGCATCAGTTTTGAGTTTGTCTCTTACGCGCATGCACACACATACACACTCTTTCCAAAAGCACACGAACACAAATATTTGGTAATGAATAAAGTAGGATTTAGGAAAAAAGCAAAAACTGTAACCCTGCCTAGTTCTGCTTACATTAATTAACCAGATTATATCACTGATGAGAATATTTAACATTTTAATTTGAAGCACTTACATTTAGATTACTTAGCTAGTTTGGGGCTTCCTCTAGGATAAATAATACCTATTTGTTTTATATTTTCATAATTGGCTATTTCTTGTGATTCTTTCATACCAAAAAAAGTCATTGCTAGAGATGACTTCAAATACATAGAAAAACAATTATTATTGCTATTCCTATTATTACTATTCTATTACCACAATAGTATGACCATTCTTGTCATTATTGTTAATATTACAAATATGCTTTTTTAAGCTTCAAAGAAAATTGGCCTTCAACATACTTCTTTTCAAATAGTTTTCTCATGAATCCCTAAAAAGTACATTCAATTTAGTTCTCAAGTTTATTCTAAGAAATTACAAATTTATAGGCAGTGACTCATCCAAGGTAGCATAATTAAATTGTGGTTGTGAATTTGTGTTATGGTTCCAGGTTTTTCTGATTCCAAATTTTGCTTTTTTTCCAGTATGTTACTGGGTGGATGTGGACTTATTTCCTTTAGGATACTGGTGACTTCTTTTGTCCAATACAACTTTTGTCCAACACAACCTGCTAATATAGTAGGAGACAGACAAAGAAAAGAGAAATAAACCTTCCATGCCATGGCAAGCAGCAGAGAAATGTCTTTATAGCAACATGTAAGAAAAGCCACTAGAGAGTTTTATAAATTTAATTTTTAGTCTATTAATATAAAATGGTGGTCAAGCGTGGTGGCTCACACCTGCGATACTTATACTCCAGGAAGTCGAGGCAGGAGGATCATTTGAGGTCAGGGGTTCAAGACCAGCCTGAGCAAGAGCAAGACCCTGTCTCTACTCAAAATAGAAAAACTTAGCTGGGCAACTAAAAATAGAAAAATTAGCCAGGCATGGTGGTGCACGCCTGTAGTGCCAGCTACTCGGGAGGCTGAGGCAGGAGGATTGCTTTAGCCCAGGAGTTTGAGGTTGCTGTGAGCTAGGGTGACGCCACGGCACTCTAGCCCAGAGAACAGAGCGAGACTCTGTCTAAAAACAAAAAACAAACAAAAAAAACCTTAAAATAGTCTTGTAATTTTCAAACTCTTTGTCAAAGCTTTCTTTTAGTTTTCATTATGAATATAGTATCTTTTACTCATTTACCAAATATAAAATTATATTACACTATTTTGTGTAATTTTTCAAACAAGTGCTAATTCCCCTCCCAAAGTGTCAGATACAATTCTTTGTTAGGTCCAGCTCTCTATCTGTGCCTCCTAACTAGGAGCAGCCTAGAGGTTCACACATCTGGACTGAACTATCCATAAGAACTCATCCCACCTCCAACACAAACACACATGTCCACAAACACTGAGTCCCAAAGCTAGTCTATGTGAAGTACCTTATTGACTTCTATCCTATTAGAATTGGAAGGAAATCTGCCATACTAGTATTTTTCAGCTCTTTTAAAACAGCCATAACCAGTGAAGGAACTTGAGAAGAGCTCGTTGATGAGTTTCCTGCTAGCCAGGTAAATAAAAGGCAAAAAACAAACATCTAAATCTAAAATTTCAAGTAAATTGTAGTCTAACAGTACAAGTCCAGCAAAATGAGGTACTTCTCTCCCAGTGGCTCTATTAAAAAAATAAGAAACTAAAAAAAAAAAAAAAAAACAAAAAACAAATTTAGGGAAAAGAGTATGCAATTCAAAGTATCTGATTCCTAGAAAAATTGCAAAATATTTCCCAGTTGACTGAATTTAACAAATTTTAAGATGGCTTTATATGTGTAGACAAAGTCTTTGTTAAAATTTCAGACAATACAACTATCTTGTTCTACTATATTCTTGCAATAAGCAAATAATATTATCAATAGTTTTAGGTCTACACAAACCACTCAGCAAATATTTTTATCTAATATAGTGTCTAAAAATTATACAGATAAATCAACAATAATTTTTATCCTATTTGGGGTGTCTGTTATCAACCAATATAAATGAGTTTTCTTTCTGAATTCCATAGAAAATTCCTTTGGATACCTATTGAAAGATGTGCTATTGAAAACTAAATGTGATTCAAAATATTAAGATGTTCCAATAAAACATGGACTTCACTAATTCCTCCATTTTTATAATTTACAAAAACAATCTTAAGGTTGATAAATAGATTTGAAATGCCCATTCAAAATGCCAAGAAACATATGCCATTAGTGCACATGCTCCTCTTTTTGAGCTAAAGAAATTCCCATAAAACATTTCTAGTCTCAGGCCCCTTCTCCATAGACACAATTCTCTGGATGACATTAAAAGGCAGTAAGTAGATAGGCATAGTGTTTCAAAGCATCTCAACTAGAATATCTGAGGCATTGAGATGAAGAAGTCTCTTCTCTCCTCCATAGTTTGGTTCCTCTATGAAATCCATGAAAGCTAGAGCCTCAGTCTCCTCATGTACAAAATGGTGATAGCTACATCTGCTTCAAAGAGTTTTTGAAGTGTCTCAAACATTTATGTATATTAACATATATACACACACACATATCTTTCATGTATATGTAAGTAATTTGCCAATTTGAGCACTTCTCTGTAAACATGTATGAACTTATGTTTGCACTCTCACAATCCATTCTAGTTGACCCTTTATTGAAACCAGCTTGAAACCAGCTTCTGAAAGGCTTAGACTTAACAGCCTAGTCCAATAGGTGAAACTGTACTTCTCACTCCCTCAAGTATTGGATCAGGGATATACCCATATCCAGGCCTATGAAAATTAGTGCAGAACATTTCCCTGGATACAATGAGGATATAGGTATGAGACCTAATAGAAGCTCTCTCTTCTCTGAGATTATACATGGTATGGATATTAGACCTGAAGCTTCAGCAATTTTACTAACAGAAAGGCAATCAGCCTGAACTTAAAGCCACGTATGCAAAAGGGTAGAGCCAAGAGAATTACTAAGAACCAGAGTTGACACTAATAAACTATGCTATATCTTACCCTGACTCTGGCTTTTCAGATATATGTTCCAATATAATTTGAATTTTAAGCCAATTGATCTGGAATTTCTGTTTCTTGAAATCAAAAGTGTCCTAACTTATAGAAAATGGAAAGGAATTTGTTTTATTGATGTTGCTTTGTTTCTATTCAAATGTCAGGGCAAAGGAATCTGAATGGAATGCGTGCTTTCAGCCTTACCTTTTCACCTGTGGCCCACCTAGAAGGCCAGTAAGTCAGGTATGCACCAACTGGAGCCCTCACAGATCTTAAACTACTAATAGATGTTTTATGTTTCTCCAGAGCTCTTTCTCTAGAGAGATGGGGATACAATCTGCCATACAATAAAAGTACAGAAGGAAGGCTCTGTCCAAGGAAAAATCATCAGCTCAATAGATGGGTTTTCTTTTCCCCTCTGTCACAATTTTCCATACATCCCATACATCAAGAGGGCATTGGAATGGAGGTCAGCATTTGTGAGATCTGATTAGGGGGAAATTGGCTTGTGGATACATTTAGTTTGGGTTTAATAAAACAGAATTATGTGAGTTTTGACACATCACTTCTAGGCAGCCGTCCCATATGGGTTTGGCTCCTTATGACACAGAGGTACAGGACCAAAAGCTGTATGTTAATATGTCCCACAACATCAGTCACCAGAAGTGGGTGAGTAATGGGAGGAGAAGCCAGTTTTGAGATGTTCTAATCCAGAAGCTATCTGTGCAAAATTTTTCAAATCATCAGATATGTATTAATAAAATTCTAAAGAGAGAATTTAATTGATAACTAATCAAAATTAAATTTCTCTGCTCTCAGTTTTTTCTTAGCTTTCTTACTGCTCATTACTAGAAGTCATTTTATTTTATCTTTATAGGGCACAATCTATAGTATAAAGTGAGAGTACAATTGTGGGAGCTTTCATGTTCTAGGCATTCTAACTATACATAAAAATTTTGACCTCTCATGCCAGAAGTAAGGGTGAATTATTGTTTTTCATTTTCTTTATTGAAAATAATATTTAAAAGTTAGTTATAACAATTTAAACAAAAATGCAACCAAAATATAGGAAAAAATGGATATGGTGGGATGTTAATCAATTAGTTAATAAAAATATTGCTGCTTTTTTGGATTTTGTGATGTTCTTGGTACTTGTCAGCTTTAAATATATTCAAATTTGCTGTATTTTTTCTCAGTATATATAAGTACTTATATTTATATCCAGTTTTTTAAATTGTGATTATTTTTTTCTAAAGAGGCTCCCCCCGAAAGTAAATATGTATCAATTTCCACAAAATTTGGATTTTCCCCAAGGTGTATCCTAAGAATTTATGGAGAAAAATGATGAATTACTCAATTTTCTGGGAGAGGATAAAAAGCTCTTATGAAGAGTTACGTTTAAGAAGGATCTTGCAGAATAAGTAGAGAAAACTGGTCTTAAATAGAGAAAAGAAGCCTGAGTCCTTAGTTCAAAGGTCACTGAAATGCCTTCATTGAATGCTATATCTCAACATGCACCCCACCCCCACCATGCCCAGCCCCACCCCCACCATGCCTAGCCACTCTATTGCATCACTCTGTTTGAATGTACATTACGTTTTACTTCTATATCATTGTGAAAATGTAAGCTTCATGAAGGCAACAATTTGTTCCACCTTGTTCACTGTAACCCTAGATCCTAGGACAGTGCCTGCCATATAGCATACAATAAAGATAGGTGTTTCATAAATATTTGTTCAATGAATGAATGCTCTATAGTTTCCTATATTAACATGAGCTTCTTTGATTTTAATCATTCAGTGGAAGAGAATAGCCATTAACCTGAACAATTCCAAATCTCTAGCTAAGTTTTATTTCTGTGTGTTAAGCTTTCAGAATCCTATGACAATATAGTTTTATTTTCAGTTACTAAACACACACACACACACACACCCCCCCAAATGCATGCACACACGCACACATACACAGAAGATTGAAGAAATCTAGAAATTAAAAAATCAGATTTTTCAAATACATAAATTATTCTCTCTATAATCATTTTTAGAAAAGCAGAAAAAAAGAATCTAATCAGACTAAAATGATACATCTGGCCACCATACCAAAAAGGCAACATCTTGACAACTGCTAATTTAATTGAAAATTGTGCAGATATTTTATCACAGAGTTAATCAATCCTAGCAATAATGCTGATAATCTTTCCAGGAACTTAGAAGCAATCTTAGTACTTTTGGTGTAAGTTACTTCTTTTAATCATAAATTTTTTTTTTTGGTGAAAGTTTTATTTTGTAATCATGAGTGAGAGGACCCAAAGGAACCTTCTTAGTTTCAGGCAACTCTCCAAATTGTCACAAGAACAGGACAAAGATTTCCCAATATTAGCTTGCCTATGCCACTAAACTTTACCTGACCTAATTTTCTCCATCACAGAGTTGTGAAGCTAAAAGAGACCTGAGTAGTCCCTGTGACCAAAACAGATGCATACTAAATAGTCGCTTCTCCTTTTCTCCTTGCAAACAGAATCTCTTTGGGGTCAAAATGTGCCCAGATCTGTATTTATTTTCCCATTATTCTTTTCAGCTAGAGTTGGCCATGTGACATTTTTAGTTGGTCATATGTAAGACAAAGTCTAATATTTTTTAAGATTATGTGTTCCAATATAAGGAACTAGCACAGCAGGTACAACCATTTCTTTTATCTGCTACCTTGAATATAAGCACACTGTTTGGAGCTTGAGCTGCCATTTTACAACCACGAGGTGACAAGCAAATAACTAGGAATAGTGAGTGTCATGGAGCCACTGTCCCTGTGTTGGACTGTTCATTTCCAAACTACTTATGCAAGAAAAATAAACCTATATTTGTTTAAGTTACTACTAGCTAGTTTCTGCTACTTATAGCCCAAAGTATTCCTGTTATAGTCATTAATTCTAATGCCTTTATTTTTTAAGAGCAAGAAAACTGAGGTTCAATGAGAACAAGAACTTTGGCCAGAGTCATAAATAGTTTTGGTGAGAACACATTACAAGGGCCCCTACCTCTTCCAGATATTTGCAAGCACACCCTATGGCCCTTGAATAAGATAATGGGTTGCTTCATCTGCCTCTTCAAGACAAGAAAATGCTAAAGGTAGCAAAATGCTCATAGCAGAAAAATGTCAGTATCATTGACAATTGTAAGGATGAGTGCTAGACTACAACACCCTGTAATCTTTATTATACATAATAGTAATATTTTTGATTATTTTTATGTTACATATTGAGGCCAAATTACTATCATCTGCAACAAAATATTTGTTCACTATTGGGTCAAAATGTCTGGGTGACAAGTTAAAGTTTTCATCATTCATCAAGCTATTCCGTGTCCTCATTTCTAATTATCCAGCTATCTGGATGCTTTGGCATCATGTAGATGCAACTAAGTTAACTGTTGTGTTAAGGAGGTGACTGTGATTTGAGTAATTCAGATCTTCAATCTTTACTTTCACACATTTTTTTCTATAAATAAAGGATCCCGGAAGACATTAGACTTACTGTATGTCATCTATGCCTTATTTCAGTCCTCAGTTATTAATTTATGCTAAATCAAGTCAAATTTTACAAGTTTTTATAAAACTCCTTACAAAGAAGGTCTTTCTCTCACTTACTAGTGCTAATGCCCAGTTCCAGGCATTGCTCTCTCTTTGCCACATTTCCATGCATGTAACTCACAAACAAATAAATGCTCTTAGTAAAACATTTGGCATCTTTATCTTCTTTCATGAAAATGCAATTTTGAGATTTCCAACACTACATATGGACCAGATGTGAAACATGACTTAAATGAATAGGGAATTCAGCATGGTTTTGAAATTATGGGACATATATTGTATCCTTTTTATGATAATGTTTTCTTTATAATTCACTATTGCAAGACAGCTGCTGCAAGTGCCTGAGTGACTCCTTTTGGCATGCTCTTTCTCTTTTTGTGCTTTTTCCACTTTTCCCAATCCAATGAGAGATCTAAAAAATGGAGGCAGAGTTGAAATAAGACTTTTGGCCTCACCTTCAAAATGTTAATGCAAATACATGGCACACGAGTCACCATGGGGACACTCTTTCTGACTTAAACTTGGCCTTGAATTCTTCTCAACACAGTGCAATTCAATACATTCAAGGTAATCTACTTGTGGTCAGTATAACCTTCTTAATCTAAATTTAATGTACATTTTCCTTAATTCTGTCCCCACTATCAGGTGCTCCTTAGGAATAAAAACATTTTCTAATTTTTTACCACTGTGATGAGAAGAAAGAAAACTCTTTTGCACGTGTGTGTGTCTGTGTGTGCATGTGTATAATTTCAAACTGGGAGGGATAGTGACTTCAATGGAAGAAAGACAACTTCCAAAATATATATCAAATTTATCCACTTCTTTTCATCTTAATTTCTTTAAGCCAATGTAAACTACCACTACTGTGACAAGCTCACATCTGTCTTCAGGTATCCACTTGTACCTCTGTTTAGCCATTGTTTCATGTAGCAACCAGAGGAGCTTTCAGTTAAGAAAATCTGTTGGTCACTTCCACTTTTAAAATTTCTCAGTAAATCTCATTGTACATAAAACGAATCTCAAAATCTTTAATATAATTTATAATATCTGGCAGGATTTGGCCCCTGTCTTCATATTATCCTCATTATCAAATATTCTTTACCTTGTTCACTTCATTCCATCTACAATGATCTTCTGTTTCTCAAACTGCTACATTCATTTCTGCTCAAGGCCTTCCTTTTCATTTATTTATTCATTTAATTTATATTTATTAAGTTTAATTTATGTCAAGGGACTCACTTTCTCTTTACCTGGTTGGTTCCTGAATTTATATTCAGTATGAAAACCTCTTCACAGTAGGACATCATCTGACTATGGCAGAAACTTCTGTGTGTTCAACAAAGCCTATTTGCTCATCTTCCTGGCCACATTTCTATAATTCCTGGTCTTTTGTTGCATCTCCAAACAACATGTGACCAGTAATCACCTATTGAAAGTAAGAGGAATTGTGATGCACCACTTCTAAGCTGAGCTGTTTAAGAAACAGGAGTGGTTGAAGCAAAGGATAATGCCCTGAGTCACTGGGAGGAAGACCCCACATTTTCTAGCTTCAAGGGGCCACCAGCCTTCCTTGGTTCATGGCCCCATGTCACCCTGCCTTCTGCCTCTGATGGTGCATTCCGTTTCCTTCTCTGAGTTTGACTCAGAGATATCAAGAGAATGCACCCAAATGTATAAACTCTCCCTTATTCAATCTTATGTTCCAGCTTCCTTGATCAAGCACTTTCAGAATATACTCCCACGAATGCTCTCCTAGCTTCTGCCAGTCCATTTTGGCTTGATCCTGAAGCTCCTTTGGAGCACAGTCCCTTTTCTTTCTTATCAGGACCAGGACATCCTCTGCGGCCTTAGAATGTCACTTAACCCTATTACTGACCTGGTGTTGAGAATGTATAACTGTTTTCAAATATATGGTTTTACATATTTTATAAGATTGGTGTGCTGTAAAAGATAGTCCATACCTAGCAGATATGGAGACATAGATAATGGAATGTGTGTGTGTGTGTGTGTGAGACAGAGAGAGAGAAAGAGAGAGAGAGAGAGAGACCACCTGACAATTTCTTTAAAATGAGTTTTGCATGCTTTATGGGACTAATGTCCTGTGTGAACCAGTGGAGGAAAGATCAATGGAATCTAATTATAATTATCATTAATTATTATAGAGCCTTGATACCTAAGGACTGGGGATCAATATCCAACAAATATGATATATTTCACCTGTGTAATTTTTAATAAGATTAATGCAATATATCTATGTTATAGTTTGTGATCCTTTCTGCCACCACAGTTTTAGGTAACTAAACAGACACTCCATTGTAAACCTTCATTTTTTACTAGAAATTAAATATTTTGTCATATTCTTAAAAATTATCAGAATACCACTTATGTTTCTGTGAACATTTAAAATGAAATATGAAGCCACTCAAGAATAATTTTTGAATAAATATGAGCAGAAATAAAAGTTTTCAGGTCTGATTCCAATAGTCAAGTGGACCACATAATAAGCCACAACACAATAGCAATTGACCTGCTAATGCTCTCAGAAGATAAGTTACCTAAACTTCAACACAATGGGAAATAAGGAAACTCTCTGTGGAAATAAAATTCCCATAGGTTTGTAAAACTTACTACTTTTTTTCTAAATGAAGGCATAATTTTTCTTTATATTCCCTCTTTACCCTTCAGCATACAATCCCCATTGCAAGTTTACCTATTATTTCTTGACTCCAAAACTCTGAATAGAGTCCGAGAAATTACAGAATCCCCCAACAAGTCCTCATATGTTGTGAATGAGAATTTCAATGAGCACGTACTTGGGAAATGAAAGACAGATGATCTTCCAATCTGGATCTCCTTCATCTTTTTCATCAACCCAGAATGGACTTCACATGTCTTCTCTGTTTTATTCATATCAATAAGCTTGCGTCTGTTTCATAAATCTTTCTTTCCTTTCAGTTGCCTGTTTTTTACCAATTCTAATTCTCTGTATGTCTTCTCCATTGAAATCTGCTTTATTGCTTTTTCCTCTTACTACTGTAATTCATTTCTCTATTGTGTCCTCACACATTTTTTCCCTCCAGACTTTTCTAAATAAAAATCCATATTAACTAGGTCTTTCTTTGTAATAAAACAATCTAACAAACTATTACATATTTCTATCTTCACTGACATTTGAATTTTGAGCATCTAGCCACACAGAAGGCATTAAAAAGTCAAGAGAGAACAAAACTAATCCATTCCTCTCATCCGTCTTCACTTTCCCAAACCTGGAGAATCCAGAGCATCACTGAGATTAAAGGAGGGAAGGAAGCGAAAGCGGGTGGGGTAGGGAATGAAGAACAGACCATACTCCCTTTTCGCACTGCTCTACTAGGGAAGCCAAGGGACAGGTGTGACCTTTGAGAAGGAGAAGTTTTGAATTTGAAGGTTTTGTGTGAAACTGAAAATAAGACTGTCCAGCTGTGGCCGGAACAGGTAGGATTTCATGAGATCCCCTCAGAGGCTAAAAAGCAGAACTTGAAACAACAGGTTTGAGAACACGATTGAAAAGAAAAAACAAATCATGTCTACATTTGACTGATCCAGCACGTTTTGATACATGAATATCATGCATAGATACATAATGATAGATTTTACAAACATGAATAAATAAAAACACATTTTATGAAACAAAAAGTAAGCTGGAAAAAAATACAGAAATCTCAGATGTGCTACTTACAAGTGGCATTACATTGGACAAATAAAAATGGTCTTTCTGAGTCTCCCAATTCTCATTTAAAAAATAAGAATAGTAAGATGTCACTGCCTTGTCATGAGGTTTAAGTAAAAAATAATGCATTGAAACATCTAGCACAATATCTGTTACATAGAAAGCACCCCATTCATCCTAGTTCACTTCCTTGGGATTTTTCATCATTGCTTATTTTTTGAGGAGCCACTTTATGTCTAGGAACTACACTAGAAAAGTGTGAAATTATGTTTTTTGTATTTTATAAACCAGTAAGGGACATAAGGATTATTCAAATAAAACAAAAGAAACAAGTGCAAGATTGTCATTAAACACTAAAATGTGTGGTTTCAACTGCAGTACAGTTATTTGGGAAATTCAAAGAAAATGAAGCAAAATGTGAACCTAGCAGATTTCTAGAAAACAATCTAAAGTTCAAGTCAACAAGAAGATGTGTTTTTCTTCCTTCTGGCTCCTTCCAATTTGCAACACATCCAGAGCCCTTTCTGAAAATCAGGAAGCTTGAAGACTGGAGGAGCCAAGAGTAAATGTCATTGTGTTAGTTTGTTATCCAAGACAGAGATCTGTATTGTCCAGATTTCTACAGAACACTCCTCACTGGTACCCTATTTCAACATTTGTAACAGATTATTTGGAAAACATTGTTGGGGGCAAAGCCACATCTAACAACTCCCATTCCTAGAACATCAAATTTTGATTTTAATGAAAACAAGATTCAAAGCCTTTGGATATCAATTTATGGCAATGGGAGCTGTAAATAAAGTATGAGAACTAGTTACACTGAGTTTATTAATGCAAAACCACCATGAAATAAATAGTTTGCTTAAAAAATTTAGGTTCAGTTTACCTTGGATTGAGAAAATGTTTCATCTCGTTGCATGTGAGAGCTGTAAATATGCACATAGAAGGGAAAAAACTACAATATGGGAGTGTTTGCAAAATTTTTGACTCCTCCAGCCCTCCAAAGACAGTCCCTTTTATTGACAGCACCCTCTTTTCAACCCAGAAGATTCCATCTTGGTCAAACTAGTTCTTACTCTTATATGATGCATGCAGAGTCAGAGTAAAAGCAAATAAAAGGGAAGAAAGGGTGAGGTGGTAAAAAAAAATGTTATGTCAACCTATTAATATGTAAGAGAGAGGGAGAGAGACAGACAGAGAGATACAGACAGAGACAGAGTGGGAGGTAGAATAAAAGCTGCTTTGACTAAAAGAAATATTGAGTGTAGATGTTACAAGAATGGTTATACATGAGAGTATCTCTTGAGTGTTGTGTATTAAAAAGTGAGACAAGAAAATGAGACATGAAAGTGTTTTGCAGGCTATGAGTTACACACACTTCAATGTCTTACAAGGAACACAAGAAATGCTTGGCACTTCTTTTGGCCAGTTTTGGTTGTAGCTTGTAAATTGTGCATCTTCAAAGCAAAGCCATAGATAGACTGGATATATTTGAATCTGTGGATTATAAGGGATATACTCATACTCCAATAGCTAGAAAAAGAATTTTAATATTTTCCCCATAGATAGAATGTCATTTGTGTATTTATACATATAATTTACAATGGTTAAGTCATTGGGCAAGAGATTTACTCGTAAGAATCTTTGTGCACTAGATGGACATAGAATCCAGGCATGTAAATGAGGAAAACAGAGCCACACAAATTAGGAAGAGGAGGGGAAAGGAGAAGAGGTAGAGGGAAAGAGGTCAGGGTTCAGTGAATGAAAACATGGAATTATTTGGCAATTCAGAGGTTTAGAGTAACTTGGAACCAGAAGAAACAGCAGTTTCTCAGAGACACAAGATTGTTCCTAAAATGCAGGTTATTCTGAGCTGTGTTCTTACTGGGGACACAAATGAAACCCTGGGGAACCAAATGAGTTTTTTCTCCTCAGTGGCTAAGTTGTGCTACATGTCCCACTTCTCTATATGCTCCAACTAGGAGCTAAACTCCATCCAGATATCGTATGTCATTGGTACTTGTCCCACAGTACATTAGTACATATATAATAAATAATTGATAAATAAATGAACCAACTTACTTCCATTTAAACCGCTGCATCCCTGTACCATAGCACTGACTATAGAAATTAAAACTGTTCAGGTGTCTGGTTCCCTAAGCAACTTTCAGTTCCCTGGGCTAAAGGACAGTACGTTATTCATGTTTCGAGTCCCAGCTGGCAGAGTGGGCACTCAATCAATGGATGTTGAACTGAACTGAAAAATAAATATACAGAAAATAAGCTCTACTTTAGACAGAAAATAAAGTGGGTAAAGTTAGATTTAGACTAACTTCACAGTCAAGCAGGAAAATATTTGCAAATGGATTGAATATTGAATATTGAAATAGAATTCAGGCTTGCAATGCAAGACCTTATAAACTGGTATACAGGGTGTCCCCAAAGTCTCCATACCAAGAAAAAAGAATTGTAAAATTGTAAAATTTTGTAATGAATATTTTGTAAATGAAGGTACATTTAGTTACAATTTCCCACTTTCGCTATGTATGGTGACTTTCAGGACACCCTACGGTATCTTTAAATTGTCTTCTAACAACATATGAGATATTATGCCTCATTCCACACTCTGGGCCACAATTTTCACAGATGTTTTTTTCCAGAATATGGTAACAAATGCAAATAGGAGGAATACATTCAGATTCTCTTCTTTTAACTTGAAGTCACTTCTAGATGAGTCTAACTTTTGTGTATGGAAACCTGAACTCCTCACTAAAGCAAGGGATAGTGCTTCAGGATAGTTGCTTAGAGAGACTGTATGCTTACTCTGATAATAGTATTATTGCCCAACATCTTTTGGGAACTGCCTTCTAAATCTTTGAAAAACCATGTTTTGTCTGTGGGTGAACATGATTTTGAAAACAAGCAGAAGTTAATCCACACTTTAGCCTTGTGAATTCATGTGGGTCATTAAAGTAATGAAGTGTTCCAGAAAGAAAACAAGGTGTGCTGACAAAGTGACTGATATTTTGGGGTTGTTTATAAGATAACTCTGCAATCAGTGCCATTAGAAGTCACAGGAATATTTTTATCAGGGCAATATTATGAGAATAAATACAATGTTTTCTGAGAGGACTACAGTGGAAACCAATACTTGTGAATGCATAAGTTCTGGCAAACTTGTTCAGGAAAAGTCTCAGAACTTTAAGACAGTTCTTCCCAACCCTGAATTATGTCTAAATCACTTATATTTCTCTTTTCCCTCTGTGTACTTTTATAAGGAATGCCAAGGAACAATGACAGAGGCAGGGGAGTAGGAGAAAGGGAGAGAAACTGAGAAACTCTTTGTCAATACTGAGACATTGACTCAGAGGTTTAGGTCAAAGAGTTTCTTGAATTTAGTCAATAAAACAACAAATGAAATGATCTTTAATGGGGCAAAGTGAATGGTAGAAGATGTATCAACTTCTTTTGTAAGCTGCTATCCTGATGGGGTTTTAAACCCCAGTAGATTAGTTCACCTGTTAAATAATTAGATATTTATCAAGATAGCCTACACACGAGAGGGAAAGAAATATAGCCCCCACCCACTGGCTGAGTCTTTCAGACCATCAGTGTAATGACATCCTATGCTTGTGAGAAACCTTACTGGTGCTCCATTTGTAAAGTGTAGGTATGAATAGTTCTCCCAAACTGAATAAGCTCTCTGGTACCATTAAGCTCCCACTGTTGAGTTACAGATTAGGTCTCTGGCCTCTATTGGAAAATACTGTATCTGCACCAGAAAAATCCTCTTTATTTCTAAACTTATGGAAATCATAAACTAATATATCAATCACAAAGTGACACATTTTCCTAATTTGAATATATTCATATTCAAATCATATTGATATATGATATGAATATTTTTTCATATCCTCAATATGAATATGAATCTTGTGTTTTTTTTTCTGTTCTTGAATATATTTTTATTCATTTAATCCATTGTGAAAACTATGTATTTAAGGACTCCTATACCACAGGACCTGTTGCTTTGCACTGGCAGTACAAGGGAATGGCCTGGAATGGTGTTTACAGTACGATAGCCATGAGCACATGTGGCAACTGAGCATTTGAACCATTCCTAGTCCAAACAAAAAAATATGCCTAAAGTATAATATACAAGCCAGATTTCTACAATTTAGTACCAAAGAAGAAACTAAAATATCTCATTAATTGTTATTTATATTGATTATATTTTGAAATAACATTTTGTCTATATTATGCCAAAATATATTATTAATATTAATTTATCTGCTTCTTTTTACTCTTTAATATGGCTACTAGAAAATAAATATTTTATATATGACCTGAATTATTTGTAGCTCACATTATATTTCAATTGTACAGCATCACTCCAAAAACTGAGAGTAATAGAGATACATAATTGAATATCTATCTATAGATAGATGGATAAATATAAAAGAAATAGTAGCAAATATAATGATAACAAATACATGTATTGCTTATTATATGCCAGGCAGATCTAAAATATATATATATATACTCTGGTATAGCTGATCTGAGTTGAGTTTTTAATGATGACTAGAAACTAGTCAGGTAAACCTCTTTTTTGTGTGAAATAAATCAATAGAAATGGAAATTTTATTTGAGCACATGTATGTTAAAGCTATTCTGAGGGAAACAAAGCAGTATGATCCTTTATTTCCAGAAGTGTCAAAATATTTGAGCACTATTTATGCAACACCAATACGTGATACAGGGAGAGGAGGAGAAAGATAAGAAACAGGAAGAGGCAGAGAAAAAGGAAAAGGTGAAGAAGAAGAAGATGATGGAGAAGGAGGAAAAAGGAAGAGAAGAGGGAAGGAAGAGAGGAAGGAGAGGGGAAACGAACCTGTTTTTGCTCACCAAAGATTTTCAGTTGGCTTAAATGGGTAAAATTCTAAGCTTTTATAGATCCACTTTTTTGAATCTATGATTTTTCTTAAGTCTCAAAATTGACCTCTCATGTCATGTATAAGGACTGCAGTCCCCAACCTTCAAGCCAAAGGGCTCCACGCTGCCCCTGCCTTCGTGGAAAAATTGTCTTCCATGAAACTTAGGACCCCCCCCCCCCCCCAACCCCAGTCCGCACAGTAGGAAGTGAGCCGCAGGCAAGCAAGTGAAGCTTCATCTGTGTTTACAGACGCTCTCCATGGCTCACATCTCTGCCTGAGCTCCGCCTCCTGCCCCACCTCCCCATCCATGGAAAAATCGTCTTTCATGAAACCAGTCCCTGGTGCCAAAAAGGTTGGGGACCACTGTATCAGGAGATTAATTGGCAGTAAGCCAAGACAAGGCAATTGTCTATGGAAAATAAACTTAATGGTGAGATTTTCATGTTGACCAACTTAACTAAAATCAGGATAACGGGATACTTGCTTACTTCGGTGTATGCTTATATGCCTATCCTTATGCTTCAGGGATTTTAGAAATTACCTGCTAGAGAACACAGCTTCAAACGATTAAAAGAAAAAAAGAATTTCTACCTTGTAACAAACCTCATTTTCAAGGCCAATATGCCTGTTTGGGAAAGGAGGGGGGCACGTGAGGAGGGAAGGGGGTGCACCATTGCTCTCAGGCTCACATGGACGAGGCTATGCGAGGATACCCTCTGTCGCTGCCCCAGAGATCTGCTGTACTTACCAGAAGGAGAGATGCAGCCCCTGATCATCAGCAGGAAATGGGAGGTCAGGAAAAGTTGCCAGGAAAGATTCTCAAGAAACCCAAATTAGGAAGTGGAGGGAGAAAACACAGAAACAGAGAACATGAGGATGATGAAATAAGAGCCATGATAAAGGCACTATGTGGGCGAGAATAACCTTTTAACTCTGTCAGCAAAGGCTTCCTGGAAGGTATGAGCCAGAATTGAGATTTTAAGAATGAGTAGATTTCAGTGTGGCAAAGAATTGATGTCAAAGGAATTTCAGGAAGGGGGACAAGCGGAAGAGATGACTCATGTGCAGAATCATATAGTGTGCAGCTGAGCCCTTCAGTATTTCTCAAGTATAGAGTGAAGGGAATGGGAGACACATGGGAAATGAGGTGGGGAAGCTCAGTTCTTAGAAATCCCTTCAGACTCTTTTAAGCATCTTAGATTGTATCCTCTGAGCAATGGAAATCACTGAGGAGTGTTGGAAAAAGAGTGAAATACATTCATGTAAAGAGAAAATTCTGATGTTCATTTCCTTTATATTGCTCCTATATATACTCTTCTTCCACTCCACACTAGCCTCCCTGTTTGTCGTGTGTCTTCTTTCGGTCCAGTCAAGGGACCTTCAATTTGCAAAAACAATTAGAATACTTTGATGTTTGCTGGTCCTCAAAATTAAAGTTCTCTATCACCTAAAGCTGATTTATTCATCATTCAATGTAACCTTTTTGAATTTTTGGTGAAAATCTTCAAATATCTTAGAACATTTTCAGTGAATACTTTCCAATCTTCTTGGGTAAACTCTAATAAGTGTTAAGTAAGACATAAGCCAACACTCTTTCTCCATAGCTTCTTATGACATGAGTTCTTTTCTACCTCAAGAAAGAAGAGACTAGGAAAAGTCCCTTTGGAGTAGGTGATATGTCTGCATCTCTGTCCTCAATGATAATCACAGGGCACTAAATGCAACATGTATTCAAAATTTAATAGCATGAATCAAAGCCAGGAAAACAAAGCTTAAGGTCAAACATAGCCAACTGCTATCTATAAATTCTTGGGGAATACATTTAATTTTCTAAAACCCTCTTCTTCTAGATATTATATTGGGATTATAATACCAGCTAACATTTACTGCACACTTGTGTGCCAGCCACTGTCCTAAATTTAATGTTTTACTTTTATTATCATATTTAATCCTCCTAGGTTGTCAATATTATCTTCATCCTGATTTTACAAATGAGAATAATGCAGTGCAGAGTGAAAGAAATTCATCCAAAGTCATATACCAACAAAGTAGTGAAGTTAGGATTTGAATTCACCAGTTCTAATCCAGAATCTATACTTTTAGTTACATTGTACCTAAAACAAATTTGTTAGGATTACACTGTTGAACAAGTATGAATGATATTTGTACATCAAAAAATGTTCAAATTTAGGTGGTACAATTGTGTGGTTGTAGTTGAAATAATGAATGTGAAATGTGTAATGTCTAGCATATAGCGGTTCTCAGGAAAAAAATTAGATCCCATTCATTCTTCCACAAAAGCAGCTGCTGTTCCTTATCTCCATGGCCCCAGTATGGGAAACCTTCAAAATAGCTCTGTTTCCTTCTTGTTTATTTACTTGTCTACCCCAGCAGATATTTGCTCTTATGAAATCATCTATTCATTCAACAATTATATGATAAATCCCTACTATGTGACAGGCATTAGGCTAAACTTGGAACTCACATAGACCAAAAGAACTGTATATGTCTCAATCTGCAAAGTCTTTCCTGAATGTGAGCTCATAGAAGAGGCCAAATGTTCACTTAATACATGAATGAGCAAGTTAGTGAATATGAGAAAGTTCTATAGACATATCCATGACTGTGCAAAAATATGAAGGCAGATAATCAATAGCAGAGTCTCTCTGCACCTCTCCTATAGGAGGCTATGGGGAGGAAGGCGGGGGTATATGTTACTATAAAGAATAGTTCAAAATTTTCCTGAAAATCCTAGCAACTGACAATATGTTTACTGAGCTCTGCTCCTTCTTGCATTATTACTGTTTCACCCATTATGTTGAAGCATCCTTCCTTTGTGGCAGGAAATAAATATTGAGAGAAGCATAGGAAAGCTGCAGAAACCTCTGAGCTCAAGAAAGCAGAAACAGAGGTGTGTTCTTTGCTTTCATGCATGATGGGTTTTCCTTACAGTTAGCAAAACAAGGAATTGTGGTAGCAACGGTTTTTAGGAAAATCAAAAAGTGAACCCAGAGAGGTATTCATAACTTTTATTATCCAACCAGACTCAAGATTGGCAGAAGGAGTTATTTACCCTCTACCACTGCCCTAGTCTCTGCGTTCTCTTGACCTATATTTTTCACCCAATAAGATTAATATGGATACAAATATTAGCTATCTTGTGCTATCCAATGTGCTATTGAAGCACTTTCCACGTAGTATATCTTACCTAATCTTTAAAAATAATCCTCAAAGGTAAATATTTTATACCCATTTTCCAGACAAGGAAGTTGATACTCAAAACTATAAATAACTTTCCCAGCTCACAAAAAATCAAGTAATACAAGCAGGATTTAAATCCACATATGGCCTATTCCAACTTTTACGTTACAGTATCTTCTACTGTGTTATATTTCTCCATGGCCCCCCAAATTTCTGCACACACACAGAGGCACATGCACACACACAGACACACAGACACACACACACACACACACATTGACACCAGAACAACTACTAGCAGGAAAAAGTTACTGGTAAGCAGTTTCTCATTCAAACATATCTGATAAGTTCCATCACTGTCAGTTCCCGTGCTGAGAATTGTATGAGATTTTTGGCTATGTCTCACTGCTCAGTGGCTCAGTGTTTCTTCTCTTGTCCTGCACTAGAAGTTTATCTCCTTATGCTCAGGAGCTCACAGAAAGGCAATTGAGAACAGCTTCATGAGCATAGTCTAGGTGTTGGATTAAACTGCTCTCTTAGTGTAAGATATTTCTCTTCACATTACACAGCATGAAGTCTCCCCACAATTCAGCAGTTAACACTATGGCTCCTTAATGGCCAAGAACTAAATCTTGGGTTTCAATCCCTTTGGGAATGTTTCATTTACTAATAGATAATCAAGGGGCATTTTTGAAGCCTCTCCTGTGTGAAAGCCCCAATAGGTATACAAAGAATTATGAGACTATTCCACTGTTTCTCAAGGAATGCAACTTCTACTGAAGAAAAAATAGAAAACTATCAATACAAAATAGAAAGTTAAGATAAAGATTATGACATAAGATACTAGGGTGTAATTTATGATTCACCGTCAAATAAAAATCAAAGTCAATAAGTACAGAAGAATTTCAGATGTGGACTGATCAATGGGCTAAGGTGGTGAAGATTCTTGGAAGAGGGAAGACTTGGTATAGGCTATGATTTTTGAGATTGCGTTAGATGAAGGAAAAAGGGCAGAAAAGGGGGTCATATAAGATCTATTTCTATATACTTAGCCTGACTGTTTTACCATGTTTTAGAAATAATTGACTCAGACAAAATAATGATATTGTTTCATTCTTTTCCTTAAGTAGAATTTAAATTTTGAAAGCTATACAAAGAAAGGAGGTCAATTATTTTATGCTTACGGCATGCTAAGATTTTTGTCTTGTTCAAGAGTAGGCCAAGGCCGGGCACGGTGGCTCACGCCTGTAATCCTAGCACTCTGGGAGGCCGAGGTGGGTGGATTGTTTGAGCTCAAGAGTTCGAGATCAGCCTGAGCAAGAGCGAGACCCCGTCTCTACTAAAAATAGAAAGAAATTATATGGACAGCTAAAATATATATATAGAAAAATTAGCCGGGCATGGTGGCGCATGCCTGTAGTCCCAGCTACTCGGGAGACTGAGGCAGGAAGATCGCTTGAGCCCAGGAGTTTGAGGTTGCTGTGAGCTAGACTGACGCCACGGCACTCTAGCCCAGGCAACAGAGTGAGACTCTGTCTCAAAAAAAAAAAAAAAAGAGTAGGCCAAAGCACTTAAATAATTTTAAACTCCACTAGAAAATAATACAGCTAAGTATTTATGTTATACATTTGAGAGTCACCACAGGAAAAATAGAAATACAGTTTTTAAAACAGCAAACAAAAAATAATAATAAAGGAATACAAAGGCTTTTCTCAATCTAACAAATGCACGAAAGGAGAAAAAGTATGGCACTGGCAAATATTTTTTTAAAAAGATGATAGACACAATATTGACTAAAAAACAAGCTGCAAGATGATATGTACAGTAGACATTTATGCATCTGAAAACACACAAACCATACTAGATTGTTATTACAATGCAAGTAAATGTAATAATATTATTAAAACAAAAAATGGATGGGAAAGATACATATTTTGGCATGTTGGTTACCTTTAAAAAAAGAATACAAGAATGGGATAGGAAGAGGTAGAGGAAAGTCTTCAACTAATTCTGTAGTTGTTTTTATTTATTTGAAAGTTTTAAATACAATGTGGTAACACCTTAGCATTTAAAAGTGAAGGTAATTAGGTTAAGAAGGCATATGTTCATAGTTTCAATTGTGTCTGAAGTTAATTATTTTTATTTCTTTAAGAGTTCTGAAGCAAACAGGGCAAAGTGATAAATTTCTTAGTGAAGTCTGGGCAATACTCCAACTAGTATTAGTGAAATTATTCTCTGAGTGATACATTTTATAATACTAAGTAAAAACAAATTTTTGAAATAGAGAATGTATTGGTTCATGCAATTCAAATATCCAACGTAGATTATATTTAAGATACAGGTTGATTCAGATGTTCGCATTGTCATCAGGGTTCTGGCTCATTTTTGCTGAGCCTCTCTAATTTTCCCCAAATCCATGCATTGACTTCATCCTTGGTCTGGCTTCCTGCATAGTGGCAAATCAGGGGTGCAGGCAGCTTTAGTTTCATCCTACACACACCACATCAGCCAGTCAACTGGGGGCCCTTTGTCGCAACATTCTAACAGATGTCCAGAGATTCTTTCTTATTAGAATGTCTTGGCCTCCTTTCCAATCCAAAGTAATCACTGTGGTCTAATAAATGGATTTCCTCCACCTAGGTCATATACCTCCCCCTTAAACCCAGAAGTGGAGTCAGCCTATCTAGAAACTCATGGATCCTCTTACAAAAAATAGAGGCTATTGAGAAGAGGACAGGAGGCAAAGGTTGTTGGAGAAGTCAATCAACTAATATCCACTACATCATTTAGCCCTTGATTACTCAATTAGAAAAGTAGTAGTGAAAAGTGTCATGAAAAAGTCTCAGCAATGCACTGTGTTATTTAATACCATACGTAACATTTTATGGTCAACAGTATTTTAAGCACCATGAAGAGTGAAGGTGTGTGTGTGTGTGTGTGTGTGTGTGTGTGTGTGTGTGTTATGAAATTCAACAATCATTTATAAATTAATACACTAGTCACTAATTAGTTTACTCAATAAGTATTTTCTGAATACCTGTCTTGTGCTAGCCACTGACTAGGTGCTAAGTTTTGGGTTTTTATCCAAACTCATTTAAAATATTTATAAAAGAAAAAAATTGAATATACTTCAATGTCATCTTCTCCTCTCCAAAATGAAAATTAGTGTAAGGCTTTCTTTGAAGTCATCTTCAGAGACTTGTTAGGCAACGTAGCATAAGGGCATAGGCTAGAGCAGGACTTCTTGAGTTCAAATTCCAACTTGCACCAGTTACCAGCTTTCTGACCTTGAACAACTTGCCTAACTTCTCTGTGCCTGTTTCCATAAGTTGAAAAACAGGGATAAAGACAATATCTTTATCATACAGATCTTGGAAGGATAAAATGGCCCCACCCTGGTACAGCACTTAGAAGAGCACTGGCATATTGCAAACATTTAATATTAGACTCTAACAAAAGAGTTTCCTACTGACACTAGAATATTGTTTTAGATTAAAGGTAAAATCTTTGCACAAAAAAGAAAATTCTTGAAATGGTATTTTAAAAAAGGGCAACTGGCATCATCAAATATCTGAAGCTTTAAAATCATATCTCAACACAAAAACACATTTAGAAATTCTGTTAAAATGAAAAATGTGAATAAAGTCAGAATAAACTTCTTTTTACATTCTTGTTCAACCCTTAAACCATATATGTGGGTTTTCTAGTGGGGAGCTTAAAAATCCAACAGACTTCAAAAAGAAAGCCATAAAAAAAATTCCCACAACGTGCCTTTGATCATTCAGAGTCTCAATTTACATTGACTTCTTGAAAGGAAAAAAACAAGTATAGCAATGTGGTATCCTTCCTTCATGGTCCAGATGAAGACTTAAACAATCTTATCTTCAGAAGGACTTAGAGATAAGGAAGCTTCCTACCCAGCACAGGGATCCCACTTCAATATCCTTAACAGGTTGTCATCAAGCTTCTGTAAATAAAGCTGGAGAGCTCAGTCCTTGATAGGCAAGTCTTATGTCCTTTCTGAGCCTCTCTAATCATTTAAAAGTTGGGTTTTTTTTTTTTCCTGAATTCCTTAGGGGGAAACCCTCTGGTGCCTTCAGCTATTCCACTCATGAACTAGTTTCAAAAGCCTTTATTATCATGACCACATTCCTCTTTGATCAAAGATCATACTCAGGTGGCCCATGGCATGAGTATTTAGCCCATAGACTGATTTTAAATAATTCAGTTAATTGCTATCATTTAAACACTAGCAGATTTTACAAGATGGGATGTTTTCCCAGCCAGCCTACCTGGCTACAAAATGCTGCATCAGACTCTGCCCTGTTCAGAGTTTGGCTTCCCTTTTATAGTTCTCCATAATCTCTGTGTGGCAACCCTGGTTCTTGTAGACAACCACTGATACAAACTCTCTTTTTGATGTTCACATCATACATTACAATATGGCACCAGGATTAAATAATAATAAAACACTCAAGATAAGCTCAGATTAGTATATGGAAAAAAATTTTGTCTTTTTCTATACATGATGTTCAGCCAAATAATATTTCAGTTTATTTTTTTCTGTGACATTTAGAAGTTAAAGTTAACCTAAATCCATATTCTTGTTAATTTTTGAAATAAAACATTTTAAAAAATTATAAAAAGATACATTCTTATTGTAATAACTTCAAACAATATCAAAAGCAGGTAAGTGTAAAACAAAAGCCATCCCATCCAAACCTTCCATAATTTTACCCTCCAAAGATGAGAGCTCTTGAATTGAGGCAGAGCCATGCTATAGGCTGGGATGTTACAGGCTGTTGGAGCTGTGGGTGAGGATGAGGAGCACGTGAAGGAGGACTGTCCTGAATTTGTTCCCATTGTGATGAAGCAAAGAGAGGAGAAGAAAAAGTCTGGGCTTGATATCAAGATCCCAGTCACAATTATCACCGGGTATTTAGATAACTAACCATCCTGGTCAGAAAATGCCGTGAACTCTAGTGTCCTGGGATTTTGGAGGCTACCCGTGCCTCTTCTCTTTAGGTACTGGGGCCTCCTGGCGGAGAGCAAACATCCTGGGGGTGCTGGGAAGACAACACTTCTGAACTATATTTTGACAGAACAACATAGCAAAAGAATAGCAGTCATTTTAAATGAATTTGGGGAAGGAAGCGCAGTGGAGAAATCCTCAGCTGTCAGCCAAGGTGGAGAACTCTATGAAGAGAAGCTTTAATTGGAAATGGTTGTCACTGCTGTTCGGTGAAGGACAATGGCCTTAGAGCTATTGAGGATTTGATGCTAAAGAAGGGGAAATTTGATTACATACTGTTAGAGATCATTGGGTTTGCAGATCCTGGTGCTGTAGCTTCTATCTTTTGGGTTGATGCTGAATTAAGGAGTGATATTTATCTTGATGGTATCATAACTGTTGTGGATTGAAAATATGGATCAAAACATTTAATGGAAGTAAAACCTGGTGGTCTTATCAATGAAGCTACTAGGCAAATTGCTTTAGCAGATATCATTCTCATCAATCAAACACACTTGGTTCTAGAAGAAGATTTAAACAAATTAAGAACAACCATTAGATCAATAAATGGACTAGGAAAAATTTTGGAAACACAGAGATCAAGAGTTGATCTGTCTAATGTATTAGATGTTCATGCTTTTGTTAGTCTCTCTGGAATAAGTTTGCAGAAAATACTTAAACCTGTGCCAGCAACACAACCTCACCTTGATCAGAGTATTGTTACAATCACATTTGAAGCATCAGGGGATGCACAGGGAAAAAGTCTAAATGTATTTATTCAGAATGTTTTGTGGGAAAAGAAAGTGAGAAACAAGGACGATCACTGCATGGAATTATATGGCTAAAGGGGCTGGTGTCAGTCAAAGACAAACCACAAGTGATTGTCCAAGGTGTCCACGAGCTCTATGATCTGGAAGAGGCTCCAGTGAGCTGGAAAGATGACACTGAGAAAACAAATCGATTTGTCTTTATTGGCAGAAATTTAGAGAAGAATGTCCTTAAATAGCTATTTAGAGCTACTGAGACAGAAACCAAAAAGCAGTAGACAACACATTTCAAAGAAGATCAAGTTTGTCCATAACGCTATAAGCATTTCTTATCAAAAGGATGGATGATAAAAATGAGAGTAAGTTTCCTACTGGGAGTATTTCAAGCAACTATTCTTTTCATGACTTCCATTATTAATTCCAATATGCTTTAAAATAGTATTTATTTTACAGAATACATAATATTTAGCAAGTACCATAAAATATTTTACATTCATGTAATAAAATATTAATATAATTTTAAAAGATGGATATTTTCAAATGCCTTTTGAAATATCCTTCATGATCCATTAATACACCGGTAAAGACATGCACATAAATCTAATAGTAAATTTTATTCTTAAGAGTTACCTTGGTCTAATACAGAGATTCTAAGATGTAACAAGCTTTCAAATGTGAAAGAACAAATTATTATTATTATTTTTTTTTTTTTTTGAGACAGAGTCTCACTTTGTTGCCTGGGCTAGAGTGGGTGCCATGGCGTCAGCCTAGCTCACAGCAACCTCAAACTCCTGGGCTTAAGCAATCCTACTGCCTCAGCCTCCCCAGTAGCTGGGACTACAGGCATGCGCCACCATGCCTGGCTAATTTTTTCCATATATATATTTTAGTTGGCCAGATAATTTCTTTCTATTTTTTAGTAGAGACGGGGGTCTCAGTCTTGCTGAGCCTGGTCTCGAACTCCTGACCTCGAGCGATCCACCCACCTTGGCCTCCCAGAGTGCTAGGATTACAGGCGTGAGCCACTGCGCCCGGCCAAGAACAAATTATTTGAAATCATAGGAGAAGTATGACTTTTCTATGATCCAAAGAGAAGGCTTGAGAAGGAAGTTAAAATATTTCAGAGTGATGGCTTCATAGACATATCAGTTCTTAATCTGTGCAACAGCTTTTTTTTTTCTAATTTCCATCCTGGATTTTCTACCCATCCTTAGGAAAGAACTAATATCTATGCAAAGGGATTGTTTTTAGCCCAGCAGCTATTCTGCAACCCCTCCCTCTCTTCACCAAGGGTCCGTTCATTCTTTCTTTTTTTTTTTTTTGAGACAGAGTCTCACTTTGTTGCCCGGGCTAGAGTGAGTGCCGTGGCATCAGCCTAGCTCACAGCAACCTCAGACTCCTGGGCTTAAGCGATCCTACTGCCTCAGCCTCCCGAGTAGCTGGGACTACAGGCATGAGCCACCATGCCCGGCTAATTTTTTTGTATATATATTTTTAGTTGGCCAGATAATTTCTTTCTATTTTTAGTAGAGACGGGGTCTCGCTCTTGCTCAGGCTGGTCTTGAACTCCTGACCTTGAGCGATCCACCCGCCTCGGCCTCCCAGAGCTAGGATTACAGGCGTGAGCCACCGCGCCCGGCCCGTTCATTCTTTCTAGAATAATGCCTCAGCAGCTTCTACAGGAAATTAGCAGTGATCTTTGGCACTCTAAATTTATTGTGGATATTGTTATCTTCACTTCATCTCAACCCTTCTTTAAGATCACACCAATATCATGAGAAGCATATAAATTTCTTTATTATTCCAGGTGGATAATTTCAACACACACATACACATACACACCCCTCCAAAATACAAATATTGATTTTAAAAGATAGTACAACTTAATACTATAAGACAAAGGGAACTAGATTGCTAACTTAATTTTACAAGGCAGTCCTCCTCCCAATGGAGCAGGCTCTTCACATTAATAGGAATAAACAGAGTAGTATTAGAGTCACTGGTCACTGTCTTCCTTTTAAAGTTGCTACCCCATCCCCATGCCCCGCCCCTGGACCTACAAAGCATAAAACAGTGGCCAATTACTGGATCTTAAAATTTTGACTGACATTTTACCTAGCAATTTCCTCATGTATATGTATGTGTATCTTTTTTGAGAATTGTCTATACAAATCAACATATGTATACACAGACATATGTAGCATATTTACATACTTTCTATGTATCATATTGGCCATCTTATTCTGGGGAAGTTAATATGTATTCCTACTAAGTGTGAGCTCTTAAAAAATTAATTGCTAGTAAATATTCTTTTGTTATGCAAAGGTAATCATTGAAGCCTATGAGGTCGTTTTTTTTTATTCTTATTTCAGCATATTGTGGGCGTACAAAAGTTTAGGTTATGTATATTGCCCTTGCCCTCCACCTCCCTGAGGTCCTTTTTGAATCAAAACATCTCATTTTGAGTTATCAGTAATCCTTTCAACCAACTTGATGGCACTCTCACTTTTGATAAGGATGACGTCAATATCCACATCTTCATTATTGATACAAAATATTACATGAGACAGATCGTGTAGGAGAAGCCTGTAAGACCTCACTCCAAGGTGACACTTATCCTTTAATGAAAATTCATTGGCTATAAGTTTTAAACCAGCTACAACTTTAATAGTACTAGCATCCATCACATATTTCTCTGCCTTTTCTGACAAGAAATCATGCAAGTCTTTGCCAGATTCCTTGGTGAAATCCAGGCATATTGCTTATGAAATTTATCTAATCTGCCCATTTTTTAACCTTCTCAAGAGAGGAAATGAGGTTAGCTTGGCCTGACTTCAGGCACTTGGGTTAGCTCACGATAATCATCACTTCTCCACTTTAGAAGCACTCGCAAATCATCTCTATTACTATTCTAGATGTGTTTTTCCATGAGATACACATAGTGTGTAATTTCTAGAATCCATACCTATTCTTGTCTCTAAGATTTCTAGGGTCATCTGCAGTGATTCTGGGACTACACCTGCATAATCGTTTTGGTATCACATCAATAAATTATGCTCATACTCCAAAATGCACTTGGGCTCGAGTTCATTTAAAAGAGCTAGATTCTTCAACACTGTCACTCACACATATCTAGAGCTCTAATTTTTAGCCATTCACCTGTGTTTTATTGTTCAAATTTTATTATCATTCTCCTTGATAAAAAAACAGAGTATATTAGCTTAGATGCTCTTGGTTGAAAGTAACAGAAATTCCAACTCAAGCTGCCTAAAATAGTTAAGGTATGTATATCTTTCAGAAGTAGAGCACTCTTCAGGATTTTTTGACTTGTGCTGCTTGCTCTTTGTATCTTTCTAGACCATTTCTTATAGCATCAACATCATAATAAGCCTGATTTTTATTAGTCATAGATGGCTGTCAGCAGCAGTCTGAGTTCATGTTTTCTTATTCATATTATGCTTAAGAGAAAAGAGAGAGAAAGAGAGGAAATGAGCAAGAGAGACATTCCTCCAGGCTTTCCCTCTAGACTGATTGGCACTCGTATGTCATAATCTCATCCATGTACCAAAGTACTCCAACTGGATTAAACTAACGGAGACCCATGATGGATCTCATAATAGTGAGAACAAGCTTGGAGAAAGTATGAATATCTCTTTGAATAATGATTTTGTTAGTAAGGAGTTAAGGGGAGATGGGATAAATGCTGGGTAGAAAACCAAACCTGTTCACTTTAGGAAACAAATAAGAAATGGAGAAATTCTTTTCATTTGTTTTCATTCTGTTAGTGCCCCCAAACTGTGGAACTAGACCTTTCTAATTATATTTTCTGCACCAAACATAATCTGAACATCTTTTATCAACTACAACATGTACAGTAGTTTCAACTTATTCTAGATTTTTATATTCTAGTTACTAGTCTTTTAGAGTAGGGCTCTAAATTTGCATTTTCATGAGTTATATTCCTCTCTTTCAATCTTTTGTGCATGGCCATTTAAAACTGTATAGCAAACCCTTCTCTTCTGTAGATGAACTAATAATAATACTGCCCCAAAAGGCTAATGACTTTCTCAAGGTCACAAAAGATACAGTATTAGAACATAGATTTCTTCCATTCTTGACCATAACTATTTCCAGGAGTGACTGATTAATTCTTGGTGGGACTTAATGGAAGAGATCCCATCCTTCTTGTGCACTCTACACCAAATATCTTTCTTTGTGAAAAGTCCCATCCTTTAAATAACTTCTCCCTTTCAATACAGAAGACCTGCTCAGTATTGACAGGAGGGTGTCCAGAATTACGCATTACTCTGATGATTCCTTAATAGCAAAATTTAGTCCCCGAATTTTGTGATGTGTGGAAATAAGAGAATTCTTGGTTCAGTTGAATTGCAATTCTATCACTTACTTTAGCAAGTTGCCTAACCTCAGAGGAGTTCCATTTTCTCATTTGAAAACCAAAAAATATTATTTATCTGAAATGGTGATATAATAACAGTCAAATCTGATTAAGTATATGAAAATTTTTTTATATAAAATAGTCAGTAAATGATAGCACTTAAGTGGCAGTTCTCACTGTTCCTGCTGCTATCATCTACAAATTATAGTGGAACTTTTAGCCAGTATCCCTGGAGGCACTGAATGACTTCCCTAACTTCCCTACTTATGTTGATAATGTTTCCTGTGCCTAGACTGCCCTTTCCTATTTTATATACTACTAAAACCAGCCTCATCCTTCAAGGAAACTCTCTTTTTGTTTCCTTCAAACATAACTTCATGAGTTAAAGTGCTATAATTAGTGTCTTTTCATCTTTTCATGTTTAATTTAATCATAAGTCTGCCATTAGTGTGAAGCTAGGAGAGGCAAGTACATTCATTTGGTTTGAACATAATATAAAACAGTGGGAACAATGGGAAGAAAATTCATCTTGAAAACAATGTAGATATATCATAGATCTTTTTAAAATCCCTGTCTTGAAAAACATTTTAAAGGAAGCCTTAAATTAAGTATGCACCTGCATCAACTAAGGCATCCTCTCCCTCTTGCATGCTATGAAAAATATTTAATATAATCAGACTAAGAGTCTGAGTCACCCAAATATTTGGATTGAAATCAAGGTTTCAATAGTGTTGCAATAATCAATAGGACTCGATAGTAAATTCCAGGATTCGAGAGCTGTTGAATGTATGATTTAAAGCAGGTCCTCTCTTGGCAGAAGACACAGCAAAGACAACCCAATGGGAGTCCTCCCAGAAGCTTTGCCACAGCTGTGAGTGAGTCTCACCTAAACCTTGTCATCACTCCAGGGAGCACAGGCTTCATTTCTAGGGCCAACCCAGATGGAAAGAGAGATTTATTAAAACATTCTCCCCTCACTACAGAGAGGTTGAAAATGTATTCAACAAAGTGACACAGGAAAGTTGGCTCAAGAGAGAAACCTGGTGGTACAATCCCAGGTACTGGGGAAGTGATGTTTACTACAGAGTTGATGCTTTTCCAATTAACCCGTACAACACCAAAATGGAGTGGGTCGTGAGAAAGTGGCTTTCGCTGGAGAGCTGGCCAAAGCAATTTAAACTGAGCCAGTAATCAAGGATGGGCTAGGCCAAATTCTGATAAATCCCCTCACTCTAATATTAGAATCCCTTTCCTTTCCTAAAAGTGTTTTTATCTTGTCCAAGAAGCCTCACCCAGACATGACTACCTCATGTTTCTTATGTTTTCTATCCACTTCCCTTTGGAAAAATAAGACTCCTCTGTGTCTTTTTCCATCATGGCACTTAGAGGTATCTTGTTAGATAATCACCCAGATCAATAACTTTGAGGGAAGATTTAATTGTTCACAATGGTTTATTGTGGATATCAACAACCAAATAGATCATGCATTTTATCAGGTATATTAATATCCCCATAACTCGTGCCTATCCTTTTGTTCAAGTTATTGGTATCTCTTCCAAAAACTATCTGAGGATGCTTTCTATATTATACATAGAATGAGCATATACTACCACTATCACATATTGATTTGTCAGTTGCTGAGATTTATGACAAATTATGGTCCCTACATATTTCCAGTACTATGAGAATCCCTTGGAAGAAATATTTAGGTCCAAAGTCTTCTTGGAACCTCCTTTATTACTTACCCTATAAGTGGTTGAAAGGGAAGATTGATTCTGTGGCACAGAGCACAACAAGTGAGTTATCCTTGGAGTCTGACAAATGAAAGGGGGGACTTGAACAGCAATTGTGCTAGAAGAAGCTCAGCTGCAAAGATACTTATATTGTTACCTACCTCCTTTTCAAGCCAATACATCTTTATTGAGTTTCTGTGTCTCAGGTCCTGTGCTTGGTGCTAAGGAGAGAAAGTTAAGACATGATCCCCACCCTAAGTAGTCTAAAGTCTGATTGAGAGAAGTGAATATGTAAACAAATATAACCCTGTGTAATTATATTCTCTTAAACTGCTTTAGCAGTTGTAGAGATATAAGATATTGTTAATAGTAATAACATCCAATTTTAATTAATTGGTTGTTAAATGGTAATAACATCCAATGTTAATTAAGTCTGTGACATGAAACACTCCTTTAAGTGCTTTTAGTATTATTATTGTGGTTATTTCTCATAACAATCCTGTGAGGTGAAAATTTTCTTATTTGATTTTCTGTATAAAGAGGTTTATAGATGTCCAGTAACTCATTCAAGGTTGTATTCCAGTAAATGCTGGAATCAAAACTTAAACTTTAGCAGGCAAATTTGACATAAAATCTCATGTTCTTAACCACTACCCTCTGCTACTGTCTTGCTGTTTTCAAAATATTTTTAAATACTCAGGAGTTACTTGATTGAGTCTGTGGTAAACAAACAAACAAACACAAATCATTAGGGCCATTTTGTAAATGAAAATTTGCTATCGACAAAATATTTCCCCCCCCCCCCCAAGTTCATATGCTGAAATCCTAACTCCTGAAGTGATAGTATTTGGAGGTGAGTAATTTGGGCAGTGTTTCAGTCAAGAAGATGAAGCCCTTATGAGTGGGATTAGTGCCCTCATAACCAAAGAGACCCCTGGCCCCCTTTTCACCATGTGAGGACACAGCGAGAAGACAACTGTCTGTGAATCAGGAAGCAGACCCTCACCAGACACTAAATCTGTGGTACCTTGACTTTGGATTCCCAGCCTCCAGAACTGTGAGAAATAAATGTTTGTTGTTTAATTTGCCCAGTCTACAGTATTTTTGTTATAGGAGCCCAAATGGACTAAGGCAAAAACAAAACAAAACATGAGCTTTGTGATACTGAAGACATCACTCAAGCAATGGCCCAGAATGGGATTACAAAGCTAGGTCTTTTGGCCCAAGGCTCCTTTTCCCTCTTTTTGCTCTAATTTGCACCCCTCAAGGTTTGAGTACCTTAAGCAGAAATCATAGCTCCTCCCTTCTCTGTATACTAAAGAGAAGACTGGACAATTTCTTTGAAATCCAGTGTTAGCCAGTTTGGCAAAACTATATTCGTGACTTCAATGGATATGGATTTTTTGGCTTCTGCAGAACCACGGAAGGGGTCATTTAGAAAGAAAGAATTGGCTTAGGATGTGCATGGCCTGTGCTTTCTGACCCAGAACGTGGAGAAAAAGACAGCCTGAAGCATGTCATAGGGGTGAAAAGGAAAACGTAAATAATGTCACCCATAATGTAATATGGTTCAGGGAAAGAAACGGGGTCAGGCCATTAAAGGGACGAAGATGAGATCATTATGCTTTAACAAGGCAAACTGTGACCAGAGGAAGACAGGAATCAAAAGTGGACTGGGACACTGAAAACCAGTATGCGAACACCAGGGGGAAAACAAAGCTGTCTAATCGAAACCACATTCCCAACTCCGGAAATGAAAGCTCGGCCCTCAAGCAGTAATGTAAGAAGGGTGAAGGAGATTACAGGGACGAGGGCAGCAGACTGAGGAAGTTGTAAATACAGTGAGGGGCAGAGAGTGGCACGTGGCCTAAAGGAGCACCCTGTGGTCGAGGAAATGGAGACAGCTTTGAAACAAAGCTGAAGGCAGGCAAAATTGCCTCTGGATAGGCAATGCTAGAAATTCAAGATCCAGATTCTAATCCCAGAGGAGAAAACCAGCCCAGGAAGAAGTCAAATCACAAAGGGAGAAGAGGTAGAGATTAATGGGAAAAAAAAATATTTCAAGTCAGCTTTGCCTCTGATGGTGTTGAACCGAAGTCTGTGGCAATCAACATGTACTGAGAGTATTAGTTCTCCAGTGCTTGTGTGAAACTCAAAACCCTCTTAATGTTCTGCCTAGAGAATTCTGTATTTCCCTGTTTTGACCTACAGCCTTGAAAATTGTCTGAGGACCTTGGGCTGAGGGCCTGAGAGGATTCAGGTTGCTACAGAAACCTTTACAGCTTTCAAAGTCCTTACTGTACTTCAGTTGCCGCCCGCCCCAAACCCACACTGTGTCCAACACCAGCCCTGTAGTGATGTGCAGAAGAGGTTTGGTAAAAAGTTTTCAGGCAGCTGAGACTTTTCTTGGTGATTGATTTGATGAGACAACCATGGGCAGAATTTGTAAGGAAAACTGTATCACTGGGGAAACCACTGCAGAAGCAGCAGATATAAGGCTCTTAGAGATGAAACAACAGTTTAAAAATAAAATACGTACTAGCCACAACTGTGCTCCCAAAAGATAAGTTCAGTTATTTGTTGTCCTAGCTTTCCCTACTAGCTTAGCAAAGAGGCAAAATGACTATAGTCATTTGTCACTTCATGATGGGGATACATTCTGAGAAGTGGGTCATTAGATGACTTTGTCATTGTGCAAACATCATAGAGTATACTTACACAAAGCTAGATGGTGTAGCCTGCTACAGACCTAGGCTAAACGGTATAGTCTATTGCTCCTAAACTATAAGCCTGTACAGCATGTTACTCTACTGAACGCTATAGGCAATTGTAGCATAATGGTAAATATTTGTCTCTCTAAGCATATCTAAACATAGAAAAGGTGTGGTAAAAATTCTGTATTATAACCTTATAGAACCACCATCATATATGTGGTCCATCATTGACTGAAAGGTTATTATGCAACACATGACTGTATTTTAGGTTTGGAGCCTTCTCCTCCGCTGACCATTCTATGGCAGAATAACTATGCAAATAAAGCTCTTTCTTTTTAAGAGAAAATTGGGATGGAAGGAAATTGTTAGACTTGTTTGAAACTCTCAACTGGTCAATTTGAGAATTTAATAAATTCCTGCTTTTTTACTCAATCTTTCATTCAGTTATTAATGGAATTCCTAACAACACCAGGCATTGCGAAGAGTTCTGGGAACTCAACAGTAAACAAGACAGATAGGGTCCCTGCCAACTGACACTTCAGAGGGGAGGAAGACAAACTTGCAACCAATTACTTAGAGTTGCTATCAGTGCTATTAGGAAAACTTAGAATATCTTATGATATTTATATATTCTTTATATATTATGTAACATATAACAGGAGACATGACCTAGTAGAGGGAGAGGCTCAGAAATCTACTCTAAGGAAGAGATATTCTATTTGAGAACTCAAAGCAAATACAAGGCCGGGCGTGGTGGCTCATGCCTGTAAATCCTAGCACTCTGGGAGGCCAAGGCGGGTGGATAGTTGGAGGTCAGGAGTTCGAGACCATCCTGAGCAAGAGTGAGACCTCGTCTCTACTAAAAATAGAAAGAAATTATCTGGCCAACTAAAAATATATATAGAAAAAAATTAGCCGGGTATGATGGTGCATGCCCGTAGTCCCAGCTACTCGGGAGGCTGAGGCAGTAGGATTGCTTGAGCCCAGGAGTTTGAGGTTGCTGTGAGCTAGGCTGACGCCATGGCACTCACTCTAGCCCAGGCAACAAAGTGAGACTCTGTCTCAAAAAAAAAAAAAAAAAAAGCAAATACGAGTTGCCAGATATACCTGGGGCAGGGAAGGGAACAAGGAACAAGGGAGCATTCAGACAGAATGTACAAAGGCTTGTGGCAGAAAACAGCAGATGTAACTTCTATAAACCTGCACAAACTGAAGGGAGTACAGTCAGGAAGAGGAATCAATACTAGGGTATACAGGGACTTACAGGCCTTGATGAGGATTCTTAGACTTTAGCCTAAGATCATTGGTAAGAACTGACACTTTTAGCAGGGAAGTCAAATGTTCTCATTGTTCTTTTAAAAATGTATTTTCGTATGTCTCTGTGACTCATGGTCATATTTTGGCTACAATTTATTTCCTATGTTGTGGCATAATTTTTAAAGGTAACTTCTTCATTAATCCCTGTGGTTATACATTTCAGTCTGGGCCAGATCCATCTAGTGGTGTGTTGAAGTCAGCCTGTACCATCTAGCATGAACGGACTTGCAATCATTTGTCGTGACTTTACATTCGGGGAAATCAAGACGGAAGCTAGAAATCAGTGATAGTTAAAATATTTACTCCATGGAAACTGGCAAAAACCACAAAAAAGGGCTTAAAAGAGACCCAATATATTGCATTTCACAAGAGCTCTCTCTGGGGGTCAAGTGATTGAAGAAATTGTCTAATCACAATTTAGAGGAACAAAAAAAACACATTTTTTTTTAAAAAAACATACACACACATATAATCTTATATTAATATACTATGTTTATAAAAATAATATGTATATAAAAATAATGTATGTATCATATATAGATATCTCTAATAACATATATATTATTTTTTATATATACACATATATAGAGAGAGAGCTTTAAAAAGCTGCTTGTTTTTAGAGAGTTTTCATCATATTATCAGGTGCCTTTTATGGTACTTGGCACATAGTAAATAGTCAATAAGTATATATTAAATGAATGAGGAAAAAAGCTCTGCTATTTAATGTACATACGCTTAGATCGTAACTACCACTACTCTTTCCAATATATACACATATGGTCAAAAAGTTAATCTCAGTGCACTCTGAAGAGCTCAAAAACATTGCACATGGGAAAAGCAAACAAGGTGGCTGGCAGCAGTCTTAAATAGACATGTGATTTGTGTAAATATGCGTAATTTACAATGCCATTTTAAAGTGCTCTACTGATGTCTGAGTCCGTGAGCTAGCAGAGCTGTAAATGGAGAGCTATACTAACCCGACTACTGAAAGATATCAAGCACCATCCATACCAAGTTGGCCGCTTATCAGAAATTCCTATTGGTATCATTCTTACTAAATGATGCAGCAAAATCTTGTTTCTCCTTCCTAATTAACTGACGATGTTGCTTCTTCTGAAAATTTTCCATAGATCCTCCAGAAGAAAAAATAATTGTCTTTTTTATGCTCTCAGAACATTATGCTTACAGTAATATACAATACATTTTATTTCAGTATGCCTTTTAAAATACTAGGTACATTTACTAGCACAGGTACAGAGATTTGTATATATTTCAAGTTCTTTGATTATAGAAAGTGTCTTTTTTTGCCTCATGATCTCCCCACAAAAAGTTGAATATGCTAAAACATTGCCTGTCCAGCATCTCTTCTCCAATAGATGACAATTTACTAGAAACAAAAGGCTATATTATCCCTGTTTGTCCCCTTAGCCTCCAGCAGAGAGCCTGAATATAGAAGACACTTGATAAATCTAGTTGAATCAATGAATGGAATTGGACCAGACCTCCTTTCTCAGCTCTCCCTGAGAACATGGAATCCCAGCACTCCCAGATCTACCTAACTAGCTGAATCATCTTCTCTTTTCATCCTTGCACTTCCTTCCCTAACTCTAAAGTCCAATTTTCTATTTTAAAATCTAAAAATAGTGAACAAATCAAACCATAGATTTAACTGCCTGTGAAATTGCAATCAATTAACTCAGTTTCTTCATCAGCAAAATGCATAACAAAGGCTCTGTCTTCTGAAAAAAGTTAAACTTTGACAATTTGATTTGAGTTGGACCCATTAGAATGTGAAGCCACAATATGCCAAAGAAACACGGAACCCCAGGTATTATGGGAGCATCCTTTGACCAGCTTCATGAGAACAGAACACTGGGAGGCTCCAGTAGACTAATGTGTTGATCCCCCGTATCTAGCCAGGCTCTGATATTTGTGTTAATACTTTGGAGTCCCCCACAGCTGAAGTGCTTGATCTCAAAAGGCTCACAAAATCAAAGCACTTTATCATTAAAATGAACTTTAATGATTGCTCTTGATCTCTTTTTATACGGAGTTAAAGGGAATATCAGAGTTTAAAGGCTGTCTCATCTTACCCGCTACCTAGGCACGTCTACCACGGTTATCACAGTTGATTTCAACTTTTTTATCTTTAGTTGAGAAAACTGCTCTCAAAACCACATGTAGAAGTCTGGCATGTGAAACAGATCAAGTAGAAATGCTCCTGTTGAATCACAGTGAGGGACAAGTTCTTGCTGTCTGCCACCTTGTGCAAATGCTGAGGGCCTTCTCCATATCTCACTAGGTACCAAATGCAGTTTTAAAATGTTGTTCTTCAAACATTCCTGTGAACTTATCTTCTGGCTTGTGTTTGAACACCTTTAGAGGTGAGCAATTTGTCTTACAAAGTTGCTCAATTCAACATCTTTACACAGTTTGAATATGAAAAATAAAAAAAGACATTTAACAAACTATTGAGCTGAAATCTCATTCCCTGTAGCCTCTGGCCTGTTTTTACAATCATAATTTTGGGGTCATGTGGAATATAGTAGCTGGTGGTTGTTGGTGATTTCTTTTTAAAATCTTTTTTGAAAGCTGTATGTCCACTTTCTTCATGATGTTCATGGAGCAGGCTTGGTCCAATTATAGCATCAGATGTACCTTGCAATAGTGATTGCTCCAAAGCAAGGAAAGGAGAAACCACATATTCTGGGCTGATATTCCTCCTTCTCTGGGATTGACGTAGATGCTGGTGAAATTCTGTTCCTACTTTCTGCTAGGGTTGCTAAAATGAGGATGCTAGTAGCTAGTATCCTGCACGTGGAGAAAATCCGTCTGCATAGGAAAGACTGAGGTCAGTAAGCAAAGAAAGCCAAGGTGACAGAGAAAGAGAGAACGTTATCTGGTGGTTTTGCATGGCAGGTTCCAGGCCTTCATGTTTTGATTCTTATAGTTTCTACTTCAATTTTTGTGACCATGAGGTATTATTCTCATATATGTAAACACTAACAAAAATCTTTCTTTCTTTTTTTAACTAAAGTGAATTTGACATGTGTACTTATCAATTGATACTAAAGCATACTGACTAATAATGGGAACAATTATAATATTTTTTTACCCACTGTGTCCCTCTAGGTAACTGAGCTGTAGCCTTCATGTTCAAAAATTGTAGATGGACATGAGAAGAAGGAAAGCTGGTCATTTGCAACAACATGGATGAAACTGGAGGGCATTGTGTTAAGTGAAATAAGCCAGGCACAGAGAAAGAAATACCACACGATCTCACTCATATATGGAATCTAACAAAGTTGATGGCATAGAAGTATTATAAAGAGTAGAATAGTGGTTACCAGAGGGGAGAAGGATGAGGAAACGGGGAAAGGTTAGTCAACAGGTACAAAGTTACAGTTATATACGAGGAATAAGTTCCAGTGTTCTATTGCACAGGAGGGTGACTATGGCTGACAAGATTGTAATCGTGCATTTCAAAATAGCTAGAAGATAGTATTCTGAATGTTCTTACCACAAAAAAATGATGAATGTCTGATTGTCCTGATTTGATCAATATGCAATGTATTAATATACATAATATGAAACATAACACTCTACCTAATGAATATATAGTTATGTGATTATGTGTCAATTGAAAATAAAACTTAAAAAATAAAATTAGAAAATGTAAATGGAGACACTAATTAATGTCCCTTGAACTTCCTTTGAAAGTAATGGGTTTCAGTTCTCCTCCTCTGTACAGTCCAAACCACATCTCCTCAGTGCTCATTGTATTTGAGATGTCCTTGGCACAAGGGCCTGCTTTTTTTTATTTTATTGTGATGACATGGCTCATTTGACCTGGCTCCAGTGCAGCAACCTGGGAAAGTCTTTCCACTTGGATGCCTGCTAACTGCAAAGTATCAGAAGAAAGTTTTATTAAAAGGAAAGAAAGTGTACACATATTATTTATTATTTGGTCTATGACAGGCAAACTATAGAATTGCAGAATCCCACACTCCCTGCATCTTATGTAATACATTCCAAAAGGAGAATGCCTCAGTGTCACTTGTAAGTAAACCCTACGTGAAGAAAGTTTTTCATTTAGGAGATCCTATATTGGTTTGCCCCATATGACTCTACCAAGTGACTCTAGAATCTTCTTATATTCTTTGGGAATCCTCAATCCTTCCTGAGACTTTGGGATTTTATGAGAGAAATTCTAGGCTTTCTTGTTGTGATCTGGATAGATATTATAGGCTTTCAAGTTATAATACGCTAGCAGGTCTTTAGGCTAATCCAGTGTTTATTTCTAAATTCTCAAATTCTCCCTCAGGAGACTTCACATGCCCCAGCTTCTTTCTTATCACAAGACTCATAGAGAAACCACAGTCTTGTTACGGTGTTTCTGCTTTCATCTGAAGGCTGGAGGAGTCCCTTTATTAAGAGAAACGTTTTTATTTTCCCAGGGCCTATAGGAACTGGCAAACAAGCCCAGTTTGTTCTCATGAGAAAATGGGATAGAGGAACTAAGACACTCAGGATAATAACCATTGCTGGGTATTATTCCCAACCCATGCAACCATATGGTTTTCTCTTTGAATTTGCTCACACTAGAAACATCTTAGTTCTAGCATGAGATAGATTTCTAAGTTTTTATCAGTCAGGCTACATATACAACAAGAAACGTGGGGAAGAGAAGTAAGATTAAGTGTGGTCCAAACCTGTCCTATGAATTATGGGGAGATGTTTATATAAGTTATCTGTCGTAGAACTAAATAAGGACAGCTAAATATAAATGAACACTAGCTGTGAAAGGTTTCACTATTAAGAGTTTGGGCTGAGAAAGAGCCAGCAATCAAAGCTGAGATGGACTGTTCAGTGAGGTGGGAGAAAAACCAGAGTGTATTGCCTTAAAACCCAAGAGAAAACAAAATGTTTTCTAAAATCGAGGAAATTCTTGTCTATGACAATTGCTTCTGAGATGTCAGGCAGGATGAGAACAGATATGAAAAAGATTAGGAGGACATCCAGTAATGCAATCAGATCATTTTCTGTTGAGTGTGAGGGAGGAAGCCTGTTGGGAAAAAGTTAGAAAGTGGCATATCAGGAAGTTTAAGTCAGTAATATAAACAACGTTCCAAGAAAAAGGGAGACAGAGAATGACCGTGGTAGCTAATGGGGATGTGAGGTTAAGAAAAGGTTTTTAGTTTATGTTTTCAGATAGGAAACTGTAGAGCCTGTTTGTGTGCTGTTAAGATTAAACCAGCTGAAGGGAGGTGATGCTGAATAAAAGGGGAAAATTGTAGGGAATTTCCTAAGAACGTTAGAACACCAGAACACGGGTGAAGTTGGTCTAAGACACATTTTAATGGGAAGGAAATCAAAGAATTCAGATATAAGCATGAGAAAGTTGCATATTTGGCTACAAGAACGTAGAGGGATTTCCCATTTGCTTGCTTTTATTTTCCTGGTGAAGAATAAGGAAAAGCATCTGCTGAAAGTTTAGGTAGAAAAAATAGAGAATAAGGAATTAACTTGGGTGGTATGAGGAGAGTATAGGGGAGAGAAAAAATATTACAAGTAACCTACAGTAGGAGGGAACAGGTCAGGCTCGAGGAGCTAAGAAAATGTGAATTGAGCACAATGGACAAAAGTACACACAATTTACTGTGGAATGGATTGAGCCTGGAAAGGGCAGCAGGTGTAGGCCATACAGGTCATGGTTAAGGATTTTGATCATTACTCACTAAAGCAGTGGGCAGCCATTGAATGGTTTTAAGCACAGGGATG
The DNA here is from genome assembly GCF_020740605.2 of Lemur catta. Classification (NCBI taxonomy): domain Eukaryota; kingdom Metazoa; phylum Chordata; class Mammalia; order Primates; family Lemuridae; genus Lemur; species Lemur catta. Next base: position 40,395,520 of record NC_059136.1, read on the forward strand.
ATGTGATCATACATGTGTTTTTAAATTGACATTTTACCTGCAGGAAAGAAATACATTGGGAAGAGGATGCAATGACTGCAAAGAGACCAATTGCTAAACTCCTATAGTAGTCCACATGAGAGAAGTATTAGAATAATCTAGAAGGATGATGATAAAATAGAGTGAGGTAAATAGAACTGAGGGATATTTAATTTTACTTGGTAAGATTTGGTTTTAAAAAATGGATGTAAATAGGATTGAAAAGAGAAAAAGTAGTGCAAAGATGTCTTGTCAAGTTCTGGGCAGTCCTTCTGGAGGGGTGATGTTACCACCATTCACAGAAGTAAGAACCACAGGAGACTTAGTTTTGAAGAGAAAAACGTGTAAGTTTAATGTCAGAAATGTTTATTTGTTAGGACCATTGGTATATTCAAAAGTGTTAATAGGATGTTGAACAGTTGTTGAGATTATGGGTATGGAGAACAGAGGGGAAGTCCAAACTGGACACATAAAACTATGGTTCTTTCAGGAAAGAGTAACAGTTCTAATGATGATTATGACAATTTTGACAATGATAGTAGTAGTTAACACTTACTGAGTGATGACAATTTGCCAGGCACCATGTCAAGCATTTTACATGAATGATCATATTTAATACACACCAAGTTCAAGGACGTGAGGGACTGTTATTAGCTCCATTTGCAAATGGAGAAATGTAGGCAGAGAAAGATTAAGTAAACTAAATAAGTCACATAAATGGTAAATTTGGAGACAGAATTTGACTGTTAACTGTTAGTAGAAATGAAGATGGATATTGTTGAAAGAGATACTAAGATAACTAATAAAATAGCCTTTCTTTGGGGTAGAAATTCCTCTTCAGCCACAAATTTGTTTGCATCCCCCCAGTTGATCAAATTCCTAATCACTGATTATGCATAAATTTGCTTTGAATTTCTGTATGGGTGTGTGTTTGCCATAACTATTGATATTTTTAATTTTTTAACAATTTATTTTTATAATAGAAGCAATAAATGGCCATTGCAGACAAAATATCAAATTCAGATAAGCATGGAGAAGAATTAAATAGTGTCCATATTTTCACCACCAAAAATGGAAAAAACAGTTGTTCATATTTTAATAAATTCTGCACATGCTTATGTTCACACACATATATATCCATATTTGTAATAAAGTGGAACAAATATATATGTTCATTATAACCTAGTTTTTTTGGCCATACATTATGAGTATGTTTCAATTATTAACACATATGTTATATCACTTAATAAGCATGTCAAGCGTCCATTCCTGTTATGATTGCAGACAGCCGGTTTCCTCTTGTTATATTTTGATGTGACTTGTTTACATCTCAGAGGTATTTTCCTGTGGTTAGCGATGGGGGTGTGCATGACTATAGGTGTGGGGGAAGGAGCTTGGCTGTCATTTTATGTCAAACTCATGTTCTACCTAGAACTCTCTAGAAGTAATTCCTAGAGAGGCCACACACCTTTATTTTCTTCCTAATTTCCCCTCTAGCTTCATCCTTTCTCCTTTTCATAACCTCTGGTTTCTTTGTTCCCAGCGTCACTGCTGATGGCTTGTAACGTTGGTGGCAAAGGAAGGAAAGCGTTTATTATTATTTTCCCTCAAGCCTTGCTTTGTTAAGGCCAGGGGATATGTTGCTTTGTTTTTAGAATTGGGCTTTATGTGTATTTTGTTAAAATCCCCAAAGTCCTCTAGACACCAAGGACTGGAAAATGAAAAATGACTATTATTGTTACCCTGCTTTGCCCAGGATCCTGAGCTACCACATGTTTCTGACTTCCCAGTTTCCATGCTCCTCCCTTGCTGGCCCTGAGCCGAGGGTCAAAGAGAGCTGTTTACTCTTTTAACGGTGATCACAGAGGCATGCGTCGTCCTGAAAAAATTGAAACTTATGAAAGTTACTGTAATTCACACATAAGCTCCTCACTTTTTGCAAAATTTGAGCTGTATTCTGCCTTTAAAGCCATAAATATGAGAGAGAAAGAGAGAGAGAAACTCAGTCAATTCAGCCAAAATGATTTGTTTCTCCAACACCAAACATTGACAGTTTGGAAGAATCCAGGCGGTGAGTTAATTTGTTTATTTTTCATACAGATGTGTGTCATGAAGATCCAGACTTTTATAATTTTTACTTCATTTTGTTTTATTTAAAATCTAAAATCAATCCACAAAGAATTATTATTTATTGTACACAAGACATTGTGCTAAGCCCTACGGAGGTACGTGAAAGACAACTTGGTGTGGTGGGAAAAGCAATCAAACAAAAGAAAACAAAACATTCAATCAGAAATGCAAAGACCTGCTTTTGCCCCTTAAAAGTGAAGGGATTGTACACAAATCAATTACCTCCCTAACCTCCATTTCCTTCCCTGCCTTCTCACAGAACTGTTGTGAAAAGCGAACGTGATGATGTGTGTTAAAGAATTTTATACACCATGATATACACGCAAATGATCGTGATTGCCAATTATTTGTAAAATATTCTCTCTTAACCTCAAGGAAATTGTAGCCTAGTTGGGGGAATCAGAGATAACAGATTGAAGAATTTAATAACAATATAAGAGTTAAATAGTACCAGACAGAGATTCAAGGGATGTTGCAAGACAATGCATGATTAATTTCCAAAGAGTAGTGGCTTGAATAGAGAGAGAGCGAGAGCAGCGTGAGCTAGAATCATCAAGGGACAAAGGAAAGGATTGCCAAACCACCACGAGGGCTCAACTAAGCTCTGACCATGATTCTGTAGAAGGTCAAGTTAGCACAAAAATGACAGTAGTATCATGCTTTTAATATGAACTTCTAACATTCTGATAAACAGTTTTCATAAACAAAAACACATTCTTTATAATTTCATCCCCTCAAATATAAGTGTTGGGAAGTGGGACGGTGTTATTTCATAAAAAGAAAAGAGACCAAGAATCAGTGAAAACTGAGTTCAAATTCTGACCGCCTCTTTTTTGCCTCATTCCTGACAGTGAAACCCTGAGAGACATATCCAGAAACAAACCCAGAGAGTAATACGTACCTCATGGGCTATTAAGAATTAGTGGAATTAACTTGGCAGAGATGAGTTTTGTGTGGGACTGGGTGGGAATATGCCAAAGAGAGGGAAGAGCATGCCCAAAGTCCTTAAAGAGAGAAACGGTTTTGAGCATTGGCTGAACGAGAAAGCCAATCTATCTGTAGTTTAGTGGGTGGGTTGCTGTACCTGGAGGACCGAGAAAGAGCCAGAATAGGCAGGGACATTGTTGGGCAAACTAACATTACAGACCTGATCTTAATAAATAGTTTCAAAGCCAATTAATGGATTGTTTTAAAAGCATGGGAGGCTGGTGGCAGCAGGGAAGGACTACTCTGGACACATGGGAGATTGCTTATTTTGAGGGATTATGTGGTGTGTGCTTCTTTATTCTGGCACATTACAGCTGGAAAATTAGGTCCATTTAGTGTGTAATGTGTTTAATTAAATTTAGGATTAAAGACAAAACTAATCCAATAGTAATAACTCCCTGTAATCTTTCATCTTGCTTTGGTTATCTCCCATTCTGTGAAGTGACAGTTTGAGCTTTCAACACTTATCTTTGACCTTGCTAGAATATGGAATAACCTGGATTTGCAGATTTGAAGTACTAATACATATGTCCAGAAATCACTTTAAAACATGCAGTTCCAGTTTTCTGAGAATCATAAACCGAAGTCACTAAACTTTTGGATGTGGAGGGGTTAAGGATTAAGTGTGTATGTGTGTGTGTGTCTGTGTGTCTATAATCTGCTCTCTAAGCATCAGTTTCTGAACTCCCATTTTTGGTTGCCTTCATTACATAGAATGAAAAACTCAGCAACCACTGGGGTAAATGAAAATGAAAAAGGCACTGTGAAGCAGGACCTGGGGGACCAAAGCCAAGGCAAACTGGGTCTCACTCTGATTTGTGTAGTTTTTCTACCACAATTTTTTTTTTTAGTTAAGAGTTATATTTCTTTGTGTGTATTTTCAACAACTCCATTAGGGGATAATGAGTAAGAAAAATTATATATTTTAAGATATGGACATAGTATCTTAACAGACAAGCCAAATGAAGAAATAGGGATTCAGAAAGGGCAATGATGTTGAGTCTGTGAACAGATGCCAGCTTCCCCATAATAAAATGCATGAATCAAGAAGCAAAAATTAGGGCTTGTGCTGTTTATTGCAGTCTCCATTTCTAAGACAGTGTTTGACACATGGCAAAAAAATCATTTAGCACATTGTTTTAAAAAATCAGGATGAGATTATCCCTTGCAAAACACACACATTCCCTCATTCTCTGATCTGTTGAAGCAAGAGTTGGTTTAATAATCCAGATGATTATTAATTAGAATTTTTAAGCCAAGGAAGTAATTATGATCCAAGTAACATGCCTCTTCATTTGTTTTGTGCTTTCCATTCTCTTCTGGTTTCTTGGTACAAAATCTGTTACAATGGAATACAATGAAAGCTAAAAGGGAACAAAATGTAAGGAACAGATCACAACCAAGGTTTGGGCTTGTCATCTTCTGTCAAAGATGTAGTAATAACTAGAAGTGCACAAACTTACTCACAAAAAAATGCAAATTGCATGTGTTAGGGTAAAGATAGGACTGGGATGGGGAATAAAATGTAAAATATGCAAGAAATAGCCACACGTATTAAACATGTCATCATTGTCAAACTCCCCTTGTTTTGTTTCAAGGGCATAAGCATTAGAATTGCTCCAGTCTGCCAAAGTCTCCAAAACAATGTCAGTACTTTAATGCTTAGGGAACTGGAGTAGAAGTCTTCATTTATAGGCCATTGTTGTTAGCCCTTTTTCTTTTTCCATAACCATTTATTGAACAGGGTGTCCTTTCCCCAGTATATTATTTTCTGCTTTGTTGAAAGTCAGGTGATTATAGGTATATGACTTTATTTCTGGGTTCTCTATTCTATTTCATTGGTCTATGTGTCTACTTTTATGCCAGTCCCATGTTGTTTTGGTTACTATAGCCTTGTAGTATAATTTGAAGTCCGATAATGTGATGCCTCCAGTTTGTCCCTTGGCAGGACAGCTGCATTAACACTGCCTCTCCATGTAGGGAGGGAAAACAGCTGCACCCTCCATGCAAATCCAAGTATGGTGGGCACGCTATCAGTGGGGTGTAGCCCCCCTAAAAGCCCAGGACTTGCCATCCCCTGGTACACCTGTGCAGAACCCTTATGGGAGCAGTCATGGCTATGTCCACAGGATTGGGTGGTAGGGGGAGAACCTCTGATACCACTTGTCCTCTGGGGTGGAACTATTTTCCTCCTCCACGCATGCGTCTCTGCTGGCAGGGGTGCAGACGACTTTGGCTCACTAGCGGGGTGCTCTCAGGTGAAGGAGGGCATGCGCTCTGGTTTCCTTTGTCCCAAGAGGCACTTTGCCATGCCGCACTTTCCTTTCCCATAGGGGCACCCTGCCCTGAGAGTTAGAACTCTGGGAATCCCATAGCTCCCCTGGGTCCATAGGACCTTTCTGGTTGTCATGGCCTCAAAGGTGTGGGGAATGTTTGCGTGGGATCCAGCGATATGGAGACTGAAGGGCTGAGACTCCCTGGGCAGGACAGAAGCCCACAATGAGTGCACGAAGAGTATGCACCCGCCACCTCTGCTTCGGTCTGTGAAGAGGGTAAGGGAGCCAGCAGTCTGCCACAGGGGTGAGGGGAACAGAAAGAGACACCTCATCTGCCCTTTCCATGGTATACTAAGTAACTCGGAGGTCGTCTGCCAAACTCTCGCTTCCTCCTTATTCTCTGCTCCAGCTTCTTCCTGCGGGTTCACTGGTAGGTTCTGGCACTCTCCCTTCAGCATTCCACTTGAGCCATGCTTGTTTACCTGTCTCTTTGATTCTTTCTGAGGATAACTGGCAAGAAATGTCTCTAAGTAGATTTGAAGATAAAGTTAAGACTACTATCAACCAGACGTGAGAGACTATATAAATCCAGATGGAATGATCTGTGGGTAGTTTGCTGTTCTTAGCTACATAACGGTACAAACAAAACAACCTTGAATGTTTTAAACCCAGTCCCTGCTCTTATCTAGCACCAGTACTACTTTTTATATGATAACGTGAATACGAAACCTGTATTAAATAAAATACTCCAGAGATCAAACAACTTTCCAATCCATTTTACCAGGACAGGAAAAGATACAGGATTGCAGGACAGATGCTCAGTCAAGAAGTGAATACAAAGTGTACACCATTGGAGGCTGCTGTTGGCTCCTGTGTGCCTGCCCTCACTTTCTGTATTGATGTTTCCTGGGGTTTTCTTCTCTAAGTTTTTCTCTCTTCTCTCTACATAGTTCCCCTGGATGCAAACTCTGGGCTGACGACTCACAAATATATAACTTTGTGTCTTTTGTTCTTGACCTGTTGGAACAACTGAGCATCTCTAACTGGATGGTCCACATTTATCTCAAACTCAACATGCCCTAAACTATACCCATATTCTCTTTCTCCCCAATAGTTTCACGATCACAAACCGTGATCAATCACTCCTCTGTTTAAAATACAGCCATGACTTCACATTGACTTCAGAATAAGAAGCAACTCCTAGCCATAGCCTCCAAGGCCCTATATGATCTGGCCTCTGACAGACTCTCTGAACTCATCTTCTACTCTTCCTCCAGATAACTTCCCTCATGCCATAAAGGCTTCACTTCTGTTTTCAAAAACGGGAAAGACTGTGCTGCTTCTAGGTCTTTGAATTACTTTTCTATTTTGCTAGAATTTTGTTTTTGTATTAATTGGTCAATCAAAAAAATGATAATGATGCTAGTATTAGAGAAAGAGTTTGCATTGTATAAACAACCCTGTGACAAAGTGTGTACTTTTCTGCTCTGGTGTTAACAAAGCAAAGTTCCTATATTTTTTATTTTATGAATATTATCACTGTAAATATGGAAAGATTTCCTGCATGAAATCAAGATTTAAAATGCATCACTATGTGATGTCCCTTTTTGTCCCTAGTAATTGTCTTAGCTCTAAAATCTATTTTATCTAATATTAATATAGTCATTTTAGCTATTTTTAATGTTTGCATATTTTTTCTATCTTTTTAATTCCAGTCTACTCATTTTATATTTGAAGCGTATTTCTTGTAGACACAATATATATTGGGTCATACTTTGTTTTATTTGCTCGTTTTGTTTTGTTTTCTTCACTCTGCCAAAATTTGTTTTTATATTGGTGCGATTGTACCATTTATAGTTAACATAATTATTAATATGTTAGGTCTTAAGTCTGTCATTTTATTTTTTTGTCTTCTGTTTGTTCCATTATTTTTTCTTCCATATCTCTTTTCTTCAGTTTTTGTAGCTTACCTGAACATTATCTAGAATCTCACTTTGATTTATTGTTTTTAAATATATTGGTTTGCATAATGTCCTTAACTATTGCTCTAGGCATTGTAGTATATATACATATGTTATTACATTCTACTATCATTGATGTTCTACCACTTCCAGTGTAGCTAAACTTTACTTCCATTTTGTTTCCTTTTTCTTCTCCATTTTTAATGTCTTAACATTTCCCTTTATTTACATTGAACACCATAATAATGAGGGGAAAGATAGTTTATTATACTTCTCTATATTTCTTTATTCTGAGCTGTCTGAAATCCCAAGCCTTCTTCCATTATCATTTTCTTTCTGCTTGGAGAACTTTCTTTAGCCATTCTTTAAGATTAGATCAGTTAGCAACAAATTCTCTGAGTTTTTCATCATCTGGGATATTTTTCCCCTTCATACTTGAAGCACATTTCCACTGAATATAGGAAGGAGGTTGACAGCTTTTTTCATTCACTACTTGAAAAACGTGTCACTTCATTCACACCTCCATGGTGTGAGATAAGAAATTTAATGTCATTCACATTGGTGTTCCTGAATTAATAGAGTCATATTTCTCCGACTACCTTCAAGATCTTTTCTTTGTCTTTAGTTTTTAGACATTTAATTATGATGAGTATTGGCACTGAATTCTTTGGGTTTATCTTGTTTGTAGTTCAGTCAGCTTTTTGAAATCTGTAGGTCTATGTCTTTTGCCAAATGTGGGAAGTTTTCAATCACTATATCTTCAAATAAATTTTCATTCCTACATTCTTTCTCCTTTTTTTTCTGGCACATAGATAGTATGCATACTAGATCCTTTGTTATGGTCCCTGAGGGTCTGTTCATTTTTTTTTCCTAGTTTTTCTCTGTTGGCCAGATTGAATAATTTATATTGTTTTATTTTCAAGTTCACCGATTTTTTCCTTTCTCATATTCTTTCCACTATCAAGCCCACTCAGTTAGATTTAAAACATTTATTTATGTTGTATATGTCAGTTCTATAATTTACGTTTATTTCTTTTTTTATATCTCCTATTTCTTTGGGGAATTTTTTTTTTTACTTTTTTTTTTTTCAAGGGTGTTTGAACTTGCTCATTGAAGCATTTTTATGATGGCTGTTTAAAAATCCTTGTCAAAGAATAGATTCATTTCAATTCAACATATGATTCATTTCAATTAGTATCTCTCATCTTTTCTATTGCTTGGTAGAAGGAGTGATTTTTAATTGTCTTCTAGAAATTTTGGATATTGTGCTGGGAGACTCTGGACTCTGTTGAACTCTTCTATTTTAGCAAGCAGTCACACTGTTTAGATTTAGCACACAAGTCCTGGCCTGCTTCTGTGGGCTGTGGTTTCACTGACAATTTAATTTTCAGAGCCCTTGAAGTGCTGTTCTGTTCTTCTTGGTGACCCTGAGGATCTGGCTCCATTTTAACTGGTGCTGCCTCTGAGGAAAGAATGTGCTTCCTTGGACCTGATGCTGCTGGCTTGAGGGGGAAGATTCTGGGCTAGTGCTGCATGGTGAGGAGCTGATATGTCATATTATTTGGGCTGCCCTCCAGGCTGGCTGGTGTTGACAAGGCTCCCACTTGGGAGAAAAGCACATACCTGAGCCATCTTCTCCTACTGAGTGGAGGGCCAGGAGATGCCAGGCCTGACCCTTGCACCACTGGGTGGAGAATCAGAAGACACCAGACCACTGTGCTTTTCCTCAAGTCCTGGGTTTTCCAGTAAGTTCACCTTCTTTTTCCTGCCTTTTGGAGTTCTCCTATTGCTGCCTGCCATGTTATTTCCATGTGATTTTAGTTGTACCTAGCAGGAAGGAGCAGGAAGAAATGAGTCTATGCCATTTCATCCCAAACCTGAGGGCTCAAAAAAATGTTTTAATAATATTATTTGTCATTAGTAGAGAAATCCTATTTCATTTCACACTTACCAACATGTTTTTAAATTCTGGATTGAAATGTGCCTTTTCTTGAAACAAACCTCAGACAATTATATGTTTCTTTGTTTTATTTTAATTTTATTTTATTTGAGACAGTCTCACTGTGTCACCCACACTAGATAGAGTCCAGTGGCGTCATCTTAGCTCACTGCAACCTCAAATTCCTGGACTCAAGTGATTCTCCGGCCTCAGCCTCCTAAGTAAGTGGGACTACAGGCATGTGCCACAATTCCTGGCTAATTTTTGCATTCTTGTAGGGAGGGAGGTCTCGTTCTTGCTCAGGCTGGTCTCGAACTCCTGACCTCAGGAGATCCTCCCACTTCAGCCTCCTAGAGTACTAGGATTACTGGCATAAGTCACCACACCTGGCATATCTCCTTGTTTTTAATTGTTCAAAGTTCAGAGTTGTTAAGTAGTAAGTCCATGTAGCACAGAACATAGATTTTACACCTTGGAGTCAGACAAATCTGGGTCATAAATTCTCATTTGCTGTAGTTGTATAATCGCTTGCGCTCTATGTTTTCAGTTGTATAAAGAGAAAATAATTATCGTAAAAGATTACTATTATACCTCAAAACATCATGTTGTACATGATAATGCATACAATGTTATCTGCCAAATTAAAACAATAATTTAAAAGATAACTATTGCTATTAACTGAAATAATTATGTAGGATGCCTCATGTAGAGCTAGCCATGTAACAGATGAACACTGAAAAAAAAAGGTTGATTCTTTTGTAGTATTGTGTCACCAATATTTTTACTTCTTTAATTCTTCCTTTTTAATTACACACACACATCTCAAGGAGACTTCTTTTTCTTTCATAATTCCTTATTTCACAATATCTAATGTTTGTATCATTCAGATAATTTTTTTCTATGTATATTAAGAATGCCTGGAAGATTTCTTTCCCTGAGGGCTCCTCTTTGTATGTGTTCTGTGTTTTTAGCCTCATTACAGCGTAAGAAGGAAGTTTATAGCCATTATTATCCAATTTCTATATTGTGTGGAAGGGAAAGAGCATTCCATACTGAGCAGAACATAAGTAATGTCACTCGGGCCTCTGAAGCTTGGGATTTTGCTTAGAAACCATTTTGCTTTCATCATCCATTGTTATGTAGGTCAAACACACACATATCCCAAATGTGACCCAATTCAAGTTTGGATTCTTGAATGAAAAATTCTCTGCAAATCTATGAATACTCCCCCATGTGCTGAGAGGGCACCTTTATTTGTTATAGTATACTTTCCCCCAGGGCTCTGTGGTCTGGGAAGGGAAACTAGAGTGCCCTGGATTATACTTAGTGTTTTATAATTACTAGCTGAAACCCAATCCTAGGCTTTCCAGGCACTTGCCTTCCTTAACACATCTGGCCTCCCTTTTCCCTTTTGCTCTGGTCTGGCCCTACAAGAGGAGCCCTTAGATAAATAAACTAAAGCATGCATGTGGTCGCCAAAAGATCTCTGTGGAGAGCAGAATCTAACCAAAGCAGCCCCAGGGCCTGCTGTGCCTTTGTTCATGGCCTCTCAGGGATGTTAGCAACTAGAAGGTGTATACTGCAAAATCATTACTGTTTTAACTGGATCCACACTTTCCCTGACAGTAACTCATGCCTGGGAATGGCCAATCAAGGCATCCTGGCCATCAGCATTTCTGGGAGGAGAAAGATATTTTTAAGCTCCTTGTCTTTTATATGTACATATTTAAAACATTTATTGAATTTCTACTTAGTATTTGAGTTGTGGTATTTTAGGGCTCACTAAGATAAGCAAAGAGTTTTTAAAAGAAGCTTATTGGCTGAGATAGTGTTTATATGCATAAAAAATGAAAGGAAAATAAAAATGAAATTAACATATATTGAGCATTTACTATGTAAAAGAGCAGGAACAAACCAGAAATAGCATATCTGTTAAGCTGATTTTCAAAATGAAGTTGTGATAGTGGGACTGTGGAATTGGAATTCTGGTGTTATAGGGAGGAATTTATTTTTAACTATATATTCAGGATATAGATGATAGAAAATAGCTGTATTTGGGCCTAGGTGTAAAGAAGAAGAGATTTGTGATGAATTAGGAAGCTAGGATGTGATAAGCCTATGCTAGGAGGTATTATTCCCATTTTACAGTCCTATGAATCCCACTATTTTTAATTTATTCATTATTTTCCTCATTCGTTCATAAAATATTTACTGAATGCCTACCACGTGCTAGGCATTAATTCTAGATGCTAAGAATTGATCAGTGAACACAACTGACAAAATTTCCTATCTTCATAAATCTTATATGCCACTGAATAGAGACAGACAATAAGTGAGATAAGTAATATATAGTATTCTGGGTGGTGAGCAGAGACGAGAAGGGGAAAAAACCCAACATGGAATGAGATAGAGAATGTTGTGGGGAAGTATGATTTTTTTTTTTTTTTTTTTTTTTGAGACAGAGTCTTACTCTGTTGCCTGGGCTAGAGTGTTGTGGCATCAGCCTAGCTCACAGCAACCTCAAACTCCTGGGCTCAAGCGATCCTTCTGCCTCAGCCTCCCAAGTAGCTGGGACTACAGGCATGCACCACCGTTCCTGGCTAATTTTTTCTACATATATTTTTAGTTGGGCTGCTAATTTCTTTCTATTTTTAGTAGAGACGGGGTCTCGCTCTTGCTCAGGCTGGTATCAAACTCCTGACCTCGGGTGATCCTCCCACCTCAGCCTCCCAGAATGCTAGGATTACAGGTGTAAGCCACCGCACCCGGCTGAAGTATGATTTTATTTTTTTTATTCTTACTTCAGCATATTGTGGGGGTACAAAATTTTTAAATAGACTGGTTGGGACTGTTTCACTGAGAACACAATGCTTCCCTAAAGACCTGAAGGACATGAAGGAGTGAGCCACACAGGTATCTGAGGAAAAGCAGTCCAGGTAGAGAGAATAGCAGAGTGAACAAGGAAAAGTACAACATGAGGTTAGGAAGAAACAATGGGGACAAGAAGGCATGTGGGGAATTGTAAGCCATTGTAAGAACTTTGGCTTTGATTTTGAGGAAGATGGGAGGTCACTGGGAGGAGGTGAGCTGCAGAATGAGATGAACTGGTTTGCATGATGATTGGATCTCTATGGTGACTATGCCCAAGAATAGACTGAAGAACAAGGGCAGAAGCAGAGAGCTAGTTAGAAGGCTTAAGACAATAATTCTGGTGGCCAGTGCTTGTGCTCAAAGTTACATACTTAGTAGTGACAGAGTGACAGAGTCAGCCTTCAAATCTTTTTTTTTTCCTTTGGAGTTTAAGATTTTTCTTTTATTTAAGCATATTATGGGGGTACAAATGTTTAGGTTACATATATTGCTTTTACCCCACCCAAGTCAGAGCTTCAAGCATGTCCATCCCCTAGACAGAATACACTACACCCATTAGGTGTGAATATACCCAACCCCACCTCCCCACACCACCTGCCCGCCTTCCCGACACCCAATGAATGTTACTATTAAATGTGCATGTAAGTGTTGATCAGTTAATACCAATTTGATGGTGAGTACATGTGGTGCTTGTTTTCCCATTCTTGTGGTACTTCACTTAGTAGAATGGACTCCAGCTCTATCCAGGATAATACAAGAGGTGCTAGATCACCATTGTTTTTTGTGGCTGAGTAGAACTCCATGGCACACATATACCACATTTTATTAATATGCTCATGTATTGATGCAAATCTTGACATGCCTGACTTTCCATTGTTCAATACCACCTCCTTCGGCAGACGGTCTGAGCAGAAGGTCACTATCAATGCATGTTGTTGATTTTCTTTCCATGTGTGGCCAAGACAGAAAGTTACTTTAAGACTTGTGCTATTTTGGTCTTTTCTTTTAGCTTATTTTATTAAAAATAATTAGAAAAATATTAATATTTATTAGAATATCACTTACAATAAGAAGAAAAAATACTGCATAAATTTTATACTATATGATTGGCTATGGTTAGTTTCCTTTTCTCAAGTTTTATCTATTATTGTGTATAACCTGGAGAAAACTTGAAACATAAAATATTTTTGAGCATAGTAAAATCACCAACTGAAATCCCTTCTGGACTTCGCTAAGTGCCTTTTTTAGGTGATTATCAGCTCAGAAACAATGATCCCTCTTCTCTTCCACTTAAGTTCACTTAACAGCAGGAGCCATGTGGCTGCCCTTCTCCTTATCTGTGTGAAAGAAATGAGGGAATGAAGGTCATTGTCTGAAAGTCATGTGTTTGGTAGCAGCTGCCCATATTAATTTATTCCTTCTGAAAGATGCGTGTATGGGAAGTGATTTGATTCAGTATAATTCCCCCTGTTAGAGATGGCTCTGAAATCCAAACTATCATGCTCATTGACTATCCCTATCTCTATCCCTAAAACCCTGCCTTAAAATGGAAGAAAGACAATAATTGTGAGTTGGATCCTAGACTTTCTAGGAAAGAATGGAATTTGAAGAGTGTACATTAATATCCCCAAAAGATCCTGTTTTAGCCATCGAATTAGTCTGCATCAGAGTCAAATAGCAGCCAGGTTACTTTGTGGGCACCACTTCAAGGGAAGGCCATGGAACCAATACATTCAGGAGTCTATTTCATGACCTAAAATGGTAGGTTCCAAAATAGGCTGAGAAACCAGACCTATGCAATCAAAATCTTTGACAATGAATTCTAGAGTTTGTATTTTTAACAAAAATAACCATGTAAATCAGATGAGCATCTATGTCTGGAAACCTCTGGCATAAAGGACACGCCCAGGACTCTGTCTTCAATTTGGTCATTGGCAGCTGTCTAGAAAAATGACCTGATTAGGGCTCAGAAGACCTAGCTGTTAGCAATGCCACCATCACATTTCAACTTAATCATGTTAGGAATAGTTAAGGAATATTGGATTTTAGAGCTGGAAAGAAACTAAAAAAATCTGCTAGGCATATAATCACTTTATAGAGGAGGTGACCTAGACCTAAACAGCATGAATGACCTAAGATCAATGAATTAATTTCAAAGATGAAGTTAGGGCCAAGTTTTACTGAGATCATAAAGTTTTTCTCTCTGAGATGGCAACACCTACATTAACTTCTGTTTCTTTATCTCTAAAATAACTATATAATACCTTTCCAAGCTCCTTCACAGATTTGTTACAAGGGTTATATAAGAGAATTCACATGAAAACTTCAACATGGAAAACAGTTATGTATCATCTATACATGAGGAAGCCATGAGGGGTTAAATCTTGGAAGTGTCGATACAGTCACGGTCATCTCACACTTGGGTGGTCAAGAGTCAATGTAACTGGCGAAGAGAGTGGCTCCATCACCATGTGAGCAGAGTACACTGAGCCCTATGATTTGAAATGATCCTGAGTTCATACTTCAAGATCCAACTCTCCAGCATTAGAAAGTCACTCAAAGTGGCAGAAAGCAGAAAGAGGAAAGGCTGATGGCATCAGTAAGAGATACAGAAACAAAAATGGTGTGAATTAGCTCATAACACACACCACCACTTCCATTTCCATCTCAATTTAGGTAACAGCCCTGCTCATTCCATTTTTATCAAAATACACACTGGTTTATTCTATTCTCACCACATCTTATGTCAGTGCTTACTTAAAACCAGAAAATATCTATATAAAAGCACTGCAAATAGGAGAAAATGAAGAAAATGGTTTAATTTTTTATGCACTCAACTGTTGGATGGCCCCTAGCCAACTATCATCACACAAAGTCACAGAGAGCAGATGGGCTTCAATGTGAAGATTTGAAGACTAGTCTAGGAGTTAGATGAGTCCTCTCTTCTGAGGCTTGTTAGGTACTTATTCATTCACTGTTCACCAAATATTTATTAAGGTTTATTTATGTCAATACTGTTCTTGTGCACATAGATACAGCAATAATGGAGAAAATCCAAATCTTGTGGAAGAGGTATAGACATAGTGATAAAAGATCCTCACTAGTAAATAATGCTTTAAAAGCATTTGCTATTTATTGAGGCCCTATTAGACAACTGGAACTATACTAGGTACTACATCTGTCCTCAAGATAATAATATTAAGTCCCCGTTTTTAATTCTAATTTCACGGTGAGGAAGATGAGATATATCAACTTGCCTAGGGGCAACAACTGGTGAATGGTAAATACTAGATTCAAACCAAAATCTTTTGAGTCTAAGTACCACTGACTAACAAATCTTCATTTGGCACTTATCTAAATTTTCATATCAAACCATAAGATTATCATATATGACATTTAGTTGCACAACAACCTTATGAGAGAGAACAATTTACTGTCTTTGAGTCATAGGATATGGCCTTGCCTAAATGGGTGGCAAGGATGTGGAATGAGTTTTCCAAGAAAAACAGCACAGATCTATGAGATGTAAACAAGAATACTAGAGAGAGAAAGAGACAAAAAAAATGGTCAAGGAGATAATCTGATCAAGAGGAAATCTTCCTTTACTACTATGTTGACACTTTCACTTTGAAAATAATTAATATGAAAAATAAGCTATCAGAATATTTCATATGCAGTGATCAGCATTAAACCTGTATTTTGAAAGAACCAGGTTCTTTTTTAAATGTAGTACAAAATAAAAACATATTTAGTTGATTACTTAAAAATTTCTGGTTCTCTTCCTGCACATCATGTAGTTTTAAAAATACTACATCATAAGAAAGAAAAAGTCAAAAACATAACATCAAAAGAAGAGTCATGGAAACTGCATGCTAGTGTTAGTCTGTTTAAGTCAATTCTTCATTCTAGACCTCTCGCTCTTATCTGTAAAATGATGATGGTTTATTGAATAGTTTTTAATTTTGCAAACTCTATAAATTGTAGAATCTTTTGAATGGGTGAATCAGTAATATATTCACAATGAATGTTTTTCATTTTTTTATTTTATTTCATTTTCATTTAAGCCCTATAACAACCATGAAATAATTGTTCACACTTTATAAATGAAAAATCAGTTTCTTACAAGTTCACATACCTAATAAGTGAGGAAGACAGCTGTCAAATAATTCAGCCTTCTTTTTACTTCACTAGGAATGGGTCCTTTCCATAAGTAGTTACTGATTAGCTAACTTGAGCAAGGCACTACATGTTTGCTGCTGGCTTCAGAAATGGATCAGACATATCTACCACCCACAAGAACCTTCAGTCCAGTAGAGACAAATATGCATATAATTAAATTAGAAGTTAGGATGGTGTCATAATGAAAACAGGAGTTTTACGTTGGGAGAACCAGGGAAGTTTTGTCAAAGGTGAAGTTTGAATTAGATAGATAGTATAAGGAGTGATGGATTTTAGCATGTTAAAATGAGTCAAAAGGAGCATTCAAGATAGAAGTACCAGTGCAGACCGCATTAAAAAATGAGAAGGCATTGGGTTTTTATGAGCAACAGTATGGCTGGAGGTAATGGTGCCTGAAGGAGAACAATGACTTCAATTCTTGAGTTAGAGGAAGTTTTCTAAAGAATCTGGATCTATTCCAAACAGCATCTCTTTGATGATGATGGTTAGGCCAAAAAGCCTGAAGAAGCTTTTTTGAGATATTTTTGAATAGAATGACTCAAATGTACTACCATTCTCTGAAATGTATTAGCTGTTCCCACCATAAGTATTCTGTGGTCTGTAATTTAGGTTAGATAATTGCTTCAGCCTAAATAACATAAGTGTGAGGGTGGGAGTGGGGGTGAGGGGTGGCATTAATCTCTCATCTCCACCCATGTTTCCTTGGTCTAATGGGAATTTACATTGCAGGCTTTTGATCATAACCCCCACCTTAGAGGCAGCTATCATAAAGGTGTCAATATTAATTAATGTAATGGATGTTTAAAAGGGAAGTTAATTGGTAAAACTAGAACATAATATATATGAGAAATGCGTGTTGATAAAATTACTGGGGTTCAATATATGTGGATTGGCTAGAAATATTGGAGAGACACTCTCTTTGTCTGCAGAGGTATAGTATAGAGGAATCTGTTGGGTCAAGGAATAGGGAGTAGGGCTATGCACATAATTTCTAAGCAATTCTCTGACCAGATTCTGATTTGGACAACTCATGTGACTCTAATCAGACTTTTTCCCATATTTTAGTGAGAATATGATCACACTGGCCTCAGGAAACCCTTTTATTCAAGGTTCTACTGGAACAACTAAAACTACAGAGAATTGGAACTGCACTGAGCTTTCACAAGAAGTTACATGGCTATTTTCTGCTGTTTGCCGATAAATATCAATATAAGTATAGCTGAATTTAGCCCCAGATATGCTTGCTTTCATTTTAACCTAGTAATGAAATTGTGAAGAAGAGACCCATCACCCTAACCTATCCCCAAAGGCTATTTACCAAAAGAACAAAACAAAACAAAACAAACCCAAGAACTGAGAACAGCCAGATTGGCTTAGGGAAATTTGCAGCAATTAGTTTCTGAACCTCCAGGACAAAGCAGAGTTCTTAGATGAGGCAAATCCTGGCAGGCAAGCTAAGAGATAAATATTATCCTGTCTTTCCATGCCTTCGCCCTAGAGGCAAATCCTCTTTTCCAGGTTAATGTGGGAAGGGGTTCAAATTGGGTTGAGCCTGGGAAGGGGATAATTTATAGCTGTAGCTAGTACTTAGAGAGTGTTCTTGGTGTGCTATGCACTGCTCTGCTCTAAGCTCTTCGTATGGATTAGCTCATTTAACCTTTAGAATAACTCTGAGTTTACACTTTTATCATAATTTAATAGAAGAAGAAACTGAGGCATGAGAGACAAAAAGTTACTCAAGGTCATTCTTCTGGGAACTGGCAGGGCCAGGATTCAGATCTAAGCAGTGTATCCCTAGAGTCCTTGTCTTAATCATTCACCCTATTGCTGCTTCATGTGCAACAGAATACAAAGTTCCTGGGAGCTCTCACTGTACCTTTTGCTAGCCAGAGAACTCAGCTGGGCAGGTGCCTTTTCTGGGAGCCTAAAGTTCAGTAATAATAAGATTCATTGTGGACATAGTATAGGCTTCAGGTTTCAAAACATTTTATTTCACAGCTCTTGGCTCACCTCTTCCTCACAATAACCCTGGGAGGGAGTTAGAGAAAGGGCTGTTTTCTCTCCCTGACCGATGAAGAAAAGAGACATGTGGAATTTAATTCAATGCCACATAACTGGAAAGGGATGTCTTTCCATGTCCTGTCTTTCTGCCCTCGCCCTAGAGGCAAATTCTGTTTTCCAGGTTAATGCTGGGGGAAGGGGTCCAAATTGGGTCGAGACTGGGAAGGGGATAATTTATAGCTGTAGCTAGTACTTAGAGAGTGTTCTTGGTGTGCTATGCACTGCTTTACTCTAAGCTTTTCGTGTGGATTAGCTCATTTAATCTTTAGAATAACTCTGAGTTTACACTTTTATCATAATTTAATAGAAAAAGAAACAGAGGCATGAGACATAAAAAGGTTACTCAAGGTCATTCATCTGGGAGCTCAAGAGCGTAACCCATGTGGGCCTAGATTGAGGTGGTGAAAGCCCCCAGACTTATCTTCAGATGACACCTGGTGGCAACTGAGCGTTCGTTGCTACCTCAAGGTCAATCTCACACACATAATTACCTGTTTTACATTTATGTTACTTGATAATTTTCAGAAGAATGTTTCTATACGCCACCTTATGTAATTCAGTCCTCACATGCACCTAGAGTGTGCGCACGTGTGTCGGGGCAAAAAGTGCTATCTCTTTTCCTCCGGTGAGCAAACTTAGCCTCACAGAGGGCAAACGATGTTCTCAACCCTAAGAACTAGTGAGTTCTCTGTAAGTTTCCAGCCATAAGTCTGTATTCACATCGAGACAAATTCATAGCTGTAATATTACCCATGGAATTTATATTAATAGTTAAGTGTCTTCTGCATTTTACCTCTCTCCCTTTCTTCCCTTGAACTAATCCCATCTCTCTTAAATCACCTATCTCTTTTGCATCACTGTAGTGCTATCACTATTTGAAGCCAGCAGAGAGAGACCATTAAATATTCTTAGAACAGAAAGCATTTTGTCAAGAAACACATGTTGTGACTCCTCACCAAGGCAACGCAGAATTGATGACGTGAGTGGAGGAATGCCTTGTGACTGTTTAGCAACAGCCTGTGATACACAACTACACAGTCAGTGATTAGAGGCAATGATGTGTTATCTACGGACCTGGTATCACACTTCCATACTTCCTACCACAATTGGCTTTGAAACATTAACAGGAATTGAAGTCGCTGATGTAAGCAGATTGGTTGGAGAGGAAACAAAGCACCAGATGGCAGGATTTCTGATCTTAATAAACTCTTAGGACCAAAGGAAGTCTATTATACTTAGAATCTTGGTTTCTTCATCTGGTAAATGGGAGTTAAAGTAACTAACTTAATAAAAGACTGAACCAATCTATGGCTGGTTTGCTTCATAAATCTTGAGCCTTTGTGACCCAATGATAATTCTACACAGGCACCTTGGCCTTTGCCTTAGCCTTTTAGTTGAGGATGAGGTGATTTATGATGGAATTTGCATAGACAAACAAATCCCCAGCTGCAAGCTGCCTGCCCTGAAGTTTCATGGTTCACTAAGGATTAAGATTCTCAGAGCTCCTTCTGGGTGGCTAGAGGCTATGACAGATATACTTTCCCAGTTAGTTTCCTGACTGTGGTAGGTATCCCTTCACTCAGTGGCATGATGAAGTTTGACTCTACCCAGAAGGAGTGAATTAAAGATTGCAGGCTGTGAATGCCATGTTTTCTGGAACTTAATTGTAAAGGGACTTTCTTTGGGGGAAACTCACTTTCTTTCCAATGTGGAGTAGCTAGTGGAGGGATTATAAATGACCAAAGAGAAGACCATGTCCAATCTGTTTGGCTTATACAGATTATCCAAAGTAATGAACTTTTCTGGAAAGATGTGAGTGACTACAGAAGGGCCTATTGATACTACTTCACAAATAAGAAAGAAGAACTAGATTCATAGAGTGACAAAAATCTCAGGATGGCAAGAGAAATAATACTTGAATCCCTATTTAATATTCTGCTCAAATAACATCAAGGGTACATTGAAACTTTCGGTGATATGGAACACAACAAGAATGAGGTAGATTATTCTTTCCTCAAACTGCTCTGGTTGATAGCAAGTTTGTTACACTGACATGGAATGTTTTTCTCTTAACTTTATATATATTTTAGTCATGTAAAACAAGTCAGATCACATTGATATTACAGACCTTTATAGATTTAAATATGCCTATTATGTAATCCTTAAGTCTTCTTTTCATTTGTTTACTAAACCCAGCTGAATCCACTGTTCCTCATATGACATGGATTTGTCTCTTTAAAAAAGTCATATAGACATATATGACATCCAACTAGGTATATAAGTTTATATGTACATAGAATAAGAAGAACAAAACAGAATACACAACTGTATAGCTCTAATCTAGTATAGAGTTTATTATTATGTTTTTTCACTTAGCAGCTGAGGATCTTTTCAGTTATTTACAGAATTATGGAGTTCTAGAATTAAGAATGATATTAGAAATCCTCTAAATTCTTTCCATATTCTCCATTCACAAGATATTGAGTCTCTAATCTGACCCTGAAACTCACCTGTTCTGCCTGACAATCACACAGCTAAATTCCCTGGAACTATAGCTCTAGTATCATTTTTTAGCTAACAACAAAAACTATAACACATCATGCTTTACGTCATAAATGGTTATCCCTGGTTCACGTGTAGCCACCTGATGGCAGGGATTCATTGTTTTTATGATTTTTAAAGACTATGGCTATGCAATTGCAGCACATTACTGCTTAAGCAAAAGCAAGTAACAGCAATCACAAAAAACTATGATTATGTCAGGAAGCATATTTACCCTAGGGATTGGAAAGGAATTTCAAAATCATCTAGTCAATCTGCTACTTGAGTCAGCTCCACCATATTCCAGCCAATTGATAAATCAGCCTCTATTTGAATCCTGTGATTGTAGGCAAGAGCATTCTGGGCAGCGTGCGGCATTCTTATATGCTCTGGTTGTTACAAAGTGCTACCTAAGACTCAGTGAAAATCGTCTCCCTAAGACTTTTGTTGAGGGAACCTAGTTTTCCTCCTTGTTGTTCGTAAACCATTCTATTGTCAACAACTTAACTGCAAAATCAGAACATTGTTCTAGAAAATTGGCCCCACACTGATGCTGCTCAGCCGGGTAAATTATAGGTCGCTATATGGTCAGCACTCAGGAGTTATAGTGGCCTGTCACCACTGGCAGTGTGATTTCTGCAGGGGCCACCTCATTATATGGGAAAATGCCCTCAAAGGGTAAGTCTGTTTCTTGTCCTGGCAGACCTGTCACATCTGATGTTAGAGGAAACAGCAGCAAAGAACCGTGGCTGAAAGAATTGTAAATTTTGCCTGTGGAGAGTCACTGAGGGCAATTCTCCTGAAAGGGATTATTTGTCAACTGCAGTAAGGCTCTTTGTTATTAGAATTTAATTGATATTTGCTACTGGAGAAGAAAGCTGAAAACAGGATACAAGGCAAGCAATTAAATCTCTTTTATAAAGTGTAGTTAATGAGTTGTCAAATTTGGTAGAGATTATTCTCCTCTCTCTCTCTCTCTTTCTTTCTCTCTCTCTCTTTATTGTAAGGATATGGAGGGCTGTCTACTGTCCTGGGGAAATGTCAAACAATCACAAGAAAGGAAAATTAAATGATGCCAGGTAACTTTTGTACAATAAAAAAAATAAAAAGTAAGAGTCAAGGGACCCAGGATTCTAGCTCAGATTGTTCAATAGCTAACCGTGCAACTCTCCTTCTGGGCTTTTATTTAATCATCTGTCAAATGTGGTGTGGACTAGCTGATTTCTAAGACCCTTCTAAGTGTGGTATTCTGTTTATGTTCTATACAGTATGTGTAGAATAGCATAGGAGATAAAAATCAAACATATCCGAATCACAGAATCCTAGCATCCTCAGTAATTAGCTATGGGGTCTGGATTAGGTTAATTAACCTCTGTATCAATGTCCTCCTTTCTATGTAGAAAGGAAGAATATATGCATATTTACAGAGTTTTTTAAGAATTAAAAGAGAGAACATGTTTAAATTATTTGACAAAAGGCCTGGAAGATGGGAGGTGATCGCCAGATATTTGCTATTTTTATTAATATTCTATTCCATGATCCAGTGTTTTTAAACTACAGCCATGTATCCCAACCACCAGAGGGCACTGCAAAGGTAACAGCTGGATTTTTCTTTTAAGCTTGATACACCTATTTGCTGTTTAAAATAATTGACTGCTTGCTGCCTAAAAGTTTCAGCTCAGGGTGCTTGGTCTCCATCTGCATCCTATGCCAGTCTCAGTGACTGTAAGTGCTGTGATATCTTCTTCAGTCTGGCTCTTCTACTTTTTCTTGCATTTTTGAGGAATCCTCAGGTGATAGAATGCTTATTTAGAGACTCAAAAAATAGAAGGGCAAAAAAGTGAGCAAACATTTATTAAGTACCTACCATGTGTCAATCATTGTGTTAATCATTACAAACATAAATTATCACACCCATTTTACAGATGAGAAAAATAGAACTCATACTGCTTAAGCTCTTTGCCTAAAGTTACTCAGTCAGTGAGGGGTGAAAGCATAATTCAAAGCCATGGCTGCTTGACTCCAAAGGCTTTGCCCTTTCAATTTCACCAAAGCTATGTTGGAATTAAAAGACGGTATATTGATCATGGAATAACCAAAGATATCCATCATCTTCTCTACTATTTAATATTCTGCTGGATAAAGTAGCTAAAGTGGTAAATTTATAAAAAGCAAATGCAGGCAAAAGTAAAGGTAAAACAATTTCTTTCTACAGATTATAAAAATTATAACTCTGGAAAACCTAAATAAATTAATATAAAAGTTACTAAAACAGGGCATTTTAACAAAATAGAGAGTATAAAATTATCACAGAGAAAATAACTTCCACATATACCAACATAATCTGATAGAAGAAATAATAGAGAAGCAAACTTAATTTATAATAGCAAAATGATAAACTTAAAAATAAATGTACAAAACCTGCATTTGATACACACATACTTAAAAGCAACAGAGAAAAACTGAATAAATGAAAACAACATTCCATATTCTTGGTTAGGATGACTCGATATAATACAGATGTCAATTGTCCTTATGTTGATTGTTCAATGTAATGTGATGCCTGTGATAATGTCCTCCCTTATTTTCCTGGAACAAGACAGCATTCATTTGGGAAAAAAAAAAAAAAACTAGAGAAAAAATAAAAAGAAAAAGTTGGCAAAGAAAAAGTGAAACTAGCTGGGAAAGTCTTAGAAATGAGAAGTGATGGGGCAGGGTGCTGAGTCCTACAGATCATTAAAACATACTATAAAGGCCTTCTACTCAAAAAGTGTGATATTGGTGCAGAAATAAATGACTGATGGAATAGAATGGAAAGGAAAATCCAGAAGAAACAAAAACACATGTGGCAATGTAGTACATGATAAAGAGGGTATCTCAAATCAACGGGGAAAAATAAAAACTTTTAATAATTGGGCAGATAACTATTTGGCCATAAGTACAAATACAAAATCAGATATATTTTTTTATACCATGCAACAGAAAAAGTTCCAAATGGTTTGGTATCTAACTGTAAAACTAAGACCATACAAATACTTGAAGAAAGTATGTATGGTTTCCTTTATAATCTGGGAGATAAAACAGTGTTTAGATACAACCAAAATGCAGACGCCCTAAAAAGGAGTTTAACGTTTTTTTTCTTTTTAAAAATATTTTTATTTTTTTAATTGTACATATTTATGGGGTACATAGTGATGTTTCAATACATACAATGTATAGTGATCAAATCAGGGTAATTTGCCTAGCAATCACCTCAAACAGTTATTACTTTGTGTTAGGAACATTCAATAGCTTCTTTTGTAGCTATTTGAAAATAAACAATAAATTATTTTTAACTATAGTCAGCCTACTTTGCTGTATAATACTAGAACTTATTTAAGCACATAAAATTTAAAAAGTAATTTTGTATTAAAAAGGGAATTTTAAAAAGTACAAAGGCAAATGTCAAACTGAGAACAAATATCTGCACTTTATATCATAAATGACTATTTCACTGATATATAAAGAGTGTCTAAATATTGAGAAGAAAAAGCCAACAGTGTGATAGAGAATGAGCAAAAGATATGAACAAGAAAGCCCTACAAATGGTCCAGAAACATTTGAAAAAATAAACTTTATTTATAATAAGAGAAGTTCAATTAAAACTACATTGAGACCCCATTTCTCTCTTATCAGATTAACAAAGCATCCAAGTTTAAAGACGTACTATTTATCAGGGTAGTTGGATAAAAAGTTGGCAATATCTGGAAAATGCTGAAATATATGGATTTAAAAAAAGTTAGATTACATTGAGTGTTAATAGCAGTGTAAGAGAAGTATAAGATAAAAGCAAATGCACTGACACATGAAATGATGCCCCAAGGACTGACTGACCAGACAGGAGACCACTTCCAGGTACATCTTTCCATGGTAGGTTGATGGAGGCCACCTTGAGCAGCTGCTATAAGACCATATGAATCACTGCCTCTGGCATGTTTGCCTGGTACAAATAAGCAGTTTCTCTCTCCAGCTAATCACTGAGAAGATTTTTGGAGCTAAGAAGGTGCATACTTGGAAATTTGCATATTTGGTGTTACATATTTGAATAAGTTCTTACTCAGTTCAGTCAAAATATCAATTAATCAGACATCTAATATTTATCTGCTTTACTTTTATTGTGTTAGTAAGTGCTAAAGTGGGAAAGGCTGATTTTACACAAAACGTATACCATATATCTTCAAGGTGCCAGGCCATGATCCTGACTAATTATGGCCCAGTGGAGTACATTACTCACACTGTTGAGTGTTAGGAGACATCGCTTCTGAATTACGATGTTGTATGATCTTGAACAAATCAATTGGATAAACATTCATTAAGTGCCCACTATGTGCTAAGCACTATTCAAAGTGAGAGACATTAACTGGAGAACAAGATAGATAAAGTCTCTGCTCTAATGGAGCATACATTCAATCATGGAGAGACAGCAAATAAACATGCAACACATCAATTAACATTTTCAATAAATGCTATGACAAAAAGAGCTGATGAAAAATAAAGTGACCAGAGTTGGGAGGAGGGGTGTTAGTTCGATTGGTTAGTCAGGAAAGACCTCACTAAGGAGTAAATGACAAGGAGCCAACAGAGGACAGATCTGGGAACAGAAATCATTTCAAGCAAAGGAAATAATATTCCCTAAGTCAATAGTGAGACTTTTTGTATCAAGGAATAAAAAGGATGAAATGTGGTGAACTAGAGTGTGAATATTAGTTGATGAGGTTAGGGAAGCAGGCAAGGAACAAATCCTGTAGGGCCCAGGAGTTTGGATTTTAAGGGAAAGCTTTTGGAAGATTTTAAACATAAACTTGGTGAGCTATGATTACATTTTTTAAAGATCACTTCAAGGCTGCTGGTTGGAGAATGCATGTAGCAAGGCAAGAGTGGCAATTGCAGTGGATGAATTGAGAGCCAGTGATAATCTGTACTAGTGTAGAGGTGGAAAGAAGTGCAGAAACAGTGTGGGGAAGTGGGTAAAGGAAACAAAGGAAGGAATCAAATGTTAATCCTAGATTATTGCCTTGAGCACCTGCATGGATGACAGATAGAAGATAAGCCACCAACATTCATATACCTTAGTTTTCTTTTTTTGCAAAGCAAGTTGGATTACATAACTAAAATGTGTAACTCCAGATCTAGCATGCTGGATGTGTATAAAATTGTGCCAATTACAATTTCAAAGGGAGGTGATAGTCAATGAGAGATAACTATAAAATATTTGTTTAAATCCCTAGAAATAATATACATATTTAAGTGTGACAGTAATTTTAGAGCAGTTGGATGTTTGAAAAACTCTGGATGATTGGCATTGTGAAGACCAACTGGTCTTTTCTTGGGTACCTCAAGCCTGTTAAAATCTTTCCTGCCTTAGGACTTCATTTTTTCTATTTGTCCTCTTGGCCGAACACCACATCCAGTTCTTTACAGGACTGACTCTTGTTTGAATGAATGAATGAATGAAATAAGAATGCCCAAATACATAACTTTTACAATTTATAAAGTATAATGATAAGTCAAATAATGGCATTGATCTGAGAGGTATGAGAGTTTTTATTTTTTTCCTCCATTTGTCTTCTTTCAATTTATAATTCTCTTCAGTTTTTGAGTGGAGACTCAAATGTGTTACAGAGCGTTCATTAAAGTGTAATCAACTGGAATGAGGGACTGGTGGATAAAATGTGCTCAAAAGAGAAAGAGAATGGTCGGGAATAGCCATTTCCAAAGAGTTAGATACTTGATCACAATTTGAGGAGCTTCTGGGTGTTTTTTTTCTGTGAGGAGGAACAGCTGTCAGCAGTGTTAGAGGAAAGAGGCTGTCTGCGCTCCTTCCCAGTCATAACCTCTTAAGGAAATCCCCATCAAATCAAGAGTACTATACAAGACAACTGGAATTTCCCATCTCCTTTGGTATTATTTACATATCTGAAGAATCTCTGGAACTTAGTAGCTGAGGTTTCCTGACTTTCAAAATTTGGACACGTTTTCGTTGTTATTTCCTAGAAGTTCACATTCTCTTCTGATTTCACTGAGACATGGCATACTTTCTTCATTTCCGGGCTGTGGCCTGGTGGTTGGCTGGTGATTGCCACACATCATTTAAGAAAGCATGAAGTAGCACTGTGGATTTTCTTCTCTCTATGTTGTAAGAACTTCTTTTCTTTTTTTAAGGAGGAAAGAGTTCCCCAAGCGAAGGTCTAGATCCAAAAGAGATACCCAAAGTAAAGCCCTGGAAATAGCCCAAGGTAGACATAAATATCCTTTGCAAATATAAATGTCTAGCACAGATGAGGGCTATTAAAGAAAAACTTTTCTTGGCAGGCCTATTTCATGTTCACCCTGGAGTACAATTGCTTACAAATTAGTAAGATCCTATTCAATTAATCTTTCTCAGTACAGTTGATGAGGCCATCCACCATGTCATAAAAACACCTATCATAGAATTTCAGTTTGTTGGAGAGAAAACATCCAATATGAATTTCAAAAGTCTGTCAATAGTTTTATTTCTCTGTAATATGTGACCATTGTTATTTTCAACTCCTTTCTAATAGATCTGGTGAGGTTTGACATATAACAGAGGCTTCCAAAAATAGAGATTTGTCTTCAATCATAAAACAACTATTTTTGACTCTAGGATTAAACATATAGTAGCAGGATAGATAATTACTCATGTGCTTGGTTTTATATTTTCTATTTCTTACCTCTTTTCACTGCCTCTTTATCTCACCACAAACTATGCCTATAACTTAGAAATTGATTTGAACCCTATAAAAAAGAAAAACTTTTTGCTGAGCATGACCCAGCTTAACGGACAATTACTCATTTTTGATAACAACATAGGACTAAAATCAGAGCCATACAGAGCATCACTAGAAAAGTCTTACATTTAAACTCTATCCATTCTTTGAACTGCCATGATTTTCTTTCCCTCTAATTCACACTTTTTCTCCTTGTCCAGAAGCATACTGTACTAGTTTTCTACTGCTAGTGTAAAAAATTTTCATTTATTTGGCTTAAAAAAATACAAAATATATTAATTCATAGTTCTGTAGATCAGAAATACAGATTTGTTCTACTGGTTTCTCTGTTCTGGGTTTCACAAGGCTGAAATCAAGGTGTTAATCTGCTTGGCCCCTACTAGGGGGCTCTAGGAAGAATCTGCTTCCAAGCTCATTCAGGTTGCAGGCAGAATCCAGTTCCTTGCTATTGTAGGATTGCAGTCATCACTTCTATGCTTGCTGTTAGCTGGAAAGCATCCTAGCTCCCAGAGGCCTGTCTTTAGCCCTTGTGTGTGGGCCCCTGCAGCTCAGAGCCAGCGACAGTGCCTCAGATCATCCTCGCACGTGGAATCCTTGTGGCTTCCCCTTCCATTGCATCTCTGTGCCTCCCTCTCCGGCTACATCTTTATGACTCATATCAGAGAAATTTCTCTTCTCTTAAAGGCTCATGTGATTAGATTAGGCCCACCTGGATAAACCAGGATAATGTCTCTCTATTAAGGTCCATAACCTTAATTACATCTGCAAAGTCCCTTTTGCCATGTAATGCGAGATATTCATAGTTTCTAGAGATTAGGGGATGGACATCAATATTCTATTTACCATACATACCAAGTTTAGAAACCTATTCTTATGTATCTAACCCCATTCATCCATTATGGATTAATGATGCAGGATTTAAATCTAGATGCTAAGAATCCAAAGAATAGCTACAGCTTCGAACACGGCTTAGTTGTAGAAAGAGCTGGAGACAAGGCTGAAATTGAGAGGAAGGAAATTAGGCAGATGCTCAGGATTATGGATTTGATCGATTTGGTACTCAAATTAGAGCGCTTCACAGGCTCTTTACTGATACTTGGGGTTTGCACCTGAATGGCAAAAAAAAAAAAAAAAAAAGATACAAAGGAAGGGGTAGCAGGAAGGCATCTGATCTTTTTAGGGATCACAACCTCCAATAGTGGCATTAATATAGATGATGTACTTGCTTTAGTCATAATTGATTTCTAAGTTGGAAGTTAGCTGAATTTAAGATGGGTGGTCAATATTGGAGAATCAAGCTCTGAAAAAATGTGCTTAAATGAATAAGTTAGGACCAGATGGTTTCCATTTTTACCACTGTCCTCTTCACATCAGCTCTGTCTTCATCAACTTTTTTATCAATACTAAACTTGTTTAGACTGGATAGTCTGAAACATATTTTCTTATCCACCTTCCGTTCCCCCAGAGGCATGCTTTTTCTTACACTCATTCTCTTCTTAATTTTCCTTTGAGGAATTTAAAACCTAGTAATCTAGGGTGTACTGTACATCTGACTTTATCCTTACCTTATTCTGAATCTAGAAGCCTTGGACAATACCTGACACAGTGCATACCAGAGAAATAATAAATGACTGAATGTTATATCTTTCCCAAAGGGAAACAGTCACAATTCTTTCACCATCAAATATTCTCTAGAGGCTGATGTTAAGCCCCTTCTTTCCTCAGACTTCTCGGAGGTACAATTAGCAAAAATTCCTTAGATCTTTTCATTAGCAGGATAAACATTCCCATAGATGTCTGTGTGTCCTCTGCATGGTGACAACTATTATGACTTTCCTATGCATTGGCCATTTCTCTTATTTCTGATAATAGCATCCTGATTTTCCTTGGGGAAAATTGCAATCCCTACTTTTAGTCTATAAGGTTGAACCTTATCTGAACTCTAAGTGTGATTATTTGTCTTAGATTTGGCCAATTAGAGCCAATGATGCTTGATTCTCTGACTATTTTTAGAAGTGTAGGGAACAAAGAAACTCTCTTTCTGCTGGACTTGAGCTGTGAAGATATGAGCTGGTGCATTAGCATGGTGGAAGGAGAGTTTAGGACCTATTCCATGAGGTAATTGCAGCAGAAGATAGATGGAGTTGAAGTCTCAGCAATGGAATTTGAGGTCCTGGATCCAAACAGTCTGCTCTTAGATTTTTCAGTTCTGTGAGCCAAAGAATTTTTTTTTATCCTTAAATCAATTTGAATTGGGTTTCTGTCACTTTCAGCTAAAATCATCCTAAAGGATGCACAAGGCACATCTCACAATATCATGTATTATCCAAACTGTAGTTAGATTATTATATTTACACCTGAATGTCCATCTATGCCACCTGATTGGAAGCCTTCTGGGAGCAATAACCAGTTTTGTATTATTAATATATACTGTGATTGGCTTAGCACCCAGTTCGTTGCCTGACACATAGACATCCTCTCTCCCACCACAGAAAAAAAAACAAAACTACATCTATATATTTCAAGAATGAATGGGTGATAACTGATGATTTTCATCCTCAACTGTATTTTTTTTTACAGATTTTGTTTTAATTGTCTCTATTGGTACCTCTTGCAACAGTGAGTTTGAAAGAGAAGTGCGAAAGTTACTGGAAGCCATAAACAGATGAAATGACTGTCCACAATTGTATCAATCTACCTGGTTATCTGCTAGCCACAACATCGTCCTCATCTAGGCAAGACAACAATATGAACTCGAAGAAAAAGAAAATAAAGCAAAGATTAGTGAAGTTTAATATATCAGCATAATCTCAAATAATTGTGTTGTAACTCCATTCAGCTACGCCATAAAGAATAGAGATTAGAAAATATCTGGACAATTTACATCAAAATGTCCTGATTTTTGAGAGAAGAATTTATCAGAGCAGTACTGCTTGAGACTATTCATACTTTGGCTCACATATTGAATGTATTGCCTAATAAGTGTTCAAATCTCTCTTGTACTTTGTGGATGATAGATTTGCTAACAGGACCCTAAAATATTTCCTTCAGAAAAAAAGTATCAGCTCAAAATCTCTTTCATGAAAGTGGTAATGAAATCCCAGGTTCCTGTTACCTTTTGGGACAGTCTACAGATCCCAGGTGCCATTATAAATCAACCATTAAATAACTGACCCATATCCACCCAAGAGTTTTTGTGGATGAACTTCCAAACACACAACTATTTATAATTGGAATTTTAAATTCTGAGAAAAAGGAGCTCTATTCCCATCATTAACTCATTAATTAAGCCCCAAATTTTTAGAGTCAGCATGTTTTTAATCACCACATTGTATGCCTTTAATCCTGAGGCACAAAACAGTGCCCAGTACTCACATTTTTGCCAGTAATCTTTTCTTTAACAGTGGTTTTATTTTTATATGGGGAAAAAGATGTGTTTGGAGGTATTGACCTCAGGGATGTTAAAAATACCATAATAATGCTTTTTCAAGTTGACAGATTTTTATGATTTATTTTCATAATAGTCCACATGTTTTGTCCCCTTAATTCCAAAGGGCAATGCAATTAGAAGTTGAAGTTTTACTTATCAGATTGAAGGAGGAAGGAGACTCACCCTCAGGAAGTATTGTACTAACTCAGACCATCTCACACCCACTTCAAATTCTGTCAAAGCCCAACCAATCAGAACTTTACAACATCGTTTCCAAGCGCGGAATGGCTAGTTAAAATCACCCCAGTCTTCTGTATTACATACAGAGTTCTCTTGTCTGCCAACATGAATGGTTGCTATCATTACATCAGCCTCCAGTGACTTCAATACATGAATGGCTAGCTTACGGTCCAAGAGTGGATGGGCTTTTCTGTCTTTTTTCAGAGGCATCTGCCAGCCAACGGGAACAGACAGACAAAGCTATCTTTAAGTATTCTGCCCCATGCGATGAATAGGCAATGCCTAAAAAGCAGCTCAAGATGAGACTGTGAGAACACGAAGGACACCCATAGGCTACTGAAAACCTCCTTCCAGTAAGAGAGCTCTCTTCATATATAGGAATGAAAGTAAACTCAACTGAAAGCAGAGCTATGTCTACTTGACTTTGAAGGAAAGGCTTAATAAAAGGGAATGGTGGAAACAATTCAAGAAGCTATAGGGACACAAGGGTGCCTGTTATCTGTGAATGGCCCTGTTTACTCAAAGTAAGGAGAGAATTCCCTGATAGCTGGGGGGAATTAACTTGGGAGACATAGTATGTGAGCTCTACTTCTGCCTCAAGCACTGTTTTCTTTCCTTTTATTTCATTTTTAATATTATTCCACTATCAAAATAATATCAGCTCATTGCAGATAACTAAACAAAGAAAAGCATAAAAAAGCAGAAACTTATCTGTAATACCAGTGAGCACAGGGAATTACTGTTATCATTTTTGGCACATTTCTTTCCAGTTTTGTTCCTATTCTGTTGTGTTTATCAACATGACATCAGGCTAAAAATACGAAAATATCCTTATTTATAACAATTTTTGTATACTGCTTTTTTGAACTTTGTATTATTAACCTCTTGGTCTATATCATTAAAAGTTTGTATGAGCATTTCAATAGTAAAAAAGTAGTACAAATAATTTATGGAATTATATAGATGTTCTGTAATTGAGTTGCGGCCTCAGTTATGAATATTTTTATCATCAAACATTACAAATCATACGAAATATGAAAATAAATACCTTTCCCTAACTCCAACATATATATCCGTCTCCCCCAATATTTCAAAACATCCCTCTAAGGAGTGTCTGATGTGCTGGCACCGCCATTTGAGACTCACTCTTGTAATGATCTATAGGCTGAAAGCAATGGGGTGGGTAGCTCATTACAGTTAATTCTTGAACAACTTGGGGGTTAGCGGCACTGACCCCCAAGACAGTCAAAAATCGGTGTATAACTGTTGATTCCTCAAAACCTTAACTACTAATAGCCTACTGTTGACCTGAAGCCTTAAGGATAATGTAAGCAACCAATGAACATTATATTGTACATGTATTGTATACTGTTTTATTACAATAAAGTAAGCTAGAGAAATGGAAGTGTTATTAAAAAAATTATAAAGATGAGAAAAAATAATTACTGTTAATTAAGTTTTCATCTTCATCATCTTCACGTCGAGTAGGGTGAGGAGGAGGAGGAAGAAGAGGTGTTGGTCCTGCTGTTTCAGGCATGGCAGAGGTAGAAGAAAATTACATATAAGTGGCCCCTCACAGTTCAAACCTGTATTGTTCAGGGGTCAACTGTATATATGTGTGTATACACACACACACACACACACACACACACACACACACACATACTTCAGGCATATTTCATTAGGAGAAAAGATGAAGTCAATAGATCTATGCAAAAAGATGAGCACTAACTCTTGAATAATGGAAGTATGGTTAAAATAAGCTTATAGCCTTGGGAAAAGTAAATAATCATTGAGATGTATACAGTAAAAGTGTTTAAAAAATAAAATCAGATTTATTCCTTTGGATTCAGAGACCGAATACACCAAAATACTTCAAAATATTTAAAATATTTCACACTAAACGACGTAAAGACATGATTTTACCTACAGTTTCTACTTATTTTATTTGGAGTTGCTATATATCATATTTCAAAGGAAATAAAGACAGTTTAAAAAAAGAAAAGGTTAAAAAAAAAAGGCTATGAAGAATTCTACCAATTTCTTTTCATTTCATCAAGTCCTCTACTGAATTCAATACCATGGCAATCAGCAAGTGGCCAAAGATTCCTTTATATTTTATCTGTTTTTCCATTTGAGTAGGAAATGTGCCTTATAAAAAGTATCCCTAAATGATGCGGAGAGAGAAGCAAAATGCCTGGCTAATCCACATGTACACTGAATGACCCATTGCCTGAAAATGAAAAAAGTGACCACAGGAATTTACTTCCTACCACCACCAAGCCAGAGCTTGTCATATGCAGGGGAGGCCAAAAGAAGAAGGAAGTTCTGGTCAGACACACATTTATTCATTTGATATGTTACTTCCTCTTGTAATTTTTTGTCTAGTCAGAAACTGCATTGATTCTTATAGAAAGATATGTAGAAGGTGGAACCAAAATCCTTGACAAAGCAAAAGTAATGAGTGCTGAGACATAGCCTTAGAATGATCAAATTGGCCAGAAAGAAAAGGAACCCAGGCTTATCATACATATTGACCACAGACTAGGTAGAGGATAAGGCTGTTCATAGACATTTCTACTTAAATGATCACATTTTTCTGATTATGAGATGTGGCACTTGTTATCTCCATCCAGGAGGAGGGTAGGTCCTTGAATTCACAGTGAAAATTCACTTGAAATTCACAGTGGCTGTTCTGTACAGCCACATCTGGAGGACTTGGGTGCTGCCCCAGGCTCATATTTACAATCCTTTCGCCATCTAGCCTTTCTCTGGACCCCACATGGAAGCTGTCTGAGCAAACCTACAGAGGACTGGTGATGATAGTGTGGACACACCCAGGACTCTCCCAGATACATCCCATTGATCAATTCAAAGCAGCTGGAACTGTAATGTCAAGCAATCTGGAAATGGAAATGCAAATTGTTATCAGCCTACAATTTACCAGAAAAGGGTTTACCTCCAAAGATGCTTAGTAGTTGGTTTCTGGTTAAAAGAAAGAGCAAATGAAAAAATGTTTTGTTCTAAAGTGTAGGCAGCTTCCAATTATTTGAACCATCTGCTTATAAAGAATTGTCCTACATATCACTTAGAATTTGCCAATATTTTAAAGAATCCAAACATCTAGATCTCAAACCAAACTTGGCATAATATAGCCGCCTTCCTTCTCCTTCTCCTCCTCCTTGTCCTGCTCCTCTTCCTCCTCCTTCTCCTTCTCTAGCTCCTCTTTCTCCTTCTTTTAGTATTAATAATTTAGAAAATAAATTTTAACACAATGGCTTCTCTAATTGTTTAAAATTATAAACAAACAAATACCATGATTTATAGGCAAGCAAAATATGAAGACTACAATCAAATACAACCACAAACCAGCTACACTGGCACTTTAAAATGCTTGCACACTAGTTATGGTGCTGTAGGATAGTTAATAAACCTGGTAAGCTTTTCACATAAATTGCTGTAATTAATGAAAGCAGGTGAACCAAAGGTTTGATTTTTATTTCTTTTAATGTGTTACATCTTCAAGATCTATAATAATTTCTCACCTTTCATACATTATCATTTAGTTTAAGGACAAATGAGACAAAACATAAAGCATCAACGTTACAGGAACTATGATTTTTTAATCACCAATATTTATTGAAATCAAATGCCTTCTATAGATCAGCCACTGTGCTAGAGGCTTTCCAACTTGGAATTTTTAGGGTAAACTAAAACAGAACATTCCAACAATGGGCACAGACTAAGATGGGAAATATTATCCTAGGAAGTTGCTTCTGTCATTAGAGATGCTGAGGAAGTGAGGAAGGGCAGTGTGTCCAGGTTCCTTTGTGGGCAGTGGTTTCTGCATTGATCAGAGATTGAACAAGATGACGTCTAAGGTAGTTCCTAATAAAAGATTGTCAGATTCTACTCTTTAAACACCATCATCACAGACCCATACAGACATAATATCCATAATAAAATGTTTGAAAATAAACATTTTAAGATTAGGACCTTAGATTGTCTGTCAAAGGTGATGACCTCCTCAACTACTGTGAACCCTTTCACCTACAGCCAACATCTACAACATAAGCTAGCTCACCTCTATATCTAAGGTTACTGAGTTCTATTTATGGACTGTCCTTGCTAACTCTGTTCTGTAACTTATTCATTCCACAGGTATTTAGTTTATATCTGATGCTTTTGCCTGGGGACCCCACCCTGAGAAGGACAGGCAGGTCCCTGCATAATGAGGCTCGGATCTCGCCTAAACAGCCTTTTCACCTGGGCTCTCCCAGCTACTGAAGGACTTGAGACCATCACAAAGCTTGACTTGCCTGCCCCGTAGGTGAAACCATGATTTTCAGAAGGGACAAGGAGGAAATGGGGAGTGTATAGGTCATCCAAACCACTGTCAGTGTACCAAACACTTTGCTAAGCTCCTGGAGTATACCAATAATTTTTATGCTATGTCCCTTTATGGGCAATATTCTAAAAAACCATCTAATTGGAATGGTTGATGTTGATTCACTAAAGAGAAGACAAGCCAAAGTATTTCCTTTGTGAATCACTCTTATCCATCTGGGGTGGAGACACCTCATTCCACTAAACCTCATCTGCTTTGGCAAGCACGCAAATGGGTATTCTCTCTCACCACTATGGACAGTGGCAGCCACAAGTGGAGATCTGGAATGTCTAGGAGGACAACTCATGCATGATGTCTCTGAGGTCATTTAACTGAACTATGGAGATAGGGACACATATGTACATTTTCCCTAAAACACATCTTATGGATTTCATTAAAAATGGTATATCTTTAATTTGAGGAGATTTGCTTCTATTTTTTATTTCCCATAGTAATACAATGCATGCAGTAAAATGGAAACAAAATTTGATTGAGTTATCCAGGTTTTGAACACCACAGGTAGTAGATTGTATCATTGCTCCCATATATACTGCTTTCTCCTCAGAAGATCATGCATCCCTGTCTCTTGCTATGGGACTTGCACGGCCTCCCTGTGGGAAGAGCATACTTCCCACCTCACTGAAGTAAGTTTTGCCATGTGAGTTTTGATCAGTAAAGGAATGAATTGTGTGCAGAGGTGACTTGTGTGCCATGTGAGCAGAAACTTTAGGAACTGCCACGTGATCACCGTAGCCCAGATAGGAACTGCTCCTTCAGCTTGGATCCCAAAATGAATAATAGGGGACAGAGCCATGGACTGGAGCAGAGTTGTAGCTGATCTGTGCTGACATTCACTGACACAAAATGTGAGGGAGACATATAATAACTGCTGTAATCTACTGAAATTCAAATATTGTTCTTATAGCATTACAGAGTGAAAGCTAAGTGATAAACCACATAATCAGAATTTCGCTTGTTATTATAATAGTAATACCTAACTTCATTAGTTCATAGTTATCATTATACCTACTTTATTTTATTTTAGGTCACTTTTAGTTAATCCTTTGTTCATCACTCTGTGAATAATTGTAGGGAGACTCATCTCCTCCCTTTGAGACCTTCATCTCAATCCCAACCTCAACCTTTCAATTACTCAAGAACCCTGGGCAGTATAATCTGTGCTGTACAAAGAAGACCGGTCCTCTAGGCAGAGAGGGGAAAAAAACACTAAAAATCTCCAATAAGTTCACTAGCATCCATGTTTCCTCCACTGCCACATCATGTAGCTATTGAAGATTAGGGCTGCCCAGCCAAATGGGTATTTGTCCACTGATGCCAAGTGTCATTTGTTGCCCTGCATCTCTGCCATAGGCACATCGCTTTTCTTTTATACCTTCTTGCTCAGCCATCTTTTCTCAAAATGCAATCACATGTTGTGCTGGAAGTAAGCATTCTTCTCTAACCCTTGTCCTCATGTTGAATTTAGGTTACAAGGCCACACACTCCTTGCTTCACAGGAAGTCTCCTCTGTGTCATGGTGACCTTTATAGCCAGGGGACCCCAATCCTCCATGGGAAGCTTCTCAAACATCGAGTCACAGAGACAGTTTCAGATTAGCCCTATGACCCACAAACAAATAGTCCTTTTACAGACATTCTGAAGCCCCTTGTACATACTGTCATCCATTCATATAACTAAAAGACAACTTGTGGGACTGTTCATAGGACAAATAGTGGCACCACCAAGATGAATGACTATGTCTTTGCATATATCCTGATATATATGGAAGATTCTCTTAATTAAAAAAATGTACCTTCTCACATTAATATATGTCATTCCTGTGCTATCATCACACCTATGCCACTATTGCATCTCTAATATTCAGCAGAATGCTATATATTAGGTTCTTCATAAATATCAGTTGAATAAATGGAGAAATATTAATTATAGTAATCAATAAGATTAAAATGGACTAGAATTTTTCCACTCTACATTTCCCCATATATAATGATCTTCCCTTGTTTTCTACTTCTTCAAGTGCCCTTAACTCTTGAAACCAAATATCTGAAATTGGTGGGAGGGCATTTCAGAAACAGTGAAACTTAGCCTGAGTCTTAGAGTATTCATAAAAGTTCTCCAGACAAACTTTAATATATGATGCAAATACAAGATAAAGATAAAATATACAAATAATACTTATTCTATTTGTGTGAAGTCATTATAAAACTTGGAATGTCTCTTACTTCCTCATTCTATAATGTAAAAAATAAAAGTTTGATTTATAAATGTCTAATTATAACCATAGAATAAAAGAATTTTAAAAATTTGTTATCCAGGTTTTCTTAGATGATAAAGCAAGTGAGGCGTCTTACAGTTTAAAAACATGTATTTCTAATACATCATTAGAATAAATAGATAACCACTGAGTTTTCAAGTCTTTCGGCTTTGTAAGCAACATTATGAGAAAGGATGTATTTCAATCAGTACTTTCATTTGTTTGCTCCAAATGAAATATTGTATGTTATTGCATACACAATAAAAAAAGTTTCTTCAAAAATGTTTAAATTGTTATGATTATTTCATTTTATTCCATTCCCTGAGCATCTTATTTATACTCACCATCTTGAATGAAAAAATATGTAGCCAAAATTTCTGGATGAATTATAAGAAGCAAACAAACAATCATGAGCTGAAATATGTACATTGTCATATGTGTAAAGTCCCTACTGGGGTTCATGTCAGGACATCTCAGGTGTTGATAAACTGTTGTGCTTTTTCTATTCCTTCAGGGTTTCTCTGAGGTTTATAGCACCTAGTTAATGATTTTGATGTGAGAGAATTAGGAATCCAACATCTGCTCTTTACTGACTAATTGTGCAACATTTGACCAGTAACATCAATTATCTGGGCCTTTATTTTCATATTTGTAAAGTAAGGATAATAATATATAACTCAGAGGGTTTCTGTGTGAATCAGTGATAATGTATTTGTTTTAAGCATGATACTTAGATTGCAACAAACAGAAAGCTTAAATAAGCATGAAAATTTATTTCAGTTAATCAAACAACAATAAAAAAAACACCATCAATGAATTTATAGAAGTGGACTCAAACCATTAGATTATCAAGTTGTCCTCTGAACCTGCCTCTTTTTAGGTGGAACTGTGTTCTGTCAAGATCATCATCCTCATGAATTTAAAACCAAGATTTCAGCCAGCTCGAAGCTGACATTCTCATAAATTTCAGGAATACAGAGCAAAGAAGTTCCATCCAATTAACTCCAGTCATAAGAGTTCTGGGAAAGAACTTAATTGGTCTGATTTGTGTCACATGCTTATTTTTGGACCAATCAGCAGGAGTCAGGCTGATGGAATATTGTGAATGGCCCAGCTTTTGTGATGTGTCCAAACTTACGATAAGGATTGTGTGAGCTGCAACCAAAAAGGTCTAAGTTGTGAGACAAACAAAAACAAAGTAACTTCTTCATTATTGGAAGTACCTGACATAGTGTCAACTAAATATTCAAAAATAATAAATGTAGTATTAATAAAATTAATTTTAATTTCCTGGGTCAACCAATTAATTATCTTAATTACGGTCTATGGGCTGCTCCTGTATGTTCATGGTAGTAAGCCTGAGAGGAACTTGAGAAAAGAGAGCTAGATGTGTTCATTCACACAATTCGTTCAACACAGTATCCGCTGCCGCTAGGTTAGAGCTTGTCCCGCTGATAGTGGATCATTTACAACATCTTTATTTCCAAAGGGAAGAGCGTTACTGCTCTTGGAGATGTCAACATGTGGATTAGAAAATGAGAAATGCACAAAGGAAGCTAAAGACTCCACTGACCCTTTAATTCAAAGTAAACTGCAATCTACTGGGGAATGCTGAGGTCATTTTGACACACCCAGCAGTAATGAAAAAATCATTCCTGCTTTATCACACACTAGCTGCGTGCCCATGGTTGAGTTATAAACCTATCTGTGCCTCAGTTTTCTGAAGGCTTGCATGGGGGTACCTAGATTTTCCAAAGTATTTTTGGTCAATTAAATATAAATGACTTAAAAGAAAACTTGCAATTATTATTATTGTTATTGTTATTAGTAATAACATTGCCATCATAGACTTTTCCTGAATAAGAAATCTCAACTTCAATGTTTGGGCATCTATGTGCAAGGATCAATTGGTTTTGAAGAAAGTATTATTTGCCATATTCATGCTGTGGTATAATAGTAAACATCTGGATGAGAAAATAAAATTGTAAACTAGTGAGTGATTGGTGTTCTTTTAAGTATCCACATGTTTGAGCTTTCTTAGTTAAAGTGTTTAGCTGTTTGAACTATGTTGCATCTAGATGTTTGACATGATGTAGCCACAACCATTTTAACACTTTGGGAAAGTCAAAAAGAAAAGCTGAGGGATTATTTCAGGGTAAGCTTTATGATGTTTTTTTGCTGATTTGTGGGAAAACACAAATAATAAATTAATGCAACCAACAGAGTTTAGATAGAAATGCCTGTGGTAAATACTGTGATATCCCTTTCAGATCCACTTTAACCTGCAGATACACCCCAAGCCCATTCTGTGAGGGTCCACTGCTAACGGCTCACAGATGTCCCCTTCCCTGGAGAATGTGCTCCCCTGTCGTCCACTGCTTCACCTGGAGAGTTATGCCCATCCCCTGGGTGCAATCCAAAGCCAATGACTGACCGATGTATTAATAGTATATAAAGGGCTACCCTCTTGCCACAAACAGGCAACACAGCCAAGTGGTTAATGATTCAAAGACCTTCCTCTATGGATCTGGCCAAAGCTAGACTCTATCTGAGAACACTTCCTTGCTCAGCACTTTCCCTTTCTGTAACCTGCTTTACTTGCTTTCTTATGAGCTTTTCTGCCAATGCATCCATCACTTTCACCAAAATTAGGATCTCAGATTCAGCTTCTAGGGAACTCAGCCTAAGACAATGTTACAACAACCTGTGCTGTCAAAGATACCTGGAGAATAATTTGAAAATATCAACTTAATACTTATGAGGAGCAATAAATCTCAGACATGCAGACTCCTAGAAAAGAAGACTCACGGAATTAATAATGCAGAAATCAACAAGGTGATGGTAAGAAGCAAGATACTACCTCAAGCTGGGCATGGCATGCCCTGAAGGAAGATAGCAAAGATTAGCAGTTGCTGTTGATTGGTATGTTCCTTGGCTGGTTTAATTGATTGCTTGAGAGATGTCCATCATTCATCTCCTCTATTTAGGGGAAATAACTGTTTATATGAAGGGTACGGTTCCCCATCTGAAAATGCCTGTGCAGAAGGTGTGCAGTTCTTTCTCTGCCTGATCCAGAGACCAGAACTTGGTTACCAAATCAGTTCTTGATCAAGCACCCTCTAATTCAAGACTTTGAAGCTTAAGTCAGTTGCTAATAAAAGTATGGTCAAGAGTTCATACATGACAGTTTCTGTGGGGTTCCTGCAGTGGGAGCCAATGATAGTGCCTACAGATTCCAGCAATGTCTGGGAGCAATGTTACCATGGCAATGAGCATCATGAAATCAACACTCCTGCTGGCTGGATTCTATGTTCTTCTGGTTTCCATCTGCTCACCGTGCATACTCCTCTATTTTCTCATCAATTGTATGATCTCCCCAATAAAGTCTCTTTTTCCTTGCCAGAAATCAAGAAAACTTACTGATACAATACATGATATAAATTTCCACAATGCCAACTTTTTACAAAGTTGGAAAATTATATGTTTACAAGTATGAAGAGAAAAAAACAGATTCATATAGATTAAGACAATTGGTTATCAATAATAGGGTGACTTTGTCAACTTTTATTCTGACTTTTTGCTGTCATGGCTGAAGTGTTCAGTTGTTTGAGCACCTGTAATAAACTATGCACAAGCAGAAATGAACAGCCAACACGGCCCTGTCTTCATGCATCATACAGTTTTACACATTTCAAGTAACTTAACTAATAAGTAAATATATGTTCTCAGTTTTTGCTGTTATCAATGCCAATATAGGA
Source organism: Lemur catta (assembly GCF_020740605.2). Classification (NCBI taxonomy): domain Eukaryota; kingdom Metazoa; phylum Chordata; class Mammalia; order Primates; family Lemuridae; genus Lemur; species Lemur catta. The sequence continues at coordinate 40,437,361 of NC_059136.1, forward strand.
CAGAATTATAGTGTTAACAGTAGAATCTAACTTAGTTTAGGGAAGGACACTTAAGGGGCAATCTAAGTTCCATGTCAGCTGTGACTTAATGAGGAGATAAGACGTAGGCAATCAGAGGAAACAAAAGGATGAAGACCCCAAAGTGGGAAAGAAATTGGTGTTATCACCGTAAAGGAACCAGGGAAAGGCCAATGTGACTTTTCCAGAGGGGACGGTCAAGGGTATGTAATGTGTCTACGGTGCTAGGAAAGAGTTTTGTAGGACCTTATATATTTTTCTTATGCTTTTGAGAGACAATTCTCTATAACTCTCCCTTAAAGAACCATATAAGTAGGCTACTTTGAGTCAGGACTGTGGCTTCTGAGAGAGCTACATGTAAATTTGGGTGGGTAGGCTGTCTTGACAACCCGATAACGAGGGATGTAGAGAAAAAGTAGTTTGGGCAGGTGTTGGTATTGGAGCTTTAGGAAAGGGTGGAGCAGCAAGACCGAGCTTAGTCAGAGGACAGGATCAAGACACAGGGGCTCCTCCCTTAGACCAGCAGGCGGGGAGGAGGTCATGAGGAGAAGGCTGATTTGACGTGGTGAACTGGACAGGCAGAGGGGATCTGCTGGCCAAAACAGAGCTAGAGAGTCAGAAGAGGGAGAGAAGCAAGACAGGAACGAAGACAGGAATGAAGCCAGGGCCTTAAGCAATGAAGAAATAAAATCCCTGGAGGGCAATGCCTTGCTATAAAGAGCTGCCCACTCTGGGGCTCTGCTACATGGGAGCACTGGGCAGCCTCAGCCCACAGTGGGTTTCTGGAGCCTGAAAAGGGTTAATCTCTTCAGTAGGTAAGCTTCCCTGGTGGATGGCTGATTTACTCCAGTCCCTAAATTCATTATTATAATGTTCTTCCTCTCTTCTTATATCTTATCTTTTCCTGCCTTATCTCATCTGATCATCTCAGCCAGGATTTTCACAGCAGAAAATCTGACACACACACACACATACACACACACACACACACACACACACACACACACACACACACCTGAAAATATGAGACACTGAGAATTGCCCACATATCTCAAGCCACCAACCACTCTGCCAGAAACTTACAGAAAATAGAGACAAAGTATTGGAGAAAAATGAATTTTGTGAAAAAATTAAAGTGTCTCAGTTTTCTGTTTAATTTCATCGTCTACATCCCTGGTAATGAGATGTGCCAAGTTGGGAAATTCAAAGCCTTCATTGTCTTTGTATCAGAGAGATACAGGGTCATGAGAAGATTAACAACTGCTAACAAATAAAATAAAGATTCTAGGAAAAAAAATAAAGGAAATAAATGAGCGTATTTGGGGATAAATACGAAAATAGGCTTATCGGTAGGTTAAAATTGGAAAACAATAGGAGAAAGCAAACAATTTGTGAGAACTGAATTAAGAAAAACAATGATATTAATTGTAAACTGAGTGTCAGAGAAAATGTGTTGGCAGTGTGAACTAATTGGATTGTAGACTCTAATCTCCCAAGGGAAGGGGTGGACACTTCAGCACATTAGAGGCAAAATTCTCACTCGCAGGAGTTGGGATAAAATGACCTAATAGGTCTTTTCCAACTCTGATTTCTATCATTTGGCTAGAGAATCCTAGCCAGAAGTTGCACAATTAAGCATCTTTGTGGAAAAAAATAAACACAGAACTATCAGATAATACATACGCACTCTCACCCTCAAAAAAACGTAAAAGCAACAATCACACCACCAATAAAGCCACAGGATCCAGCCCAGAACAGCCCAGAAGAATAATTCTTGGCATGGACCATGGATAAATAGATGCTTTCATTCCCCTCGTTTTCTTAATCCTCAAATCTGAATGGACCGGGGTGGCAGGTTTTCAGGGGTGCTGGAAGGCAGGGGCTTTGCATAATCTCCCCCTGAAGGTTTGCACTGTTTGTAGGAGGTTACCCTTTGAAGATGACTGGATAGGATCCAGCAAGTTTTTTCCTACTCCCACAATCTTTTGCCCACTTTCCTTCAGCCCTTCCACTTGGCTCTACCCATCTCTGGGAAAATGGGAAAATTACAACAAACCTTAGATCCTTTCTTGGAGAATTGTGAGTGGAGTATTATATCCTAATAGCCTGCTGGCAAATCCAAACCCTATTCAAAGAAAATCCACTTTGAAAACAGTCTGTAGAGATGTGGACATTCCTGGGAAAACACATCTTCTCTTCTTACTTTTTGTTTTCTCCTTTTACTGAGGGCTTAAGTTTTCTAGTTTCATGGTTTCATTTAAGGCTTCTGTTTTTCTGCTTTTTGGAAATAACCACCAGTGTAGACAGAGCAGAATATATTATACAGAAGTGCCTGTGACTGTTTTGACTGGAACAAGAGTATCACTCAGGCAAACTGGCGAACTTAGGAGAAGAATAGCTTCGTGGTTTGTAGTTGGAGAGCTAGCAGCACCGAGTACCAACCCCAGTTCTGAGTCTTTGCTTCCTCTCATTCTTGCCTTTATAAATGCCTATTTTGGGATTTTATCTCTGAATCATTGAAGTTAGGCAATCACAAAAAAAAAAAAAAAAAAACTGGCATGGATAGGTCTTACTTTGTATTTTCTCAAGAGAATGCTAACAGCTGCAACCTTTTGGATAAATAATGTTCATATTCTAGCCATGAATGAACTTTTTTTAAGCCCACGGAGTCATAATTACATTTTAAAGGTTACCCCTGTCTGGCTTGCTTCTGTTATCCCCTCTAGCTCTGCTCAGCTCCTCAGTGGACTTCAAAGAGGAACAAAACTCTGTGTACAATTGCTTAAGGGCAGTCACAACTCATGAGGAGGTTTTGCACCTATATTGATAAACCAAGGGAAGGTCCAGCACAACAAAAATCTGGCTTTTCTTCTCCTTCAGCATCTTTCTTCTGGGGAACCAAGGTATTTCTCACATTTTCTACTATTAGTATGTATGACTTAATTTACTCATTTTCACTCAACAAATACTTTTGAGCAGTTATTATTCACCAGGTGAACTAGACCCTGGAAATATAACATTGAAATAAAACAAAAATGAGATGACAGAGGAGACATAAAAATAAACATAACCATGATATATGAAAAAGTTTATCAAGAAATAAAGAAGATTGAATTTATGTAACCAAAACATTTGAACCCCCATATTCTGAAATTAAAAAAAAAAAAAGAAATGAAGAAGAAAAAAACATGAGGATGGAGGAAGGGAAACAAGGGAGAAAATGATTTTTTGAAGTTATTTAGTTCTTATTTGCAAAAGACCCCAAAATCAACAGTGTTGATTTTATTTCTTTTAGAAAACTAAAGTATCTTTCTACTTCTACTACTAGCTAATTTACATAAACCGAACTTTTTTTCTAAAATAATCTCATGACAATGATTATTTTTATTTTTATAAATGAGCTTCTCCAATTATGTCATATATACATTCCAGTGCATGATATCTCTTCTTTCTTAAAAGAAAATATGAATTAAATGAATAAAGACCAAGTGTTTACCATTTTAAATGGAGTATTATGGAAAATCCTAACTCCTTCAGGGAGTCTCTCCCCCCATTATTGCTGGTTACATTTGACTTACTCCATCTCTACCTAATGATCACATACACGCTAAGGAAGAAAACTCATTCGTGTGAAATAGGCATAACCATATTTTGGAGAAGTTATATTTTAAAGAAAAAAAACCAGATTAATCATGAGAGTCTTTCTCAAAGAGCTGTTCAGTCTAAGAATCTTCTTTTTGTATCATGTTAGAGCCTAAAATTGCAAATCATGTGTATGTGGCCTAACATCAGAGTTTACCATTAATAAGTTGGTTTACCAGATTTGGTTGCAATATTCAAAGTAAATTTAAAATGGTGAATGAAATTAATTTTGAATTATTGATTTTATTTTCACATCAGTTCACAAAAGCATGAAAGTTAGCTGTGGTGGGTTTTAAGAATATTTTAAGAGTCAAATGTGGCTGTGAAGTTGAAACACATTAAAAATTTTGTCCCTACATTGCTGCCTTCACATAGGAGACAATTTGAAGAAAATATTTAAACCTGGCATACTAATGTTCAAAGGAATTCTAAGTTATACCATCTATTGAACTGTTATATTCAACCAATGCTCAAGGAAGATTTAACAAAGGTCAACTTAATTAAGCCACTCATAAAGGAATCTTCTTTAAATATTTTTGTCTGAAATATATAGCCGTGACAGCTCTATATCAGGATATTTTGATATAAGTTATTTTGGCGAATTTCACTCCAGGAAACAAACATAAAATTTTGTATTTTTTTCTTTTTTGCTTTTAAAACTGTAGTTGGTAAAATAGTAATGCCACAAAATATTGTGATTTAATTTGATAGCCTCAAAATAATATATATGCCTATTAATTGCTTATATATTTATTATTTATTTGGTAGTCTTAGAACTATATTCCATGACTCACTTCTCAAAAAAAAAAATCATGAAAATGGAAAAATAACACAAAGAGAGGAAAAAAAACATATACTGCCTATTTTTAAAACTCAAATCCATCCTGCTCATGATATTAAATATGATTCCCATAGGTTTTAGCAAGTGAGCCAAAACTTACTATATTTAAGAATAACCCATAAATCATAACTGTGATATTTAATTTGACATAGTGACAGCCTAGCTAGTGATTAATTTATTAAAATTTTAACCACTCATTCATTCCAAGGTGTTATTGAGCAAATTATTCTGAAACCTTTAAAACAAATTTCTCATTTGGTTAAATTCTCTGCTTCATTTTTTGCACAGGCCAAACCAATTAAATAAAATGCAAAGAAAAAGATTACTTGAGTTGAGGGGCAATTTGAAAGAAGAGACCATACTAACTATCCTTTATCCAACATCCATACAGCATAAAAGTAAGAAAATCTAGATTTTTTTTCCATTGTTGGCTAAGAGGAGGTTGAATGACCCTGCAGAAATCATAGTGTAATTTATATTTTTATCCCCATCTTATGTTTTTAATACGACCCTGGTCACATGGGCTGTGCTCATGCCAGTGTCTAATCCGGAAACTGTCTCAGAAGCAAAGCCCTTTCAGAAGCATTCTAATTCACCATCCCTCTGTAGGGTTAACACCACGTTGTCAGCCCTTAAGATCTTGTAGCTGTCCTGATTGAGCCTGGGTCTCCATTTTCCAAGGGGAGTTTTCAGTGAACCATAGTCTGTCTTTCTATTGGATAAGTCTGTAAACCTTGGTGGGCTGGGTGGGTCCTAAAAGAAAAGAGGATGTTTTCTTTTTCCACTGTTTAAACCCCCTGTGAGTAATTCCCCACAGCTGTACACAAACACCCCCTTTCTGAGTGAGGGGAAAGAAGTCTCAGAACAGAACAGCTCTCTCTGTTTATCAAATTAAAACAAATCATGGCAACAGCTTCTTGCTTTAACCAAAAGGGAGTCTCCTAGTCCTGATGTGTTTGTAGGGGACTTAATTGTACTCTGGGGCTTCAGGCTAAAATAGAATTATCCCGAGTTCTTTTTGAAAGAGGAAAAAGGATAAAGAGAAGAAACAAGTTTTAAATCACTGTGTGTAAGCAAACTAGGATTCTTTTGCAGCTATTATGAGATTGTTCAACAATTAAATAGTTATAATTATAACCCCAAACAATGTTTGACTGGGCTGGCTGCCTAATCAGTGAAGCTGTATTTGCACAGCAGACTAAGCATATTATTGTTAAAATAAATGTTATTGAAAAAACAGCTCTAGAGAATACACGTCTGCCTACAGAGAGATGATAGTTATTTTCAAAGATGCCAAGAAATTCAGCGTCCACCATATAGTGGGTGCAAAATGACACCTGTAGGATTGAATAGAAAACATTCAGTGTTGTATGCAAATAACCTCTTGCTGTTAGAAGTCTTAAGAAACCACCACACAGAATTTTCTAGTTTTTAAACCAATTTGTTCTTTCAGTCCAATCTGGCAGAGATGCTGAAAGAAAGGATAAGTGATTTTGTAAGGTCATGCACTAGTGGTAGACTGTAAAGTCACAGACTTATTAGCATGACCCTAACATAGTCCATATAATTACAGTAAAATTGATTTAATTGGTTGACTTTACTCATGGATTGTAAGATCCTTAAGACTCTGATTTATTTTGGAATATCCACAGCCTAGCACACTACCTAGTTCGGGTGTTCATATATGTGTGTGCATCTATGTGTCCTTGCGGTAGAAGGTATGAATGGTGATATAGGTGAGTACCATAGTAAGTAATCACTGGTATCATCTGTAATCATTTTTATGAAGTAGTATTTAATACTAGCCCTGCATATTTAAACCTCTGTCAATTTTGGAAGATTCTTCCTCAGATGTTTCTAGTCTCTGAAAGATTACCTTTGCAAATGGGGAGGGAGGGAGAAGACGAAAATAATTTAAAATATTACAATTACCAAAGCTTTTTGTCTCTACCTTTTTCAACAACTTTAACTGATTTTAAAAACTTTATTTTTCTACTTTAGTGTTCCTCAAACTTACCTAATCTCAAGAATTACCTAGAGTGCTTCTTAAACTGTTTCTCTGGCCTCAGCCCAGCCTAAGGAATCAGAACAGAATCTTTGGGCAGAGGGACATATGATGGAAGTAAGTTTGAAAATCATCCTTCTAAACAATTTCTGGCTAACCAAGGATATCAAGCAGGTCTTTGTTATATAAGGTAAATCCCACTTCTTCCATAAAGTCAACTGTATACCTCAAATCCACCAAATTTATAACTTGCACCTCTCTCGTGGTATTTATTTTCTCATTATCTTTTAACAGCATCATAAGCTTCTAATGGAAAAGACTGAGACATATATTTTTTCCACAATTAATCAATATTTATTAGATATCAGCTATGACCTGACATGGGGGAAGAATGGAGTGAATAAGACCTGGTGTCTGTACAATTACAATTTGACAAGTACCATTTACATACAATGCTATTACTTCTTATTTTCTACAGGGTCTATTGTAGTGCATCTCATATATAAGTGCTTGAAACCCACTTGCTGAACAAATGAATGAATTAATAAATAAATAAATGATTTCAGACTTGAATGTGTAATGCCCCAAAATTATGATCCAATGAGATTCTCATTTTGGCATTGTTTCCTGGAATTAAAAAGTGATTCTGAACAGTAATAACCATAGTGGCAACTGAAAGTGCCTCCTACTTTACAGCTGACAAAGACTTTTCCCTTGCATCATCTCATCTTTTGTTCATGTCAACCTGTTGAGACAGAAAGTGCAAGTGTTATCATAGCTTCATATTAGAGATGAGTAAACCATCTCTCAACAAGCTTAATTAAACTATTAGAGTCAGATCTTAAAGCTAAATTAAAATTTTTGCTGATGCAAAGTTGACCTTGGAATGCAAGATTCAACAGTTATAGAGAAAACCCAAATGCTGGGTTTAGAAGATAAATCTCAGGAGACAGCGTTCATTACTTACTAAATGGATTACCATGTTAAGCCGCTTAACCATGTTAACACCATTTTCTCATTTATAGAGTTGATAACTTCAACATCATAGGATTGTTGTAAACATTAAAATAGCTGTTAGAATGCTTTTTAAATTTCATGTGAGAATTTTGGTTAAGCTCTAAACCAGGAAGGATGTCTTCATTTTTGAATTGGTACTTTTGCCTAATAAATAGATGCTCGCTGTAATTTATCACAGGCAGGACAGGTGGTGGTTTAACCACAAGTGCTGGAGTTGCACTGACTACATTTTCTCCCAGCAGCACCCATTACAAGTTGAGCAACCTGGCAAGTTGCTCAATCTGGCTGTGCCTCGATGGCTTCATCTATTAAATGGACATTAAAAATACTGTCTATTATATAGACTACTTGAAAGAAATGATTGGTACTTACATATATAAAGACAATGTCTGATACATAGTAAGCATTTAACGGATGGTGTTTTGTTTTGTTTTGTTTTTGGTATATAGAGCAGGAACTATGAGTTGGAATTCCTCTTAAGGTTTATTTCAAATTACGTTTTGATAAAAATGTATTTAGTACCTATAACATGCTAGCCACTGCTTTGGTTATGGGGCAAATTCTCATGAACAAAACTGTACTTACCTTTTTTTTTCCATGCTGTAGAAATAAGAGGGAAAGTGAACTTTCTCCTCTCTTGGGGCTTCAGAGGGCACAACTTAGTACACAGAGGTAGGAAAAGAAGGGAAGCCCTTGTCAACTGTGGAGTGCTGTGATTAACCTCTGGAAACTCAGAGATCAACCTGGCCAGGCCTCAACCGTGACAGTTCACATAGGTTAGAAGTTCACTTTTCCTTAATTGATCCCAGACTCTCATTATGGACGGTCTTCGTTGGTGGCAGGCTTACCAGGCAGGCTGCCCTAGGTGTCACATCAGATAACAATGAGTTCATTTTCCCCTGGGCTTGCTCAAGAAACTGTACTCACTCAAGCTGCTTTTATTCTTCCTGGAGAAGTTTGCCCTCATTCATCAAATGACAAATCTAATATACCCACATTTGCCTAACTCGTTTATCTCGGGATGGTGCAGCCAGCCTGTGTTAGTTACTGGCCTTTTAAGGGGCAGAAGAGTATCTGGAAGTTGGACAGAGTCCAAAGTGTTATTAAAATGTATGAAATGGCCTAGAAAAATATCTCTTCTTACCTAATCAGGGTACGATAGGCATCAAGGCAGATAAAAGACATTAAGTAACATGTTTCCTAATTAAACCTTTTATTTGGAGATAAATGTAGATTCACATGCAGTTGGAAGAAATAATAACAGAGAGATCCCATGTACCTTTACCTAGTATTCCCCAATGGGATGTCTTGCAACACTATAGCACAATATTACAACCAGGAAATTGGCATTGATAAAATCTACCAATTTTATTCAGATTTGTATCACTTTTATCTGCACTAACTTGTGTCTGTTTATACATGTACATGTGTGTATGCATGTGTACATTTAGTTCTATCCGATTTTGTCACAAGTGTAGGTTCATGTGTTCACCACTACTATCAAGACACAGAACAATTCTATCATTATCACCACAGGATCCCTTTTGTTGACATTTTGTAGCCACACCTCCATCCCTCCCTCCCCTATTCCCACCTAAATGCCATCCCTAACCCTGGCAACCACTAATCTGTTCTCTATTTCTACAATTTTGTTATTTAAATCATGTTATATAAATGTAATCATACAGTAACTTTAAATTACCTGAAAACATAAAGAAGTACCAGAGGGTATTGCTATTATTATTTGTGGTAATTTTACAACAACAATTAAAACAACAATTACCATGTTATTTTTTACAACAACCATATTTTTAGACAATTACAATTTTTTGTAAGTGGTAGGTTTTGTGGGATTTTTGGTGGGCTCATGAAAGGGGAAATGATATTAAACAGTAGCTAGGGAGAGATCAAATTTACGGACAGATTTTCCTATGGGAAAAGGTCTTGTTTTGACAAACCACTGCCAGGGAGAGGCTGAAATCTATAAAACAGATCTTCTCACTTTTTCTAGAAGTTAGTTATTAGTCTTACAAAGATAATCCGGTAGCTTTCCCCAAAGAGAGATAAAAGTATTTAAAGTGTGGTACATTTGACTCTGAGTTCAAAGTTGGTTTTTAAGAAGACTGGATCTAACAAAAATCTTTTCACAGTAAATCTGAGTCAAATCTCTCTGAGAAAAAAAATTGAAACAATTTTTCTGACAATACAGACAAATTAACACATTAAGCAAAAAATATTTATAATGTTAACATATTAAATACTTATGAGATATTTATGGCATGGTATGATAAACTCTGCTAAGCATATTACATAAAATATTTTATTTAATCCTCACAATAAATTTGCATGATTAGATTCTTTTATTTTATTGATAAGAATATTGATGCTTGAAAAGATTAAATAGCTCTCTCAAAGTCCCATACCTAGTGAATGGCATATCTGGAATTCAAACCAAGTCTATCCAGCTACAAAGCCTATACTTCTCTTTGGAGGAGAGGCATTGAACTCTATTTTGTTTTTGCTTTTATCACCAACATTTGTATTTTAATAAAATTTAAACTAACAGAAAAGTCTCAAGAACAGTACCAGAAACACCAATATACCTTTATTTAGGTTCGTCAATTGTTAAAAATTTACTGCATTTGATTTTTGTTGAAAATAATTGCTTCAGTAATAGTCTTTACAGACATATTTCTTCAGCCCAGGATTTAAAGATTTGGTTTTCACGTCTCTTTAGTCTCCTTTGTTATAGAATAGTATCTAAAGCCCATGTTCTCAACCACTGAACAGTACCATATCCCTGTAGTACGAATCTAATGATGAAGGTGAATTAAAAACATTCTAAAGCAGGCAATTCTTCCCCCTCTTCCTAACATGATGAAACGAATTCCCAATTTCCCCTTTCACCACGATGGATAACACAACTAACTTGGCATATTGTTACTTCCTTTAAGTGAGATTTCTCTACTTTGCTGTATATTCAGACGATAAAATATAGGCATGAGTTTTACTTTACCCAAGTATATAGCCAAATTTCTTGTAGCTTGTAGAGTTTTCAAAGAGCTCCCATAATATGCAGTTCAGTTTGTCATACTTTGTGTAATAACCAAGAGTGAACTGCAAAGAATACCTAAGACTCGTACGTATTCTGACTTTGGAATGGTAGAATTTGGGTTTGAATCCCAGATCCAGTGTTCTCTAGATATGTGATATTAATTAACCTTCACTTCAGAGGTCCAGTATCATCATTTGCAAGATGGGTACCCTCACAGACCTTACAATGTTTTTATATGAATAGACGTAACTGATGGCAATTGGCATAATGCCTGGCACTAGCAGGGACTTGATGAGTATAAATTCTTCAGATGCAGGGAAGTTAAAATGATGGGATCTGTCAGAATACATATCTCATGCCACGTTCATGTCTACAGCTTTTCTTCTTCAATTAGTTCCCTTTATTTCCCTGAAGAAAATTAAGTTTTAACAATCCTCCATGGCTTCTATGTTCTTATCTGTTGTCTTTCAGGAATTGTTAAATGTAGTGTCTACTGAGAGAATCAGCATCAAACACAAGCATTTTCCCCTTCATTTCCACATTGGATTACCACTAGAATTGTGGCTCATCAGGCATCCCAGTGTGTGGTTAGAAAGTAGTCTTTTGGGTTGGCCACAAGTTGATTTTCTCATTTTGTGGTGTGCTCTGGTTGATTGTGTGCCATATTCACTCAGTAAAACTATGTCAATAGTCTCTGTTTTACTGTGGGTTTTTGAGATCTCTTCCTCCTTCTCACTCTTTCTATCTCGCTCATGATAATCATGTTTATCATGATTTCTTATCCTTGATTTATTTAAGAATTTTATGAAGCCTCATTTCAATCATTATGCAAGGAACTTCCGATATGGCGATGGTTAGTTTTATGTATCAACTTGATTAGGCCACCGGATGTCCAGGTATTTGGACAAACATTATTTTGAATGTTCCTGTGATGCTATTTTGGATGAGATTAACTAACATTGAAATCAGTAGACTGAGTAAAGCAAATTACCCTCCCTGTTGTGGGTGTGCCTCATCCAATCAATTGAAGGCCTGAGTAGAAAAAAACATTCAGACCCTCCCCCAAGTAAGAGAGAATTACTCCTGCCTGCCTGCCTTCAAATTGTGATATCAGTTTTTTTCTTGCCTTTGCATTTAAACTGAAACATTGGTTCTTTCAAGGGCGTAAGCATGCCAGCCTTTGAACTGGAACTGCAACATTGGCTCTCCTGGGTACCAGCATGCCGACTCACCCTAAAGATCTTGGGACTTGTCAGCCCCCATAATCACATAAGATAATTCTTTGCAATAAAGCTGTTTTCACTATTGGTTCCATTTTTCTGGAGAACCCTGGCTAATACAGATATTTTATCTCATTTAATCCTCATAATAACTCTCTGTGCTCATTACTCTTGGATCGCTCTAAACTTTGAGGACCATGGGTCTCAGGGACTTACCCAAGATTACTCACCTGATAAAAGTCCACTGTCTTTGCTTGGAATTGTCTGACTTCAGTGTCCATACTCTGAGTAACTGAAGATAACTAGGCAGGCATTATTACAAGCATCTGTAATTCCATAGCACTGAGTCAGGTGGACTCCCCATATTAGCACACCATGTCAAGGAGGTACATTAATGTTGAGAAATATCCAAGGCATCAAAGACTTTGATTTAGCAGCAAAATGTATGAAATCAATTCTGGGCATTTATTTGCTGTCCATTGAACCACACAACGTTCAACGTGCTATTCACTTCAGCACACCAGCCTTCAATTATCAGAATGGTATGATTTTTTTAATGCTTATAATCATTTTAAATTTTAGAAAAATGTATTGTTTACATTTTTTACAGTGTTTAGACTCCCAGGCCTCTAGTCTATTTACAACTCCATCCTATTTTTCTTTGCCTGGAAAACTACTACTTGTTTTTTAAAACATTTATTGCCTACATCTAGATGAATATCTAGACCAACTAAGTCTAGGATCTGCTCACTTTAACACATTTATTAGGCAACTTTTGACAGTGATTGCAATTATGTCCCTCCTTTCCCCAATAAGATTGTGAATTTCTTGAGAGCAAGCTGGGCACATAGTGGATGTTCAATTGAGAGAGTGAAAAAAATGCTTTTTTTTATTGAGCATATATGTTGTGCATCAGATTTTTAGGTTTCAGTGACAGAAAAAAGACACAATAACTCACAATTCAGACACATGTAGTATATGAATACAGACACACACATAGCAAAATCGACGTGCAACATATAGACACATAGAACATTTTACTAAACTTCACTGAAGTAGCAAACTTTTTTTAGAAAGGCTATTTGCCAAATGGCATATATTTGATTAGAAGTGTTAGCCGAGATTAAATAAGCCAAGATTGTTTCAAGACAGATTTGAGCGGAACATATATGTTTTATGCTAAGTAGCATTCATCAAAACCAATAAATGTTGCCAGATTTACAAATAGCCAACAGATTTTATGTGCTCTATATGTCTCCTTTGAAATTATTAAAGACACTCTAAGTACTCTTAGCTTCATTTGTTAAATATGCAGGCTATTATAAATAAACTGTAATCAATTTCTGTGGATCTATAATATGTCAATATACTATAGGGTGAGGAACATGAGGGCTTATTCTGAAATTCGTTTGGTTTGAGATCAAAATATTTGGAGGAAGACATTTCATTACACTGTAGCTGAGAAGGCAAAGACAGCAATTTGGGAAAAAGAAGCTCAAATGAATGGTGACTGAGGTAGCATGGAAGGAGGGTGGTAAAGAAAAGATACTTCTAAAAAATGAAAGGAAAGCAAAAATAAGACAGGAAATGAAAATTAAAAACAGGCAAAGTTTTTTTTTTTTTTAATAAAGATTGAGGTTTCAGGAAAAGAGAGAAAAGTGCAATAAATCAGCAGACTAGCTTATTTTGTTGGGAGTGCAGAGAAACCCTTTTTAAGTTCTCATAAACTAACTGCTTCAGGAAGGTAAGAGGCTTCCTGTAAACTTTACTTGAATCACAGACCTTTCAAAGACTCTGTGGGGAATAAGGACAAATGTGGCAGATATCTGAGAAAAGAAAACGTGTCTTTTATTAAAACCTTTCATATCACAAAGAACTTTATATTACTTGACCTTGAAGTTGCCCAAGCATTACTATTTGCTGTGTAAATGAGTAAATGCTATTATTCATCTTAGAGAATTAAGAATATACCCAATATTGGAACAAATATATTTGAATATATTTAAAGTTCACATTTGTAGGGGTGGAGGGAGGTGTCATCTATTCTTTTTTCACCATCCACTGTCATCTAATAATACCTGATAAAATGTACTCAACAAAGGAGTCAACCACCATGTATGAAGTTTCTATATGTATTTTTTTAGCTTATTCACCCATTTATTCAACATTAATTTTCTAGTATATGCCAGACCCAATGCTTGGCCTTTGAGATACTAAGGTATGTAAGATAGAATATTTACCTTTGTAAGGGAGAGATTCTAGGAAAGAAGATAGGCCTATAAAAAGATATCTGTGATAAAACATTAATGATAAAAACACAGGAGAGAGAAATTAGTCATATATGCAATAATAGAAGAATATGTGCTCTAGGAGATTCTATTTGAGCTATATCTCAAAGTGGTGCATGCAATAGGCTTAAATTAGAAAAAAAAATCTCCAAGCCTATATATAACCCTGCTAGTCAACTCATCCAATTTTGCATAACAGAAAAAACAACCAAATTATTGAAGGAGCATGATATGCTTAATGTAACTTAAAATCAGTATGACATTTCCCCAGAAATAATTACTATTTCTGTTCTCTCAAATTGTCTTGCACAGATAGAGTTTTATCTGACCTGCTAGACTATCCAACTGTAGATTGCATTTATCAACCTCCTTTGCAACTTGATGGAGCCCTTGAAATGTAGGTGAATATCTCTTTTGCAACTTCCAGTCACTTGCTTAAAGGATGTTGTTTGCCTTCTATTTGTCCTTCTCTTGGTCTTCCTGTGGGCTGAAACCTAAAGCAGGAAGTGACCCACCATTGGCTAATCTGGACCACTCCCTTCTACACTAGGGCACAAGCAAGAGAGAAATAAATTCCATCTTATTTAAGCCACTGTGTTTTAGACCTGTTTGTTAGCACAATATAGCCTATACCTTAATTAACACAGACATCTCTTTTCTCACTCGTCAGAAATTAAAATTGAGTTCAAAAAGCAAAAACATAAACTTAAATTGCAGAAAAGACTAATACCTAAAACTGATTTTTAAAGCTTTTCTAATGTTCCATTAGTCCATCCCCCTGCAATTTATCATAGGAGAGTATGTTTTAGAGTTTGGAAGTCAGACAGAGGTATAATCAAATACAAATTCTCACAATGTAATGATAATATTATTTATTGAGTGTCATCCATTTGTTGAAAACTGAGTTTGGTACTGGGTATTTGATTTCATTCAATCTCCAGAAAACTCAATGAACTGGCTTTTATTCTCATTTTAAAGTCAAGCAACTTGAGGCTTAGAGTAGCTCATAAGGTTACACCAGGTCATATATTTAGTAGTGGTGGGAAGAGACAGGATTGGATTCTAGATTATTCTGGTTTATAAATCCCTACTATACACTGCTTCATCATACATTAGCTGAGGGCGAGGCTCACTCTTCTTATCTGTAAACTGTCAATAATATTTACCTACTCATGAGGTTGCTGTGAGCATTGTCTAAGGCTATGTATATGATGCCCTTTCAGATCCAGATACATAGTATGTACACAATAAACATTGGGTGCTTTTCTTCTTGAGAGTCTGAGAGCTCTTGCAGTGAAGCAGCCATATCTCTTTTGCCTTTGTATTTTTCAGTATCCTGTAAAATGTCCAGCAAGAAGTAGGTGCTCAATAAAATATTAGGATAAATCAGGAGAATGAGGAAAGCAGGTAAATTTTTTAAAAAGTGATAAAATTATGGGTAATAAGGTTAGTAATATTGACCCTTACAGTATTCTGGGAAACATAATTATTTGATATACATTTTCTCCTTTAATCTTTCTGATAGTTTTGTGAGGTTGGTTTTATTGTTTTCCCCATCCTACAGATACGTTCATTGAACCCCAGATGTTAAGTAACTCACTTACAGGCACACAGACTTTAAGCTGTGTAGCTTCTACTTGAACTGAGCTCTGTGTTTGTCTGGACCCAATCTCCTCCCCAGTCCAAGCAATAGGGCTGGAGAAGCTAATCTCTAGCCTTCGCTCAAAACACTCTTTAGCCTTGAGCTCCCAGGATGCTCCCCAAAAGCCCTGTTCTGCACTGTTCAGTGTGGAAGGTGATGGTTTATAGACTCCAGGCCTTTCCCCACTTGAACTCTCAGTGTCCTGCAGTAGTCAGGTGGGCTGGAGCTCCGGCTTCTGTCCTCCAGGGAGAGCTCCTGGGTGGCCAACAAGGCCTGTGGGCTTGCACAGCTGCCTTCTGTGTCACCGTCCAAGCAGCTGGGCACGTGAGCTGCTCCAGCAAGCTGGAGTCAGATTGTGTAAACCGCTGTATACTCCTGGCAGCTTTGGGACTGGCTGGGTCCCTTCAGGAAATGAAGAGAGAGCTCCAAGTGAGCTTGACAAGGGCTGCTCTGGGGCAGGAAGCAACAGATATTTGACCTCACTGAATTTCCAACCCCAGTCCCTTTCAAAGCCACATGCTGTGTCTTAATCTTCTACAAATGTACTCTTTTGCCTACCACAGTGCTCATGACAGAGTATGTGCTCAGTGAAATTTTGCGGACTGAATGAATAATTGAATTGAGGAGATGCAATCATGTTTGCTATTCCTAGGGCCAATAATGAAGTAGAAGATTTATTCTGGGGTCCTTTGGTCCTTCAATAAACTTCCTCCTCTTCTGCAACCCCTATCACCCTTCCATACTCTTGTCATTTCCTTCCTAAATTTTTTTCTCCTCACCCATAAAATTTACCCTGTTTGTGAGCTATTGTTTTAAGAACCTGCTAGGAAAGAGTTAATTTTTTGAACAGAATGAAATGCAATTCTGATATGCTCTAGCATTTGCCTGCCCAGAAAACATGGATAAATGTTAACAGTAATCTTTCAGTAGCTCTTATCTCTGCTTATTTGGGGTACTATGACCAGCCAATAGAAATATATTTTGCTGAAGATAGATGTTTATCACACCTTCAATCCACCACCTATTTTTCCGCTACATTTAAGGTTGTTCCTGTTTTGGAAGAAGAATTGTGGATAACATCTGTGGATAGCATCATGCTTGAACTTCACGAATATAAATACATACATAATTAGCATGTACATTTGTCCACACAGACTTTCAGGTCATTGAGTTATGCCAAGTTGAAGTATAGTTTCATTAGAAACTATGGGTAAAATGCAGTCTCAAAGGTGGATGGCACTGAAAGTTCCAGTCTGCATTTTAACTAATCTCCCTAACTCATCGTGAATACATATCAAAAATCTTTTCTTTGCAATTAAAAGAAATTTCGAACAGTACATCAGAATCAAGTTTCCAAAGAGATACAGCTGCAAAAGTATTTTAATTTATGTTTGTTCACAAATTTGTTTTAGTGCATAGGGAAAATGAGTACAGAATATATTAGAATAGTAGAATTAAGGATGACTTTTTCTCCTTTTAATTTCTAAATATTCATAGTTATGATAAAAGTGATACTGCTTTAAAACATTTTAACATTACAGATATGTAGAAAGTAAAGGGTTAAAAACTCTACTCTTCCCTCTATATTTTTCAGTCATAACCTCTACTATCAGTTGATATATGTCCCTTGAGATAGGTTCTAAGTTATTTTATTTAAAAAAGAAAACTTACTCCACAAATACATATTAAGTACATTCTGTATATATGGCACTGTTCTAGGAATGTAAGAGTAAATATATTGGACAAAGACCCATCTTGTTATGGATTTTACTTTTTGTTTTTTTTTTTTTAGAACTTGAGTCTTCCTTTGTTATCCTGACTGACCTCAAAATTCTCCTGTCTCAGCCTCCCCTGTAGCTGGGACTACATGTTCATGCCACTGTATCTAGCTTAAAGCTTACTTTGTTTAGAAAAAAACAAACACTAAATAGAAATTAAATGAAAAGGTAATGCATAGTATATATTAGGAGGGGGCTAAAATTATGTGAAACAAAAGAATTAGTACTACAAGTAAGGGAGTGCAGAATATGAGACTGGGAACATGGGTTGCAACTTTATTATTTATTTTATTTCAGCATACTATGAAGGTACAAATGTTTTGGTTACATTTTATGTCTTTGCCTCACCCAAGTGACGTTTAGAGGCATGCCCTTCCCCTCTAAAATGCTCACCATGTCCATTAGTTGTGAGTTTACCCCCTGCCCAACTCCCTAATCCCTGGAGAATATTACTACCGTGTGAGCACCATAGTGTTGATCAGTCAGTGCCAACCTGACAGCGAGTACTCGTGAAGGCTATTCCTCCCATCTTGCGATACCTCACTGCGGATAATGGGCTCAAGCTCAATCTAGGACAATATAAGAGGTGCTAGATCACTGTCGTTTCTTATACTTGAGTAATATTCCATTGTATACATATACCAAATTTTAATAATCCACTCATGAATTGATGGGCACTTGGGTTGTTTCCACATCCTTGCAATAGTGAATTGTGCTGCCATGAACATTCGAGTGCAGATGTCTTTATTGTAGAATGTCTTTTGCTCTTTTGGGTAGATGCCTAATAGTGCTATTGCTGGATAGAATGGTATTTCCACTCCCAGCTCTTTGAGGTATCTCCAGATTCTTTTCCACAGAGGTTGCACCAATTTGCAGTCCCACCAGCGGTGTAAGAGTGTTCCTGTCTCTCTACATCCTCTCCAGCATTTGTTGTTTTGGGATTTTTTGATAGAGGCCAATCTCACTGGGGTTAGGTGATATCTCATTGTGGTTTTGATTTGCATTTCTCTAATGATTAGAGATGTTGAGCATTTTTTTATATGTTTGCTGGCCATTATTCTGTCTTCTTTTGAAAAGTTTCTGTTCATCTCCTTTGCCCATTTATTGATGGGGTTGTTTGATTTTTTTCTTGTTGATTTTTTTAAGTTCTAGATAGATTCTTATTATCAGCCCCTTATTGGATGTGTAGAGAGCAAATATTTTCTCCCATTCTGTAGGCTGTCTTTTGCTCTAATGATAGTTTCCTTGGCTGTGCAAAATCTTTTTAATTTGATCAGATCCCACTTATTTATTTTTGTTGCTGCGGTGCCCATAAAAATCAATTCAAGATGGATAACAGACTTAAACCTAAGGCATGAAACCTTAAGAATTCTAAAAGATGTTGGGAAGGCTCTTTCAGACATCAGCCTAGGCAAAGAATTTTTGAAGAAGATCCCCAAAGCAATCACTGCACAGGTTGCAATTTTAAAATAGGGGGATTGAGATAGGTGTCACTGAGAAAGTGACATTTGAGAAAAGTCTTAAAGAAGTGAGCAAATTAGCCATGTGGATATCTGGTGTAAGATCATTCCAGGTGTATGAAATAGGCTTATGGGGGGAAGGTTGGCTTGTTCTAAGATCAGAAAAGAAACAAGTGGAACAAGAGTGAGGTAGAGTGAGAAGAATAGTGGAGGATGAGGACAAAAAGGTAATAGGAGACCAGATCATGGAAGGTCTTGTAGTCCATTGTAAGAAATTTGGCTTTAATTTTGCATGAGGTGGGAGCCACTAAAGGATTTGAACAAAACATTAAACATGGTATGACTTTAGTTTTAAGGAAATCACTCTGACTGCTGCATTGAGAACAGACTAAAGAGAGACAAAGGTAAGACCAAAGAGAATTATTAAGACACGTTGCATAGGAGAGAAAATGTTATAGATCAGAAGAGTAGCAGTGGAGGTGTGAGACATCAGCAAATTTTGATATATTTCGAAATTAGAACCAAGAGGAAAGGTTCCTACCTGAAATACTGAAAGCAGAGTGTGAGAGAAAAAGAAGAATCAAGAATGATTCATTCCAAGGTCTGAAAAATTGAAAGGGTAGCATTCACACAAAGTATACTTTCCTGAAACTTTTTCTTTTATTCACAATATATTATGAACACCATTCCACGTCAAGTGATATAGAACTACCTCATTTTTAACAGTTTCTTAGTGGTCTACTTTATGGTTACACTATAATTTATTTAATCAAAATGTGGTTGTTCTCTTATTTTTTTCTAAATTTTCTTTTGTAAAGTTTTAAAACTACATTTTTAAAAATGTAATCTTGTTAATTTTTTTTAACAGGCCATTGTAATTACCTAAATCTACATTAAAAGAACTAATAATGAATCTTTCAGAAATCTAGTTAATTAGCAAAATGAGACATTTATATATGTTCGTGCTATTTTATGATGCCTTTCAAGTTTTTCATTATTAGAACCATGTGTTTGATAATTTTATTTTTTATTGCATTCCCCCTGGTCATAAGTCTGGGAGATATAGACTTCAATTCTATTCTTGGAGAAGCTCTGCACCCAGAAAATGAAACACAGAGCGCTTTATATAGAAAAAGGTCATGACATAAGATAATATTTAGAATAAGAGTTCATGGCAATTCTTAAGTTGTCTTATTTACTATATAAATACATAAATATATTCTTAAGTTGGTTAAGAATGGTGAGGTTATGCTATTCATCACTTATTAAAACAAAGATTTAATCATTTATAAATCTACCTATAAGTTATACCATTTATAGAAGTAGTAGGGTTAATAACATAATCACATAAATTTATTTTGGGGGTCTTTTAGTTGTTTTGTAATTACTTGAAAGATATATCTATGTAACCAAAAAATCTATTTACCTAGGTGAGAATATTTTTAAAAACATTGAACTATTGACTTCCTTAGGTAAGGAAGAATAGTATTCTTGCTGCAAACCATTATAAAGTGGCTTAACTGGTTCTATTAATATTACTGGAACATGAACAGGAGGCTGCTTCTCCAAATAACGAGCAAACTAAATGCAAAAGACCAGGCCACAGAAGCAGTGTTTGTACAAAGCTGCCATACAGCCAGGCATAGAGATAACACAAGGTCTGTGTTTGTACCAGAAGTCTTCAGAACTTAAGAAAAGATTTTAAAATTTGTTTGATTTAACTTCCAAGATAGATGAAGTATCCATATGATCAATGCAAAAATTACTGTACTGAAATTTCAAATTTAATTTTTAAAAATTTTACTGGAAAGAGTGTATGTACATTTTTAACTTTTACTAAGTAATTATATATTTAATTGTTTTAACTTTTACAAAAGCGATTGTATATTGTAATACATATTTTATGTTGTAAGTCATATATTTTGTATATATACTGAAGAGAAATTATCTAACCCTGGCATTTTAGTTTGATTTTTGAAATACATAGAATTATGTATGAAACTTTTTGAAATGTAACTAATCAAGTTTAGGGAGAATTTTCCCTTTTGACTTCAGATTCAAAAGAGTAGTGTAGACTGCTTGAGGTTATTTTGTCATAGGAAATCTGCTTTAAATTCAAGAAAATAAAGTATATGACAAAGATCTTGGCTCTATTCTAGATCCAACTTTGAAATATTCCCATGCCACCTGTCCATTCAGTAAAAGTAATAGTAGCAGTCAGCATGGAATAAACATCTTTGTGGTGGTTATGTTTCAAATGTGTCTTTTAAAATTCTTTTGGTTATATCTATGAATATGTGATAAATAGAAGATGAATTTAGCAGTTGGGAGAGAAATACTTAGATGATATGTTTTGGCAAAAAATATATAACCTTCATTAATATGTTGCAAAAATTTTTCATTGCTTATATAATCACAAAATTTACAACTGAAGGAAGCTTTTTCAGAATCAAATTATCTCTACTGAAATTTATGTTTTGAATGAACCCAATGGATCCAAATATAAGCCTATAATCTAATGAAGGATATGGTGGGCAATATATATAATAGGTAATTATTAACTATTCATATTATATTATAGGTAAACAGTATAGTATTCTGTAAAAAGTATGGGCTATGAAGCGAGGAGAGACCTTGATTTCAATCCCATTTACTAACTTTTTGACCTCAGGAGAGTTCACTTCCTCTCTTCATATAAAGGTCCCTCCTATGTAAAATGGGGAGGAAAATCTATATTGTAAGAGTTGTGAAGATTTGAGGGATAGCACATAGGCCTGTACATAGGTGTGCAATGAGTAGTGATGGTTTGGATTGACAGTTGTGTTACTAAAAAAGCTAATCACCATCTGAAAATTAAAGAGATCCATTCTCCCAGCAGATAAAAATAATGAAGTAAAATTTTGATGGTTCTGGTAGGAACATAAACGTTTTGTTTTAAAAAGAGAAAGTATATCATAGAATAAGTAGAATGCACATTTTTCTAAATAAACTAAGCATAAAGTTTATAAAAAGGAGTATACAAGAAAATGAAAGAACATAGGACATAAAAGAGATGACCACATTCTATGTGCACAGAAGAAATCATAAAAATCACTGTTCCAGGAATATGTAATTGTGTCTTTAGAAATATATCAGGAAAATGACTGTAAGTTCTTTATGTGTGTGGCAAGTCTACACTTAGCTGTAACAATGTACCCTTGCTTTACTAGGATTTTAATAAGATTATTTATTAAAGTGATAAAATTACTACAGTGGTCCCCCTTTATTCATGATGGATATGTTTCAAGGCTCCCTGAAATGTGTGAAACTGCAGATAATACCAAACCCTACATATATTATATTTTTTCTTATACATACATACTTATGATAAAGTTTAGTTTTTAAACCAGGAACAGTAAGAGGTTAACGATAATAATTGATAATATAATAGAACAATTATAACAATATACTGTGATAAAAGTTATGTGAATGTGGTCTCTCTCTTTGAAAATATCTTATTGTCTGTCCTCACCCTTCTTGTGATGATGTGAGATGATAAAATGCCTGTGTGATGAGATGAAATAAGGTGAATGACTTCACATCAGGAGGCATTGAGACATGACATTAAGAAACTATTGACCTTCTGACAATACTTCATAATGAAGACCATCACTTTCAGGTGATCCTGGATCATCAAGCAATGACAATGTTGATGGCTGGATGTCAGGTGCCATTGACAATGTCAATGACTAATGGGCAAGTAGCATATACAGCATGGATGTGCTGGACAAAAGGATAGTTCATGTTTAGGGTGGGATGGAGCAAGATTAAGTGAGATTTCATCATGCCACTCAGTATCAGATACAATTTAAAACTTAGAATTATTTATTTCTAAAATTTTCTACTTCATATTTTCAGAATGTGGCTGACTGTGGATAACTGAAACTATGGAAAGTGAAACTGAGGACAAGAGGAGACTACTGTACCATACCTTAAAAGAAATATTATAGAAATACATGCCATTTTGCATCAAGTATCAACGATTTGCTAGGTCACTAAAGGTATGATGACAAAGCAAAGGGTCACATCTTTTGAGTGTTACTGGAATATTTTAAAACACTGAGATTTTGAGCAGTCTTCATAAAAGAATTTAAACTAAAAAACAACAAAGAACCAAAATTTATAAAAGCATTTATTTGCTTCGTCAATTTTCAGTATACATCACAATTTGAGCACAGATTTTTGTTGTTTTGGCAAACAGTACTCTTTATTCTATAGATTTATGAAACAAGTTTTTGCATGTTCTAACAAAAGTGTGATCAATTGTTTCCCATTCAGCTCTACATTCCATCCAACAAATATTGCCATAATGAGATATGTTCTTAATTACAGCAAAAATAAATACACAAAGTGATGGAAATTTGGCAGTATACTTTTGAAGAATTCGCAGCCCAATGGTTAAGAACCACTATACTAGAGAGCAAAAGATGTTTGTTTGCCTCTTTGTTTTTAATGAACATATTTGTTCTAAGTCAAGCTATATACATACTAGAAAAGTGAAGTTTAGAACTGAAGCAATTTCTTTATAATTTAGACCAATATTTTTGGATAAAAGGAGATGTGTTTTTATGTATGTTTTAGTTTGAATGACAATGTAAGATATGGAAATCAACTAAGCTAAAACATAAAGTACATCAATTTTCCACACAGAAACCAGTAGGAAGACATTTCTATTCATTTTAACTGTAATAAATTCTGATAATATTGTTTTCAGGCTTTTGTTTAGTTATACGTTATTTGTCTTGAAAGTAAGTAACTGCTACACAAAATTTAAAAAGAAGTTGTAAATGAATAAATTTTAAGTTTTGCCAACAAATAAACCAAAGGTAATTAGATGGCTTAGACTGACTTATTTAAAAGTAAAAGGAAGGAGCCAATTTCATATGGAAAAATTTTGTATGTGGATGATGGGTAGGATGTGGGCAGGCACAGTAACCATCTAGTGCCAAGATAACCGAGTGTGGAGTGAAAGGGCCAAAATCCAAGGTCAGGTCCCTCTGCCTGCACTACACTCAATGGCTTTCCAAATTAACCAAATGATATGATTAATAAGAAAGGGAAATCAACATTTCCTGAGTATCGGTCATTTACCATGATGCACTTTCACTAACTTCTGTTAGTTAATAATAAAATGAACGATGATAGTGGAAATATAAATATGAGTCAAAGAATTACTAAACAGGAAACACTGAATTTTAAAAATCTGAAATTACTTGCGAGAAATTACAGGGGGGAATCACTCAATATCTGAAGTTCCCATGGCTTATTTCACTCTTTATAAACAAGGCTATTAACTTAAAATTCCCCTTTTCCTAAAAACCCAGGGCCTATAACACCATGAAAGCTAGTGGAGTATATATTCAGCTTGTTTCACAAGAGCTGCTCACTTGGTGTTATGTTGATAAAACATCTGAACATTGGACTGACTTTCTCTTTTTCCATCCAACTGGTTGTCCTTGACTCATTAAAACATATTTGGGTTGTTCTGTAGAAGTTGTTTAACCTTTGTGAAGAATGCTTGTTCCAGTACTGCAATGAATCCAGAAGGTTCTAGATAACCGCTAATTTTGTCATTTCAGGAAAATTCCTTTGCTGATGATAACCATATTGTAATATGGTTGATCATTATACTTTTGAGGTTGTTACTTCCAACTACTACATGACTATGGATCCATGAAGAGTTATTATTTATATGCTTTAATTCATATGCATTGTTTTTCCTAATTCTTTTCCTCTCATCCAGCACTTAGATTCATGTATAAACATAAAAACAGATTTTGTCTTCTATTTCTAATTTTTTAATTGGAGGGTTAAGCACCTCATGTGCTTAATCTCTTTCTTTGTAGGTGGATAAGAGGATATACTTCAGAATTACATTTTACAGATAATTCTTCTTGATGTTCAGAACAATGAATCTTCATTTATAAATTGAAAACTCTCCAGTGGCTTTTCAATCACACTTAGCATTTATCCAAACTTCTTATCATTATCCTCCCAAATGTCCAAATGATCTGGTGCCTGTCTTTCTGACTTCATCTTACAGCCTCTCCCATTTGCCCAATGCACTCCAAATTAATGATCTTCTTTCAGTTTTTCCAAAATGTCAAATCCATTCTGGCTTTAAGTCATTTGTTGTAGCTATGTCCTCTGCCAAGAATGTTCTTCACATGGCTCTAATTCTTGTAATTCATAGCTAAGAGGCCTTCCCTAACTACAGTGACCACATACTTACTCTTTCTCACATTATCCTATGTCAAGCATCAACACAGCATGAATTTTTTATTCTTTATTTTCTTTGTTTTTTATTGTCGTCTGTTTCATACTAGAATTTAAGCTTCACCATCATAGCCCTAGCATCTAAAACATTCCTGGCACATACCATGCTCTAAATTAATGGGTGTTAATGGAATTAGTGTATATATGGTACTCCTTTGGCACAGCATGGATTTCTTTTTTTTACCTGTACATTATGAAAAATTTCTATATTTAGGCAAATGAAGAAAGAATATGTAATGAATCCCTAGATACTGATAAAACATCTTCAAAAATTATCAATAGTTCCAGCACTAACATATAGTTAGTACTTTCAAAGTATCGCTTCCCCTTATTGTTCTATGATCCATTGCTTGTGTTTTCATGTCATCCACAATAATAGCATGAATTTATTATTTGAATATACCTTTAAGGGACATCTATTTTAAGCAAAATATTCTGCTCAGTTACTAATTTAAAAAAAGTTGAAAAAGATCTCTGTCCTTAAATAAAGGACAATCTAGTAAGGGGGGATTAAAATATGTTCAAAGAGAAAAACAATGCCAGGTAGAAGTAGAAAGGGCTGTAAGGGAGATAAAGAAAAATACAGCCGGGCGCGGTGGCTCACGCCTGTAATCCTAGCTCTGGGAGGCCGAGGCGGGTGGATCGCTCGAGGTCAGGAGTTCGAGACCAGCCTGAGCAAGAGTGAGACCCCGTCTCTACTACAAATAGAAAGAAATTATCTGGCCAACTAAAAATATATATACAAAAAAATTAGCCGGGCATGGTGGCTCATGCCTGTAGTCCCAGCTACTCGGGAGGCTGAGGCAGTAGGATCGCTTAAGCCCAGGAGTCTGAGGTTGCTGTGAGCTAGGCTGACGCCACGGCACTCACTCTAGCCCGGGCAACAAAGTGAGACTCTGTCTCAAAAAAAAAAAAAAAAAAAAAAAAAAAAAAAAAAGAAAAATACATAGTAGATGAGAAAAGAGGTTTTTTTGTTTGGTTGGTTTTATTTTGTTTTGTTTTTCAATTTGGAAATAGATTGAGAGGATATTCTGTAAATCAGCAGGTTTTTTAGCTAGGTCTTGAAGACTAGATATAATTTTAGTAATTGAAGGTATAAAAATGGCATCCTAAAGAGAAAGAAAAAATATACACAAAAATAACAAAAGCAGGAAAGCTAATGTGTTTATAGGAAACAGCAAGTTTGGATCTAGTACAGTTTGAATGCATAATAGTGGAAAAATATTGGAAATTTGGGTTGAAATTAAGAGTTTGTACTTTCAGAAGGAAGTGGAGAATCCACTGAAGGCTTTTGAGGGAGGAAATAGCACTGTTGGAAAGTACTTTAGGAAGGTGAATTTAATGGTAGTAGCATCATAGGGATAAATGAGAATAGAATAGGCTGCAAAAGAAGTTAGCAGAGGATAATGTCACAATAGACAATGTGACGGCTCTAAAATATGGCTCAAACACTCTTGGACATTCCAGCCATCTAGGGGTGAATCTCTGTCTCCCCTCTTTTAATCAGGGCATGATAATTTCAACCAATAGAGTATGACAGAAGGATCCCATGAGACTTCCAAGACTAGGTCATAAAAGGCCATACAGCCTCAGCCTGATTCTCCAGGGATACTTGCTCTGGGAAAGCTGACAATCATGTTTAAATCAGGCTAGCCTGAGATCTTCTGTAGAGGTGTTGTATCAGCACCAGCTGAGTTTCCAGGGGGACAGTTGGGTACGTAATTGCACCATTTTGAAGGTCTGGTGCAGTTGTACCTTTAGATGACTAAAGCCCCAAGTGACATTTCAGTGCAACTGCGTGAGAGACTCCAAGCAGGAATTGCTTATCTGAGCCCTTTCTAAATATAACTGACCCACAACATCATGAATAGAACAAAATGTTTGCTGCTTTACACCACAAAATTTGGGGGCAATCTCTAAGATAGTAACAGCAACAATAGACCTGGAAGTAAAAGTGAGTCTTGAATTAGGAGATGAGCAAATAGAGTCATAAAGAGGAGGTATATGTAAGAGAAGCAGCTTGGGATAGGATTTAGTAACTGATTAGATGTGGGGAATATGACAAAGGGAGGAATTGAAAATATTGTCATTTTCTGCCTAGGTGAATATTGGGATTTCAGTTCCATTAAATTGAAGTATTTATTTGGCAGAACTATTGTTCTTGATTGTTCACTCACTAAATCAATCCTTTACTTTACAAATGGTTATTGAGTGTGTAACATGTGTTAATGCACTACAAACTAGGAACACACACAAAAAAGTGTGAGTCTTATCCACAAAGAGCATTCAGTCTAGAAGAAGAAACAAGGACTACAAGCTGTGGGTTACACGCCATCAAAGGGTCAGCTAAGGCGAAATGAGGACAGAAAAGAGATTTTAAAAATGAGAGGTTCAAAGATCAGCCAAGATTTTTCTATTAATAACACTTCTGAGATTTTTTTTTCTTCTGAAATCCTGATCCATTCCTTTTGAGTCTACATTCCTCTAACTCAGGTACACATAATTCTGGTCCTGTTGAGTATGCTTCTCCCTTTCCTACTAAGTAAATATTCCAGTCCAATTTCTTTGCCCAGTTCTGAAGGCTCTTCACAAGTGCCTGGCTACATGTGGTTCCTGTATTCTCCATTGACCTCTGTGGCCAGTAAAACTGAGTTGTTTATTGTCTCTCTAATATGTCGTGCTCATTGCAGTCTCCACAGCTTTGCTCTCTGGCTCACCTGCCTGGAATGTTCTTTCCTCTTCTCTCTTCTCTTCTAACCCCAAATAGTCAAAGTCCATCTCAAGTCATATCTCCCTGTTGAGGTCATCACATGCAAGATTATTCCCCTTTCTGAATTCCCACAGCACTTTGTGACTACATCATTCATTGAGAGCTTATAGAGTGCTAATCTATCTGTAAGTGTATTTTATCTTCCTGACTTAATGCTTTTACAGGATAAGAACCAAAACTTATATTTTAAAATCTTCATATCTAGCACTGTGAATTGTACCCAGGAGTCATCTGACTAGGATTGCATAGTGCTGATAATATTGTTGATGTTGATTTTCCCTCTTAGAATTTCAAATTCTGCTTGTTTATTTCATATAGTTGAAGTTAATCCATTGTTTAAAATCTTGTAAATGGTTTACTTCTTAATTATTTATCATTTTAAAGGTTACCATTGGTTACTGGGGAACATATTTTTTTCCTGTTCTTTAATTTTTTGCCCTTTTTCAGAAACTGAAAAATAGTATTATTGCTACCTGGATTACAGACAATCTTGTTCTATAAATCTTAGATATTATAAAATAAAGACTATAATATCTTGACCTATTTTTCCCAAATCTTAACTCTTTTTATGAAAATCCCAGGACTTCAAATAAAATTTCTAATAAATATTAACTTGGTCATAAATTTTATTTAAACTAGATTCAGGAAATGGAGCATAAATGAGATTAATCTCTTAAATTATTAGTTAGGGTAAAGAATTTAACTATATGTACTCCTTAAACATGTCATAATTTGCTAGTCTAGAGCCTACACAGAATTTACTTAGTCCTATCAATACATTAATGAAAACAAGGTAGATTAGTAGAGAAACACGTTATTTTCTTAAAGGTTGAGGAAATCCTGACATTCTGTAGTGAGGGCTAAAGGTCTAGCTATGAATGTGTTATTTAAGGTTCCCCTGGGAAACAAAAGTAATTGACCCTGATCAAGTTCATGTTGACCCAAATGTTGGTTTATTTTGTGTGTGTCATCTTAAAAATAAAAAACAAGACACGTTGCTTCTCACATTCCTATTATTTATTTGCCACATAAGGACAAGGAGCTACAAAACAACCCAGAGTATAATTTTATTTGACTTCATTTTAGTTTTTTAAATTTTTTGCCAGACCCAAGTTGACTATGAAATTCTGGTGAAGTAAAATGTCAGGGTGTGTTCTTTTTGCTGTTACAATTTTTTTTTTTATTGCTTTCTACAGACATAAGCCAGCAAGGGAGAGGATACAGATCTAGAGTGAGAGTAAGGAAAATCACACACACTTCCCCACTTGGCCTATCAGCCTCATTGTGGCCTGAGAGTGAGTTCTCAAAGGGTGGCTGGGTGCGTTAAAAGTCTCTGGACTTTTCTCCTGTGCTGAGTGTTTACAACATGACCATGTTCCTGATACTGCTTCAGACAGGGAGTAAATATTCCCTTGGAATAGTTAATACAATCCAGACAGCACCATGATGATTCTCACACAGAGGAGAGGCAGTCCTCCCATTCATTCTGGCTGGGTGATTTCGCAATTGCAAGCCAGGGAGGACGTGGGTTACAAAGGCCTTTTATCTGCCAAATATATTTGAATCAATTCCTTTACTATCTGTCTGGTGATTTGAATCTCTTGTGAATAAACTGAAGCTCAAAATGTTATCCCTTCCCCCAGAAGGGTAATAGAAAGTTTGATATAACACTATGTAGAGCGAACAGAGCATAGTAAGTATTTTTAAAGGAAATATCCTATACAAAGTAATGCACTTTGAAAGTTTCAAACTAGATTTGAGTCTTCCAAAGGCAATAAGTTTTATTTTTGTTTAATGGACCTCCTTGATCTATCCAATGGGATGGGATGTTCTAAGCCAACGTTTGTCAATGCTTTTAATGATCACCAACACAGCAGGTAAGTGAGGATGTTTAGGGACAATTTAATTGTTGATAACATTGGGAGCAAGATTGAAATGAACGTTTATCCTGCTCTCAACACATCCAGTGGAAGGAATGTTTTCATTAAACGCAGTGCCAAGAAATTGCAGACATGGAGGACTGAGGGCACAGAGAGGAAGGAAACAAGGTTAAGATGGAAGAGGATTGAAGATCTTGTCTTTGACCAATCCACTATCAGAATGAGTCATTTCACATGATATAGTTTATCTACAAAAATTCCTTCCTTGGCATGGAAGTAAATGTTTACTGTGGTAGGTGACAAACCACAGAAATCTGAAGTAATGAAGGCCTCAGGTATCTGGGGCAGAAAACAGGGACAGGACCAGTTTACTGAAGGAAAAATGCAGACCTGCCAATTCAATTGTTTGATGTTAGCAGATATCACCCCACAGAGCACAGCCATGACTTACTCTCGTTAAAATGCTGTTGATATTTGGGAACTATGATGACATAGGCTCCTATGTACCGTTGACAAATAAACCTCAACTAGATTATTGAATCATTCACATCCAGAGCATAGAGAGTTCAGAACGGGGGACTTAATGGGTGTTCAGGGTTGGGAGTGGAGGAATGTAATAGTTACTTGAGGGAGAGATAGATGCATGTGCACAACAGACCCTGGAGGGAGAGACAGGAAGAATGTGTGGAGGGAAAGGGAAGGAACAGAACCCCTAACTAACGCAAGGAATAAGGCTAGTTCTAAAATGTGTGTTCAATTGAATAGACACATAAATGTCATTTCCTTTTAATTTATGTACACTTTCCCCACCACACCTGGGCTCTGGGGCCCAGAATTAAGGAGTGGGGAAAAAGGAACATCGTGTCCATCAAGAACAAGAGGGTCTCTGTCAGAAGATGGGGAACTTCTTTGTCACTTAGTTGAGTTCCTTTCTGGATCTGAATTCCTCCAGTGCCTCATGCTTGTATAGATTGTCCAGGATTTAGGCAACAGATTTATACCACTCTTCTGGCTGAGGAAGCACAGTGACTACTCTGCAATGGACTTGTTTTTTCTAACAGCCAAAAACAAAGCCTAAGGGACTTCCTTCTGAGGAGTGATTGCTATAGATCCTATCCTGTGGTTACTTGATTAAGGGAATGAAATGCATCCAAATTGAAAATTTAGAGTATTGTGGAGAATGCCTGCTCAGCTCCCAGGGTCTCCTTTATGTCTCATGTGGGCTTTTAAAAATTAGAAACAGTCCTGTTTGTTGCAGTGCTATCCCCAAAATTTACTATCTCACAGCTTCTCAAGCAGAATGAGTTCCCCATGGATGCAGGCAAGAAGCAAACCTACTGCTAACTTGGGAAAGCAGTCGATAGGAGTAAGCATTTTTTATCAAAGAGCCAACAAAGGCCTGTTAAGCTAGATATTAGGACAAAGATGAAAGGCATGTCAGATCTTAGCATCATCAATCCTCTTGTATAGATGAGAAATTGGCAGTGAAAGGACAACATTGCACAACTCATACAGCTGGGAGGTGGCTAAGGATAAGAATCCCTTTTTTTGACTCCTGGTCCAATGACCTCTTCTTTACTATACAATGATACATACATATTCCTGTGTGATGTCAGTAACACAACTTGGAAATTTGACTTGTCTGTGTTAGAAGGACAAGTATGTGTTCTCTGGTTTAAATTTCTTTCATGTTACCTAATTCCTGATTCTTGCTGCCTTTTAGTTTTCTCCTAACAAAATGATCAGGGTAGTGCCAAGAAGTGGCTATACCCAGAAGCTACCTCATACCTTAGCTCTTACTCATTTTCTTGTGACACAAACTCAGGCATGTGATATCACTGAATGCAATACCAGGGGAAAAGATGGAATCAATGTAATGAAGCTGGAAACTAAAAGACTACAGGGATTTCTGGACAGGTTGTGCAACCAGGACATGGTTTATAGCCTGTCTCCTCCTGGGTGTAGTAAATTTTTTTTTCCCTTGATTAAGTGTACAAGAGCTAAGGGTAAAAAGAGAGAATTTCTCTCTCTAAGCTCTTCTATACAACTCTAATCTTTGTTATTTAAGGTGGGGTCTCACTATGTTGCCCAAGCTGGTCTCCAACTCCCAGGCTCAAGGGCCCTCCCACCTTAGTTTCCTGAGTAGCCGGGATTATAAGAATGTGTACCCAGGTATCAATACAATTCTAATCTGATCTATCATATTAAATCATTTTTTACAGGTCAATCATGGTAATAAGATTCACTTCTTACTTCTGACTTAATGTTAAGCTGAGAGATTAAAGGTAAAGAAAAAACAGATCTTTCCTGTGAAGTGATCATAGTATAGAAACCACGGGAGCAGATGAATAGATAATACAATATGATAAATGCTCAAGTAGAAGTCACATATAGCACAAGACACCTGGCTTTGATGGGGAACAAAAGACAAAGGCTGGGAATGTCCTTCTTAAAGAGAAGTTATCTAAGTATCTGGGAATTAGTTTTTTTGGCAAATTGAAGAAAGGGAAGTCGGTTTCTAAGCTGATGGAATAGTATGTGTATAAAGGCACAGAAATGTGTAACAATCAAAGTAAGTCATCTCTACGACTGGAGTATAGGATTTCAGTAGGGAAGCAATAAGAATTACGCAGAAGTTGGGTTTTTCCAAAGGCCAATATGCATCTCCACCTTCCCAACAGAACATACTCAGTGATTATAATTCAGGTAATAGTCAAAGGTACTGGTATTTGGGACAATAATAATTAAATGAAGCAAAGCATAGAAAGAACATGAATCAACCCATTTGTTCTCAAATCAGCCTGATATTATTACCACATTTTACAGATGAGGAAACTGAAGCACAGAGAGGTAAAGGAACTCACCCAAAGTAAATGATGAAGTCTTGATTCAATCCAGGCATTATGATGCCAAAGTACATATTATATAAAAATCTCCAACCATCCGCTATGGCAAAAAGAAAATGACCACACATGTAACACTCAGAACTCGTAATTCTCAAACCAATAATTTATTTCTGCATTTTTTTACACATTAAAAATTTCCAGTGTGACTTAGAGTTTTTGTCTACCCTATCGAAATTGATTTATTCTGTTTGAAGTAAGATGAAATGACTCTATTGCCTTCTCTTTCCAACCAGCTCCTTTAAAGTGGCACAGATTTGCAAATGTCTTGATTTTCAGGCAGAGATGAAAGAGAAAACCTCAGTTATCTAGTACAGAAGTAGTAGTTGGCTAAGAAAGAAGAGAATGAAAAAGATTTCCCAAATCGCTCTTTGGTTGGCCACTCTCCAGCTCAGAATGAAGTGCCCATTTTCCTGAAGAACAGGGAATGGTCACACCCAATTACTTACACCTTGAAGGTAACCCTATCTTTTTTTCAGACATGAAATCAATCACTGAATGAAATCATTGTAAATTAGAGGCGTAAACAGTCCAACCTCATGGCTGTTTGTGATTATAGCTGGCAAAATGAAAGATTGTTCAGTAGATATTAATAAAGCAATGGGGCTGGGGATGGGGGAAGAAGCAATTTAATCTCATTTAGGATTTCCAAAATGAGGAAACTGACTTACGAGGAAGTCCTTGGATCTCAATGGGGATGCCCAGTTCTCTGTTATATTTGACTTCAAAGCACCACCTTCATCTGGAACAGGTGTTGATGAATGAAGGCGAAAAACCTGACACCGCCTGCTACTTCTCTGCTTGAAAGGAATGAAACTTCCCTTGATTTAGTTTTCTCTCTGATTCAGTTACCTTTTCTACACTTAGTGGACAGTACTTCTGATAATATTTCATAGAGAATAAAAGGCATCTCCTTTCTAAAAATAGAACCTGGCGAATATTAGAAGAAGGGCATTTGTGGCAACCCTCACAAGTAGAAATTTAAAATGGTAGGATTCTGAGAAATTTAAACTGGAAGGATTCTCTTGGCTCTTCCATTAATCCTAATGCTTCATGGACCCAAAAGAACACAGTGAGTTTCCTATACAGTTGGACAAGTGTGTTTTTAGAGGAAGCATCAGCAAACAATAACTCTGGGCTGCATAAGGCCTTCCCCATGCTTTTGTAAGGCCCATCCTCCTTAAGAATAGATTTTACCTTTTTTTAGCTATTGAAAAATAATCAAAACAGCAAGAATATTTCCATTTAAATATCAGTATGAATAAATAAAATTCTATGAATTTTCTATAAATCAGTATGAATACATAAAACCCTGCTATGCTCATTTGCTTACATATTAGCTACAACTGCTTTTGCGTTACAATGGCAGAGTTTGAGCGGTTCCTGCAAAGACTACATGGCCTGCAACACAAAAATATTTACTATCTAGCCCTTTATAGAAAAACATTGTCAATCCCTGATCTACAGCATTAAGAGAATGAACTGAGTGAGAAGAACCTCTTGTTTTCCCAAAACTACAGCCTATTAGAAGTTGGATATTTTTCAGAGGTATTTGCAAAAATCTAGTTTAGTCTGTATGGACCTTTGGGAAGTTAAAAAAAACCCACTCATTTCTGATAAGTATAATGGAAACAAACCGAAAACTCGCCTGAATACATTTACCAGGTTTGGCACACTGCATTAAGTCAAATTAGATTCACCCGTGAGCTGCCAAATTGCCACTAATTATTGTGCTGAGCATATGAAATCACAGTTTTTGTAGGTCAAAAATAATTTAATATTGTCAGTTTGAAATGGTTCGTGTGATTTCATAAGATGCTCTACAAAGAAAGGAGCTTGTTTAATATCTTTTTCATCAGCTTTCCTCTGTCCCACATCGCACCTGATTTTGCTTACTTTTCCAACACTTAACATAATGAGTATATAGCAAGTTTGCTGACAACCTAGTAATCAAACAGTAAATAAGTCCAAGTCCCTCCTACACAGTCTACCTTTGAAATAATGATACAAAGAAAGGATACTAGAACTTGAAACTTCTATGGGAGAAGTACAATGTGAAGGCATTCCTTAGAACTTGGTGTGTTGCACAGGGCAGCACAGGAGAACTTAGTAAGTTTGTCATGAGGAAATGAAATTTCAATTCCTGCCTTTGCATTTTACAACTGCTAGTACATTTAACTTCAGGGCACTAGGACTGTCACAGATTTATACTATTGCAATCATGTTTCTTTTTCTCTTTTCAATGAAAGAACAACAAAAATTATACCAATAATCTGAGATATATGTTTATGTATATATGAGTGTTATAAACATGCTATACATTCATTATATGTATACACACATATTATAAATATATATCTTAAATATATGTGTGGTATGATTTGAATCTACCACACCTATGAATTCTAATCAATAAGTTCTTTAGGTTAAACTATTTTTAAGAATTCCATAAAATAATTACTATTTGATCAAAATAGCAAATTCTCCAGTTACAGTGGATAAACAGTTTCCCACTGTTTTGCATTTATTCCTTTATTTATATTATCCTGGTCTGTAATTCTCTTAAAGGCAAAAGACATGCCTAACTTGTTAACTAATCATTAATGCTGTAAGGTTCAATATTGTTTCTGGGGCATAAACATACATACACTGGATGGAAAGAGAGAGAGAGACAGATACAGAGACCAGAGAGAGAGAATATCTCCAGTAATTCAGGTGATGGAAACAACCTTAAATTTTAGCCACACACACAGATCTTTCCAAGCACATCAGACTTATTCCTCATGTACTGCCATAATCAGAAGAAATATTTTCACAAAAATATGATGTGGGATGTGGGATTGGGGAAGAAAATGGTTGTAACCTTATAGAAAGCCTTAAAAATATGAAACAATAATGCACAGAAACTGGCAGGTGCTTTTTCACTTCATCTAAAATAGAAATACAGACTCCTTCTTTTAGGTAATTTCATTATGTTTTTATTTTTTAAGTAACTGTATTTGTTTTCTCTGGCTGTTGTAACAAATTACCACAAATTGGTGGTGGCTTAAAACAGCAGAATGGAGAGGTCTGAACGGGGGTTTAGGCAGGGCTCTGCTCTCCCCAGGGGCTCCAGGGGAGAATCCGTCCCTGCCCCTTTCAGCTTCTGGTGGCTGTCAGCATTCCTTGGCTTATAGCTGCATCCCTGCCTGCTCCTTCTTTACATTGTCTGCTCCTTTGTATATCTTCATAGTCTCCTCTTTCTTATAAAGACACTCATGGAAACACATGTTTGTTTACCTAGAGAATCCAGGATAAGTTCCTCCTTTCAACATCCTTACTCACATCTTTTGCCATATGATGTAACATTCACTCCTTTGCTATATAAGGTAATATTCACAGATTCGGGGGATTGGGAAGTGAATGTATCCTTGGGGCACCATTTTTTTTCCAGCTTACTGCAGTTATGATGACATCATATTAAAATACACCTTAAGAATCGCTTTTAAAATTTCTGAAAAAAATATTGAAGTGAGGGCAAACCACCCTTCACCTGGGTGTTAATGAAGATTATTTTAAGTTGAGATAAATGACGGTCTTCTCCAAAACAATTACTTTTTTGAGCTGCTAACTCTGCATTACAGTAAATAGGTAGGTAAAGTACATGTGAACAAACACCAGCTTCTAAAGGGACACATTACTAGAGCCATGTTTCCAAAAATTAAGAAGGAAAAACTAAATGAATTATCAAAGAAATTTCTGTTATTAATTTTTTGTATTCATATTTTTTTTACCCACAAGAAAGGTCTAATAAAGACCTTTCATTTGATTAAAAACAGACTCTAATAAAAATGCGTTAGGATCACAATGATAACCTATATTCAAGAACCTGAACAAAAAGTGCCCTTCAAGGGAAAGGCTCACATGTGTTCACATTTGATACCGGGAAATAACCATATGATGTTGGAGAATGATTACTACCAGCTGTAAGCATGTACACCATACAATAATATCTCTTCCACACAACCACTTGGAAAATTTCTTTCTTGCTCTCTCTCTTTCTCCCAAGAGCTCCGTAAAAGATGGCCAAATCTTTCTCCTCTTACTGAATACTGACCTTTTAAAACCGTGATATATGAAAAAAGGGAGACTTTGAATTTTGAAAGAACAGAGAGGGAACACAGAGTTTGCTTTATGTCTTCACGAAAGTAAGATTGGCAAGATCTTTCTTTATATTCCATAATGAAATGTTTTATATTGTTTTCCAAATGGCATTGGCAGGCTTTTAATCTTTATGGCCTGGAAACCACCACTGAAATATAAGATAAACTGTTTTGAATAAAAGGTGTTGAAATCTCAATAAAGCATCATTTATCCATAAAGTCTTACCATTGGAAATAATCTGAAATGTCATCCTGGCCATCCTCCTGAATTTCAGATAGGGAAGTGTCTGGATCACTTTTTCACCATAATTCCCCAAATGCCTGGTGTGTCTCAATCTCTCACCTTAGGTAAACTAAGGTTCCATAGAGAAATTTCTGGGGTGTAGGAAAGAGGAACAGTGGGAAGAGAGTGGAGAAAGTTTGAGAAGCTCTTAATCAATAGGAACACGTCTTTTTATTATGTATTAAATACTTAATATCTCAGTAAGATTTTTTTTTTTTGAAGAAAATATCCCCAGTTTAAACAAGAG
Source organism: Lemur catta (assembly GCF_020740605.2). Classification (NCBI taxonomy): domain Eukaryota; kingdom Metazoa; phylum Chordata; class Mammalia; order Primates; family Lemuridae; genus Lemur; species Lemur catta. Next base: position 40,474,867 of record NC_059136.1, read on the forward strand.
AAAGAAGGAAAATGAATATCCCTGGCTCAACCTTTTTAACAGGCAAGTTAAGAGAAGGAAAAAGACACTATCAGTGTGGATATCAGTGTGTTTTTGTTTTAATGCAACTAATTCATAGAACATAGGAAAGTATATGATTTATCTTAAGGAATAAACATTTGTTTGATGAAATAATGAAAAAAGATATCATATAAAGAGGGGGAATAACACTCACACTCTCAAAACCATAGAGCTCTCTTGGTTGAAGTTATCACCTAAAGGGTCATATAAATGTATAGCTGGTCACAATGATCCATTCAGCCTCATGTCAACCATCAGTAATCTAACAATGAGAGGTATAGTTTATTGATTGAATAATTGTTCTGGGCCAGGTGTATTACATACATAACTTCTGCAGCAACATTACCTCTAGAGCAGGTAAGTGTAACTATCCTCATTTTAGGAATGAGAGAATTATACCCATATTCCTACCCTTAAGTGACTTTTCCAGTTTTAAGCCTGGTTGTGTATAGCTCTCAAGCTGATGTTCTTTTGTGTATACCACCCTGTCCTGTGTTTCCCAAATGCTCCTATGCCCTTAGCAATGAAAAGATTGATGAAAGCTGCTTTAATCTTATTTTACATGAAATTCATACCAAATATTGAGGGTAATATGCTGCAAAAGATTACCAATCAATAAGTAGGAGCACAAATGGTTAGACCAAAGACGGGAAGATTACCTAAGACTATGAAAGGAGAGACATCTGCAGGAACTCTGAGCAGCAGAGATCCAAACCCCAGTTTCTTGATGAGGCTTAGAGCTTGATAATATGACATTCTCAGAGAAGGATGTGGTACACCGTAGGCATTGGACCTCCAGGCAAAGCCAGGAATCCAATGCCCACATGTGCAGGGAGAGCCAGAGTGCTTCCTGACTCCAAGTCACCAGGCAGACTACAGTGGAGAGCCTAGTGGTGATGACCAGTATGGACCAAGAAGGGATGAGCCTTCTGGAATATTCTACTCTGTATCAGATCACATGAGGCTTTGCACAACCCTTGACGAAGAAATTGGAGTAATCCTTAATAATGACAAAGACTGAATTTCTAAGCAGATCAGCAAGATGAGGGCTCAGAGTAAAATTTAATTTTATAAATCTTTAAACAATGTAATGTGTCATTTCTCACATTCCTGAGACTGCTGGGAAAAATTCATACCTGGTATAAAATGATGAAGCCACTTATCATTTTAATCATACTGCTCCTTAGCCTCCCTTTTCTCATTTTGGAAAAAAAAAAAATTGTCACTACTTTCTTACTCTCTTCCTATGGAGGGAAGAAACACACACGTAGTAAGCATTTTCATTTCCCATTATTAAGATATTGTTTTGTCCAGTAGCTCCTGAATCTGAATAACATTCACTATTACCTGGGGTAAATATTTTTAAGTGTATAGTGCTATGTCCTATCCTTAAATATTCTAATTCATTAGCTTTTTTCCAAACCCAAAAATAATGGTAAAGAAAAGTATACTGAAATCTATTTTGCAACATGGCTAAAAAATAGGGTTGTCAGAATTCTGATTCCATTGTTTGTTGGTTAACTCAATGTGATCCACATGCTTGGAGACCTTTCAAAAGAAATCAGAAAAGAGGCAACTAACAGATCAATCACAGATTCAGCCTTTAACTATAGCTAAAAATCCATTTTTTGTTTAATGGCATGGTTCAGGAATAAGATTATTCCATCAAAGGAAAATTATTTTCATAAAATGGAAATTGGCAATTTACACATTGATGTCTGCAAGAAGCTCAGATGTCTACATTTCCACTGGGAATGAATTCTGACAGCCAGGGGTAGGGAGTGCTGACAGTACAAAAACAACCACCTGTTGCTGAGCAGAAGAGGAAGAAGCCAGGTGGGACACAGACCCCACAAAGGAAATTTGAGCAGCCTCTTGGCTTCCTCCAGGATGGAGGGGAATAGGAAAGCTGGCAGCAGGGAGGTGGAGAAAGAGAAATATGAGCAGGTTTCCTAGCTGTCTTCCATGTGGGGGAAAGCAGGATTGAATTGGAGAGACTGTAAAACAGGAAGATTGGTAATAAATGCTTATGTGTTTAAGGCACATTTAAACTATTAGAATGCTACAGAAACATAGCAATTCCTCTGAAATTACAGGTGTGTCTAAATGGATATGAAACCGGGAGTTACCTCAGTAACTATCATTCTAGAAAATCAAAATGTTCAGTAAAATGCTATTCTGAAAAAATAGGCTTAATAGGTGCAGAAAAGTAAAGTTTTAAATATAAAGTACATGTAAAAAAGGAATATGCTCCCAAGAATTCAAGCTCTTAAGGCTTATTGAAGGGAAAGTCTAGCTTTTTTGTCATGTCTGAGACCAAACCAGGTAACAAAGAGTAATATTTATTTATTTTTATTTCTTTTCTCTTTTCTCTCCATCCCTCTCTCCTCTAAGGTATTGTTACAGCAAGTGTTACAGCGAGTGGTCCCGAAGACAAACCGAGTGGCACACGGAGAGTCGGAGAATCAACGTTTATTCACCAGCGGGCTCAGAGGGGTCTCGCCACCAAATTCTGAGCACCGTCTACCCAATTTTTCTCATTTTTATTAAGTTGGGGTGATCCAAGGGGAGGGGTCTCAGGTGACTAATGCCCGCCAGGTAATAAGTTTAATGTCTGCACTAGGCAATAGGATTAGTGTTATGCTGATGTGCCAGATGTTAGGTTAGTGATATGTTAATGTACTAGGTATTAGGTTAGTGTCTTGCACCAGGTAATTAGGTTTAGTGTTACGCTGATGTGCTAGATGTTAGGTTAGTGGTATGCTAATGTGCCAAGTGTTAGGTTAGTAATATGCTAATGTGGGTCTTCCGTGAGGGGTGGGGGTCTCAGATGGCTGCTGTGCTAAGTAATAGATGGGGGTTTTCCTTATCAGTATAAGGGGAAAATGAAATATCCTAAAGTAAATATTTAGGGGGAGAAAAAAAGCTTGGAAACAGACTACATGGATTAATAATTATCATTTTAATAATTGAAAGTATCCCATGAACTTAGAAATTAACTGCAAAGGATGTAGCACATTCAACAAGCAGCCATCTTATGCAATGCCTTTACATTTACTCCTCATTTCAACCAAGTGAGGTATTATTATCCCCGTTTTGCAAAATAGGAAACTGAAATTGAGAAATGTTAAAAATTGTTTTCAAATATATAGCACTAGTAAGTGGTAAGTCTGAGATACGATGATAGGCTCTACGACTCTAAGGACAATCTATAGCAATATGTTACTATCAAGCAGCATCAGCTATTGAAAGCTGATTATACACCAAAAATATAGCCAAGGTTCTGAAGAAGAGATAAAATAGAAAAAAAAAATTTTTCTAAGTTAAATATGCATATTACAAAACTCAAAGCTTCTGAGAGCATATTTATTCATGTTAGGATAAAACACTAACAAACTAGGTTATCTCATTTGTAAGACCAGAGCAGATTAGTAATAGCAAATCTGTAGGATGTTTGCAGGATTGTGAGGAGAGGCAAGGATACTGATAAAATAAGAAAGAGTAAGTGGGTGCCTAACCACGGGCAGATTATCACTTTACCTTCTTTTGGTTGCAAATGACAGAAAAACTAATTAAACTCATTTAAACAAAGAATGGTTTATGACTCACGTGAACTCCAGTCACAGGAAATCCAGGGGCTTAAACATGAGACAAGGATTCAGTTTCTCACTGTCTTCATTTTCTGCTTCTCGGTGGTAACCTCCAGCACCTCTGGAACGACATTTTTTCAATGTCAATAGAAGCAGAAAGAAAAAGTTCCCCTCCTCACCATCCCCAGCCCACACCAAAAACAGTCTAAGTGGTTTTTCTTAACTGTGTTTGGTCCTGGCCACAGATATGAAACAAATACAGTAGCCAAAGGGAAAGAAAGCTTGGGGTAAGGCAGGATGTATACTTGACTGAAATATATAGACTGAGGTTTCAAGACAGTTATTAATAGTTCCTTTAAAAATTTGGGAAGTGTTAATAAAAGAAGAAAGAAATAATCGATGATAAGTGGGAAAGAAAGAAAAATGAGAACTACAGATAAAAAGAAAAATCTATTTTTAAAAGTGCAAATATAGGAATACACAAGTTAGGCTAAGCTTCTATTATTAGAGAACTGAGCACCTTTAAATAACTCAAAACATGACTAGATAGTCCTTAAAAGCATTGCTTAGTCTGAGTTTTTAAAAAGTTTAATGTTCTCAAGGTAGAAATGATATAAAACAAGAAGGTGGAAATACTATAAAATTTAAATGGTTAGCATCTATATATTATTAACCATGTGCCAGGCAATGGACATCACAACAACGCTATGAAAAAGTACTGTGACAATCCCGTTTTACAGTGAGGATAATGTGAGAAACAGAGCAATTTCCCAATGAGACCAAATCATTAACTTGTACATTTTAACAGTATAAGAGAATGGTGATTCGGACTCACAGCATTATTCCAAAACTTTCCTTTTAAATACAGTCAAACTCTACCCTATATTGCATAAAATAGTTCGTATATATATAGTCACTGAATATTACCTTTTTGAAAAAAATTATACTCAAAATGGATAAGTTGTATTCATCTAAATTCTCAACTAAACTTGGTAAACTATCACATACTTTGACAGTATATTAAATACGAGAGTTTACCATAAACTCTTTCATATGTATGGTATTGTTACTCTTTATGCTCAATACCTTTGATTTTGACATAATTATTGAGTATCTATTATGTACCAGGCATAATACTACACATTCAGGATATCAGGTTTATAATTCATTTTTACATTCTGTTCCCAAGTTTGTCTGGCATGCAATCCTTATTCAAAGTTTAATATTTATAATAGCCCTATGAAATTTTTTATTAAATATCAGATACTAAATATTAAAATAATAATAACCATAGTCTCATGACTGCTGAATGGGAAAGAAGTAAATTAGTAGCAGTAACAAAAGAATTTACTTTTGTGCCAAATAAAATATTGGATGCCAAAATATGTTAACACTTCAAGTTGTTAAATATCCATCCATCAGTTACTCAATAGAAATTGGCAGGCATTTTTATTGGCATTATTAAACAATTCTCTGAATTTTATGTTCATGGTTAAGCATCTACTCATACGATGTAGAAAACAAGGACAACAGAAATATTTCACAAAGATCTTTTGTATAATTAAAGAACACTTTTCATGCAGCTTAATAATGAATTCTATTTAATACAGTAATTTATATTTTTTTCTTTCTTTTGGACTTATCTGAAACTGCTTTATGGAAGATGTCGTCACATGTGCTTAACCCATTATTTTTAAAATAAGAAATCAGATGCACCAAAGAAAATTACTAAAGATAAAAATGGCAAAAGTAGTTTTCTGCATCTTGTATATTTCAGAATTATACTTACACATGGCAGTTGTTTGTCTGAGAGAAGGGAGGAGGATTCCGTTGAGATTTATTTTACTCTAAATTTCCTTTGACTTTCCCCTGTCCCTGAAGTCTAGGTTATTTTCCTTCCAAGGGCATTTTCTTTTGCAGGTAAATAACAACTTCATTGTTATTTTCATGTCTTTGTTTTTATGCTGAAAACATCTTAGCTTTAAAATCAAACCTCCATGAGTCTACTGGTTCAAAGATTATTTCTTCTACTTCATAGAAAGATTTCAACTTCAGGCAAAACCCTCACCTTGAGCTTGATAAATATATTAGTCCTACAAAAAGATAAATTGTCCCAGGCTTCCTATGAATAAATGTTGAATAGATTGAACAGAATCACTCACCAAATGGAAGGTGGTGGAGAAGAATCTGGGCACCGGACTCCAGAGTCAGAATTTCTGCGTTCAGTTTCCACTATATTACTTAATAGTTGTGTGAACTTAGAATTTTAACATTTCTGATTTTTTGTATTCTGATCTATATGCCAACCTCATGAAGTACACTGTACACCACATATTTCACTGAGTGCACTGCCTCATACAGAGGAAATAATCTAGTTTGAGTATTATGATGGTCTCAGTATCAATAATTATAAAATATCTGTATTAAACATGGAGGATCTGGATAGATTATGTGGATCCACAAAAAAATACATAGGATTTCCATAATGGAAAATGGATTGTGCAGGGGGTGCAAAGGAACAAAAGAAATGAGAAACACCGGCAAAAGCATAAAGGCTGGAAAGAAATAACAAATCCATTGAGGCTGAAATATAAAACTCTTTTTTTTTCTTTTTTATTTCAGCCTGTTATGCGGGTACAAATGTTTAGGTTATGTTTATTTCCCTTGCCCCACCTGAGTCAGAGCTTCTGTGTGCACTCAAGAAGGCTTGCTTTCCCTCACTGAATTATAGATACACTGCAAAGACCTCAGGCTTGGGAGACAGAATGACCTAGGTTAAAATTTTGGTCTTGCAATAATGAATAGCAAAATTGATTCAGGAATAAGAAATCTCTCAACAAAAAGTAAGCCCAGGACCAGACAGGTTCACATCCAAATTCTACCACATCTATAAAGAAGAACTGGTACTTATCCTACTGAAACTGTTCCATAAAATCAAAATGGAGGGAATCCTCCCTAACTCATACTACAAAGCCAGTATCACCAAAGCCAGGAAATGATACAAGAACAAAAAAAGAAAACTGCAGACCAATATCCTACATGAAAATAGATGCAAAAATCTTCAAAACACTAATACTATACTAAAATACTAATAAATAGAACCCAAAAGCACATCAAAAACATAATTCACCATGATTATGTGGACTTCATCCCAGGGATTCAAGGATTATTCAACATACATAAGTCAATAAATGTGATGTACCACATAAATAGAATTAAAAACAAAAACCATATGATCATCTCAATAGATGTAGAAAAGGCATTTGACAAAATCCAACATCCCTTCATGATAAAAACCCTCGACAAACTAGGCATGGAAGAAACATACCTCAAAATAATAAAAGCTGCATATGACAATCCCACAGCCAACATCATAGTGAATAGGGAAAAGCTGAAAACATTTCCTTTAAGAGCTGGAACAAAACAAGGACACTTGCAAACTTGCAAATTTTCATCACTTCTATTAAACATAATACTGTAAGTCCTAGCCTGAGCAACCAGGCAAGAGAAAGAGATAAAGGGTAGCCAAATTGGAAAAGAGGAAGTCAAACTATCCCTGTTTGCCAACAATAGGATCTTGTACCTACAAAACCCTAAAAACTCCATGAAAAGACTGATAGAATTGATAAATTAGTTCAGTAAAGTCTCAGGTTACAAAATCAACGTACACAAATCAGTAGCATTTGTATACACTAATAACAACCAAGCTGAGAATCAAATCAGGAACTCAATCTCATTTACAATAGCTGCAACGAAAAAATAAAATAAAATACTTTGGAATTTACTTAATCAAGAAGGTGAAAGATCTCTACAAGAAGAACTATGAAACACCAATGAAAGAAATTATAGATGACATGAACAAATGGAAAAGCATCCCATGCTCATAGACTGGAAAAATTAATATTGTTAAAATGTTCATACTGCCCAAAGTAATCTACAGATTCAATGCAATTCCCATCAAAATATTAATCTCACTTTTCACCAAATTAGAAAAAAAACCTAAAATTTATATGGAACCAAAAAAGAGCATGAATAGCCAAAGCAATCTTAAGCAAAAAGAACAAATCTGGAGGCATTACACTACCCAACATCAAATTATACTACAAGGCAATAGTAACCAAAACAGCATGGTACTGGCATAAAAGTAGACACATAGATCAATGGAATAGAATAAATAACCCAGATGTAAAGTCATATACCTACAACCAACTGATCTTTGACAAAGAAGACAAAACATACATTGGGGAAAGAATACCCTAGTCAATAAATGGTGCTGGTAAACTTGGATAGCCCCATGCAGAAGAATGAAACTGGATTCCTCTCTCTTACCATATGCAAAAATTTACTCAAGATAGATTAAAGACTTAAATGTTTAAGACCTAAAACCATAAAAATATTAGAAGCAAAGCTAGGAAAAACTATCTTTCATATTGGCTTAGGTAAAAAATTTATGACTAAGACCCCAAAAGCACATACAACAAATACAAAAATAAATGGGACTAACTAAAAAGCTAAAAAGCTTCTGCATGACAGAAGATATAATCAACAGAATAAACAGACAACCTATAGAATGGGAGAAAATATTTGCAAGCAATATATCTGATAAAGGCCTAATATCCAGAATCTATAAGAAACTCAAACAAATCAGCAAGAAAAAAACAACTCCATTAAAAAGTGGGCAAAAGACATGAACAGACATTTTGCAAAAGAAGAGAAACAAATGCCCAACAAACATATGACAAAGGCTCAACATCACTAATCACTAGGGAAATGCAAACTAAAACCACAATGAGATACCACCTTACCTTTGTCAGAATGGCCATTATTACAAAGTCAAAAAAAACAATAGACACTAGTGAGGATGCAGTGAAAAGGGAATGCTTATACACTGTTGGTGGAAATGTAAATTAGTACAACCTCTATGAAAAACAGTATGGTGTTTTCTCAAAGAACTAAGAGTAGATCTACCATTCAGCAATCTCACTACTGGGAATCTACTCAAAGGAAGTTATTTTATTTAAAAAATGACACCTGCAGTCATATGTTTATGACAGCACAAATCACAATTGCAAAGTTATGAAACCAACCTAAATGCTCACCAACTGATGAATGGATAAAGAAAATATGGTATATAGATATTCCATGGAATACTATTCAGCCATCAAAAAGAATGAAATAATGTCTTTTACAGCAACTTGGATGGAATTGGAGACCATTATTCTAAATAAAGTAACTCAAGAAAAAAAAACAAATACTGCATGTTCTCACTTATAAGTGGGAGCTAAGCAATAGGTATTCATGGATATAAGAGTGATTTAATGGATATTGAAGACTGAAGAGGCTGGGAGCGGCATGCAGGATGAAAAATTACCTATTGATGCATGAGTGGATTAATAAAATGTGATATATGTATACCATGGAGTATTACTCAGCTATAAGAAACAATGGTGATATAGCACCTCTTGTATTTTCCTGGATAGAGCTGGAACCCATTCTACTAAGTGAAATATCCCAAGAATGGAAAAATAGGCACCACATGTACTCACCATCAAATTGGTTTCGCTGATCATCACCTAAGAGCATGTTTAGGAATGACATTAATTGGGTGTCGGGCAGATGTGGAGGGTGGGAGGTGATGGGTGTATACATACATAATGAGTGTGATGCCTGCCGTCTGGGGGATGGACATGCTTGAAGCTCTGATTCGGAGGGGGGAAAGGGCAATATATGTAACCTAAACTTTTGTACCCCCATAATATGCTGAAATAAAAAAAAGGAAAAGAAAAATTACCTGTTGGATACAACTTGCACTAGTCTTTTCTACTTTGCAATTCATCCATGTAACAAAAGACCACTTGTATCCCCTAAACCTATTTACATAAAAATAGATTAAAAATAAATAAATAAATAAAATTTTGTTATTGCTACTTATACTTTTATGCAACCTAGGAGAAACATACACAAATACACACACACACCCCTCCTTTCTGAGTCTTAGTTTTTACAGATACATTGGGAATTATACCATATTGCACAGTTATTGTCAAAGCAAGTACTATCTTTGAATGAGTGCCAGGCATTGTGCTAAAGTCTTGGCATCCTTATTTTATTTAACCTCCTCAACATCTGTAGACTAATGAATGAAGCATTATTATCACACCAGAACTACATGTGGATTTACGGGCCAGAAGGAGAAACTGCTAAGAAAACCTATAAATTAAGAAAAACAGGATGGACTGCTTTGTGTTTCTGTGAAACACAAAAAGTGGGGCTAAGGCAAATTTTAACTAGATTTCTGAGCAGGGGGAATTCAACTTACATCTGAATTACAATAATTTTGTCCTACATTCCTCACAGCATTGTTATTAGGATAAAAATAGTTTACTATATTATGGAAGACTTCTCATCACAAAACCCATAATAGGTCAATTAATCAAAAAGTCAGTTAAAGAAAAGAATCATAAGAAAGATACATAAATACTTAATCTAACTTAAAATTTCGAAAGTACATTTATTGATAAAACTTTTGAGGTAAGGTCAAGACATTTCTCTGAGTACAGGTTCACTGATTAGAAATCTGTGTCATCTCTCTTATGAAAATCACACCCACAATGCATCTGTGATTCCCGCATTTGTTTTCTTCAAGTTGGAGCAGAAACTCTGAAGACATTTGTGAAGGAAGCTGAGTGTAGACACATTATATATAGATTGTAATCTACACACATTATGTATAGATTTTTTCCTTTACTTTATTTTACATTTGTCATATCCATCCATGTTCTATAGCATTTTTTATGGTGTAGACCAGCTATCCCCAACATTTTTGGCACCAGGGACTGGTTTCATGGAAGACAATTTTTCTATGGGCTGGGAGTGGCACTGTGTGGCCTGGTCCCTAACAGGACATGGACCAGGGGTTGGGGACCACAGGTACAGATCTTTCAGGTTTTTGCAAAGCATACAGTTTATTTTTCTTAGAAATAATTCTTTCATCCTCATATTTAATTGATTTTATTAATATTTAACTGAATCTTACATAATGGCTCTACAGTATAATGGCATAGAATGGTTTAGGAACCACCAGGCTCAATTCTTGATAAGCATTCAACTTATCTGATGGGAATAAAAGTGTGTGGACGTACCAGAGAAGAGCCTGCTAGTCATGAGCTTTCACTGTACTATGGGCTTCAGCCAGCATGTCTTATAGAGGGAATGGTTAGTGTCACTTAATCTAGCAGCTCTATTAAGGGGGGAGGGGTTCAGTAGAAATATGTCTACTCTTTGTTAATGTGTGTTACAAGCTCTTAGATTAATTTGAGCTAAACTACCATATATCCTTAGATCATCCTTGTATGACATTAATACACTTCAACACATTTGATTTCATACAAAGAAGAAAATGCCTAGTCATATTAAAATAATCATTTAGGCTTTAGCAGCAAACATGAAAGAAGCCACTGTTCAAAATAAGGGCCATCCTGAAAACTTTCCTTGTATTAACCTTATTTTAAGCATTCACCTTATTTGTGTTTCAATGGTGGCATAGCTCAGCTGATCAGAGAAATGGTTTGTTTTCCATACCTCTCTTCATTTTTTAATTTCAATGCCTCATTTGTGGTGTTGCCCAAAGCCATGCAAAAAAACAAGGTTTTTTTTAAATTTTTTTTTATTTCAGCATATTACGGGATTTTTTTCTCCATTGAATTCAAAGGCCTCAGACAGTGGGTCTTCCCAGCTCCCATGCTTTCAGATAGATCGGTGTTGAGGCTATTCTGTAGGCATTTCCCAATAGGGAAATAGATGGCGGGGTACCACTAGACCCGAGCATTTGGGAATACTATTAGTCAACCACCAGTCTATTCTGTATGTATACACATTTTACAATCCATTCCAATAAATTCTTAAATCTTTTTTATTTTCAGCAATGGAGCCTTAAGTCTGATTCACTAAATTGAGAAAAAGCCACACTAGAGTTACAATTTTCTTCTCTGGCAATGAAGAATTTGCCAATGAAGAGGTATAGGGTAGGAAATATCTCAGTTTCTCAAAAAGTGAATATAGTTATCAGTTATTGCTTCTTAAAAAATCTTGATTGCTAGTGTATACTTATTTTCCTGCCTCCTGTGGGGAAACTTTTCATCAAATTGACATTAAATATGCCCCCCAGAATTAAAATTTACAACTAAATATTATGTCATTAAATATAAAATGTCTGATTTTGAATAAAAATGTAGTTTATTATATCTCAAACAAGAAGCAGTACAATTAATCAAAGTATGCACCTAAACTATTGACACAATTTTGCCATCTTAACAGTAGCTTGTTTATGCCAGCAGCAAAGAAGCCTGCAGAGCAAGTTGCCATGAAATCGCCAAAGGCATTTTCCACAACTTACTGTGAATTGAATATTTTTCCTTGCAAGAAGTGGTCCAAAGCCTGGAGGAAGTGGTAGTCAGTTTGTGCAAGGTCTAGTGAATATGGCGGATGACAGAGAGTTTCCAAGTCCAGCCTCTGTAGTTTGAGCAGGGTCGCTTGTGCGACACGTGCTCAAGTGTTGTCTTGCAAGAAGATTGGCCTGTCTCTATTGACCAATCTTGGCTGCTTAATCACAAGTATCCTCATCATTTCCTCCAATTGGTGGCAGTAGGCATCCGCTGTAATCTATGGACCAGGTTTCATGAAGCTGTAGTAGATCCAGTGGGTTCAGTGCTGGACCACCAAACAGACACCATTAGCTTTTCTTGATGAATATTCAGTTTGCGGCCGTGTTTCACACTTCATCTTTATACAACCATTGTGCCAAACACTTGCGATTGTCAAAAAGATCCATTTTTTACCACATGTAACAATAGGGTGTAGAAATGGCTTGCCCTTTGTATCGTGACAACGAAGAAAAATAACCTTCCAGACGATTGCTCCTCTGATACTCGTTTAATTCACGCAGAACCCATCTACCCAGCTTATTTACCTTGCCGATTTGTTTTAAATGGTCCAATATTGTTGGCATAGTAACATCAAACCTTGCTGTTAATTCACGCATAAATAAAGATGGATTTGCTTCTGCTACAGCTTTTAGCTCATCATTTTCTAACTTGGTCTCAGGTCACCTATATGGCTAATTTTCAAGATTAAAATCACCAGAACAGAACTTCTCAAACCATCCAAGTAACGTGAGTTCATCGGCCTCCTCTTTCCCAAACACTGTGTTGATATGGCGAGCTGTCTGTGCTGCATTGGTTCCATGAGGGAATTCGTATTCAAAAAGAACATGAGTTTTTGACTTATCATGGTTTTACAAAAATTTGAAAGATAATCACAAGCCAAAATGTGTATTTGAAAGACTAAGGATGTACCTTCATAATAAAAAACAAGAAGTGTCAAAGTGAAATGTCAGCAATATCAACTGTCAAACTTAGTGCTTAAGGAAATCGGACATTTCATACTTAATAACCTAAATGCATGCGAAGTCAGAACTTCCTAAAATGGTTCATGGGTCATAAATCAAAGCTTTTGGTTTTGATGTGAATCAACTGTATTCATTCAGCTTTTGAAAAACTTACTAACTTATTTTTTAATTACTACTGTGTGGAAAAGCTGGTATTACTTCTTCAACCTCTACCCTACCTGAACATAGTGAGAAATATCTTTATTCCTGCCACATAAATGTCTTATGAACATGCCCACTGATTCTTAAAAATGCATTTACATTTGCCAAAAGAAAGAAGAAAGCAAACTAATATAAATCAAGTACTGAACAAGTGTTAAGCACCAGACTAAGCTTTTTATACATAAAGTGTTTTTTCTGGAAAAAAGTATTTCTAAGGCATAGTGGCAAAAAGAACCTTAGCAACATGTATTTTAGAAACTAATTAGTAAATGCTCTCAATTAAAAGAAAATAAATATTTATTTAGCTTAGCATAGTAACAAAAGTTTGAATTACAAAACTCTCTGGGGACAGTAACTTTAGAATGGCAGAGGGGGAAGTAAGAAGTATGATCCAGTAAAACAAATATTTTTTCATCATTAACAGATCAAGCAACTTAAAAGAAAAATCTGAGTGCCCCTTCTCCCTCTCACTAACTTGTCATCACAGTCATCTTCATACCATTCAGATTATGGGGTTGGAAGAGAAGTAAACCGAGGCTCTGACTAAGAATTGGATAATAAAACCACTATTTGTGCAATTTACAGTTCTGGTTTAAAGAGTAATGTACTATTAATACAAAGACACCAGTTGCTAAGAAGTTGCTAAAACAAATCAAGAAAGAGAGTCTAATAATTAACTCAAGTATCTACATTCAACTAAGCAGGTGAAAAAAAAAGCCTTTACTTGATTAGGAGTCAGATAGAATGAGGGAATTGTTGCTAGTGGTTTGAAAAGCAAATAAATAAGTAAAAGGAATATACCTTCTAAAGAAGATGTAGGACTTGACCCTGCAGAGAAATGGGAATGCTAGCCCAACTACTTCATTTCTTTTCCTTTTCTCATTGAGGATTCTTTCTTATGGTGCTGATTAGAAAGTTTAATGAAGAACAAGAAAAACAAGCTGATGGAATATAAACATATAAAATAGGCAATGAAACAGAACTTCCCAAGTCAGGGATGAAGCAAGGAGATATTTTGGCTTAGAGCTTGCCAGAGGTTTTATACCTGAAGTCTAGGAGTTAAAGGTATTCTTACAAAAGGTTTTTTTCCATCAAAGTAAGATGTGGTACCATAGAAAAGATACACCCGTAAATCTTAAGCGTCAGTTTTATTACATTTTCTTCTAAATAATTTAACAAACAAATATTAATTGAACTCTTTTCCACTCTTTTGGGGGCATTGGACATAGTAGTGAACAAAATCTCTGCTTTCATGTTCCATTTTATGAGTGAGAAAGAGATAACTTACATGTAATGTATAGGCGGAGGGAGGTAGTAAGTGCTAATGAGTAAAACAAAACAGGAGGAGTAGACGGGATGTGTGGAGATTAGAGTTAGAAGGTAAAATAGAGTGATTGACTCCATTTGTGATGTTTGATGACAGCTTCCTCAACCCACCACTTCCGCTTCCTTTTCTGCTTCCTACATTTGTGTAAGCTGATGAGAGAGCCCAGTTCTCTCTGTTTGCCGTGGCCTGCACACCACCTGGCAACCCTCACTCCAGCCTCACCTCCCAATCGCCATAAAAGCCAAGCCAGGCCCCTTTCCCTGCTCTCTCCAGCCATTTTTGGATCTGAGAGCTTAAGTATTTAAAAATTTATATATTTGGGGGATTATAAGCATATCAGGTACAAGAAAAGATCAGTAAACTTGAAAACGAAAACGAGTTAATAGGCCGGGCATGGTGGCTCACGCCTATAATCCTAGCACTCTGGGAGGCCAAGGCGGGTGGATAGCTCAAGGTCAGGAGTTCGAAACCAGCCTGAGCAAGAGCGAGACCCCGTCTCTACTAAAACAACTAAAAATATATATAGAAAAAATTAGCTGGGCATGGTGGCGCATGCCTGTAGTCCCAGCTACTTGGGAGGCTGAGGCAGTAGGATCGCTTAAGCCCAGGACTTTGAGGTTGCTGTGAGCTAGGCTGACGCCATGGCACTCACTTTAGCCTGGCCAACAGAGCGAGACTCTGTCTCAAAAAAAAAAAAAAAGAAAGAAAGAACACGAGTCAATAGAAATTAATCAAAAACAGTGGAAGAAAGAAATGAACAAAGCCTAAAAGACCCAATGGATAATATCAAGTCAAATATACATGGAATTAGAATCCCTGGAAGTGAGTAGAAAATAATAGGAGAAAATATGTCTAAGAAAATAATGGCCATAAATCACCCAAATTTGGTAAAAAGTTCCAGGAAGCTCAGTGAACTTCAAGCAGAATATATTAACAAAAACACAATGAGGCCCATTACTCTCAAGTTTCTGAAAACCAAAGAGAAAAGAAACTTCAGAATACCTAGAAAGAAACAAACATGGCATTAAATACAGGGAATAATGATAAGTTTAACAGCTAACATATAAAAACAAAGCAAACCAGAAGAAAAATTTTAAAACATGTTAAAGTGCTGAAACAAAAAAAAGTAACCTAAAATTCTTTATCTAGTAGAAGTATCTTTTTAAAATAAAGTGAAATAAAAATATTTTCAGATGATAGCTGAGAGATTTATCACAAATTGACCCACACTATCATAAATGCTAAAGGAAGTTCCCAGCTAAATAAAACTGATACATATGCAAACGGAGGTCTGATTGACATGAAGGAATGAGAATATAAGCAATGAAAATATTTGGATAAATATAAAAAGTTATGTAATATGTATTCATTTCTTTCTTTC
Organism: Lemur catta; assembly: GCF_020740605.2. Classification (NCBI taxonomy): domain Eukaryota; kingdom Metazoa; phylum Chordata; class Mammalia; order Primates; family Lemuridae; genus Lemur; species Lemur catta. The sequence goes on from NC_059136.1 coordinate 40,490,832, forward strand.
TTTTTTTGAGACAGAGTCTCACTCTGTCACCCAGGCTAGAGTGCAGTGCCCTGATCATAGCTCACTGAAGCCTTGAACCCCTGGACTCAAGAGATCCTCCCACCTGAGCCTCCCAAGTAGCTGCGACTACAGGCACACACCATCACACCAGGTTAATTTTTGTTTTATAAGAGATTGGGTCTCACTATGTTGCCCAAGGTGGTCTTCAACTCCTGGCCTCAAGTGATCCTTTTGCTTCAGCCTCCCCAATTGCTGGAATTATAGGCGTGAGCCATTGTGCCCAGCCAATTTCTTAATTATTTTTAAAAAGACAATTGACAGTTTATGCAAATAAAAATTGGACCAAAGATTTGAACTGACACTTCATCAAAAACATACACAAATGGTTCATTAAACACATAAAAAATGTTAATTATTATTATTTTTCAGAGAAATGCAAATTAAAGCCATAATGCAATATCACTACATAGCCACTAGAGTAGCTAAAATTATAAAGTCAGACAATTTCAAGTGTTGGCAGGTATTTCAGTGATCAAAACCCTCACGCATTACTAGTGATAATGCAAAATGGTTCAACCAAAAAAAAAAAACAAACAAAAAAACAAACAAAAAAAAATGGTTCAACCAGTTTGAAAAAGTGTTTGGCATTTTCTGGTTAAGTTAAATATAATACATCTACTGTATAACCCAACATTTCTACTCTTAGTATTTAACTGAAAGAAAAAAAAAAAAGAAAACAGATAACCACAAGGAGACTTGAACAAAAATGAGGGGCTATATTTACATTTATCCCAAACTGGAAAAATCTAAAAGTTCATCAAGGAGAATGGATTTACAAATTGTCATATAGTCACACAGTAAAGCATTATTCAGCAATGAATGGAATATACCACTGATACACACAACAACACAGATTTTGAAAACATTGTGTTCAACAAGAGAAGTCAAAAATAAAGAAGTACGTATATGAATTTATTTATGAAGTTTAAGAGCAGGCAGGAATAAACTATAGAAATCAGAAGAATGGTAGAGCCTTATGGTAGAGTGAAAACTTACTGAATGGGCAAGGGGAAATTTTCTGAGGAGAAAGAAATGTTTTATATCTTTCTGTCAGTTTCTTTTTATCGTGTAACAAACCATTGCAAACCCTCAGAGCTTAAAGCAACATTCACTTCATTTAGCAAATAATTGTGTTGGTCAGCTGGGTAATTTTTCTCCTCTGGACAAGCCCAGCTGACCTTGTGTATCGCTCTCATACATTTGTGGTCATCTAGAGGCTGGAAGAGCTACAATGGCCTTTGTCACATGTCTGGCTATTGGTGGGCTCTGAGCTGGAATACCTTGGTTCTCCTCTGTGTGGCTTCTCACACTCTAGCAAGCTAGCTCTGCCTCATTCACTTAATCTCGGCATTCCAAGAGCACCAGGTTCCAATGAAAAGGCCAATTTTCAAATATTTCCTTGTGCGGTATTTGCTGCTGTCACATTCTCAAAGTAAATCATATGACCAAGACTACAGATGAAAAATAGATTCTACCTTTTTAAGAAATAAACTGCAACATACAGAGATGGGAAGAACTTGCTTTAGACCTTCAACCTACTCCAATCTTAATTAAAATGTTATTTACCTGAGTATATACACATTGTCTAAATGTATACTCAAAATCAGTGCATTTTACTATATATAAGCTACATCTCAATGTCAAAATACTAAAAAGAAAAAAAAGAGGAATGTATATGTGCCTAGAGGTGAAAGCACCAATATATTATAATATTTGGCTTATCATTTAGCATGCTTTTTGTAGCAAGGAATAGAAAAATCTGACTCAATAGATTTAAGCAATAAAGAGGATGAACTGTTTTTAAAATGAAAAGACCATTTGTAGCTGCAGGTGTGGTTTGATCAAGGCTCTAGTGCCACTGTTCTGCACTTCTTTCTTCTTTGCTTTCTTTCTTATGTCTGAGTAGATATATTTCCCTGATTGGCATTTTTCATGATAGAAAAATGGCTACAGCCATCTTAGATCTTACATTTGCACATTGTCCAGAAAAAGATGTCGATTCTCCTCTATCAACCGACAAACAAAAGTCAAGAGTTTCACTCTGATTGGACTGAACTTAGATCCTAAGCCTGGACAGTCACTGAAGTAGGCCTAGGTGACAAGTTCATCTTTGAGCCAATCGTTGTTGTGAGGAGGGGAGGACAAGATTAAGGTCATGTCAAGCAGGACCTAACCCTAAAGGTAAAAGTAGGTTGGCTAATCCTGCCCTAACCTCATGGCAGCTACAGAGTATACAATAGGTGGAGTAGATACTATGGAAGCAACCAAATTACACAAAGCAGACAAATTTGGGGGAGTAGGATAAATGGGGGAAAATAATCTGAATAATCAAGTAGAAAATGAACAGAAAGACAGGATTTTCTGGAGTTGGGTACAATTCTCAGTCAGAAAATATTGATAGCTTTACTTTTAGTCTCAAGTAAAAAGATGTAATCAGGAAAAAATATAAAAGGTTGACATTGTATAAGCTGTTATTTCTATTCGTATTTTTTGACACCTATGCAGAAATCCCTAGCTGAGCTTTTTCATCCCACTGCACCTGACCGGCACCTGTTTGTTTCGCTGTTACTATAGAGTTGCTCTGAGGAGAGCATCTGGACTTTGGATTAAACTCACTTTGGGACACTAGCCTGGTTCATTCTCAACCTGTAGATTTTATTGCTGTACGATATTTCACAAAGACTACTGCTGTGGCAGAATGATCCTGAGACCTGGAAAACTGGGATATGATTTTAGAAATCTGCCTAGGGAACAATGTCCTCCTCCCAAATATTTATTCTTATCTTGTGGCTCTTTGTGAGGGATAATAACTGTCAGGGAGTATGTTTTGACACTCACATTCTCTGGCATATGTCTGAATGTCTACCAGTCAAAAATCATCTCTTTCACATAACATTTGCCACCTGGGAGTTCCAAGTGTCTACAGAAGAAGAAATACATTAAGTCATAATAGTCATTTACACTTCAGTGTGAATAAGGTCAAAGGCTCTGAGTAAGCAGGATAGGAGGGGTAGGGGAGGAAGCTGATGGTGTGAGGACAAGAAATCTTGAGTGTTTTCAGAGAAGGAGGACCTCTAAAGGAATAAATCCCCATAAGTAAAATTGTAGTAGCCAAGATAAACATCTACTTTATAATTGCACGCAGTCTACACCTGGGCCTTATCTCAGCATTTTTAATGTCAGTGTGGAAGAACTGGTATAATGCAGCACTGTAACATTGTCTTAGGAGAAACAGGAGACATGAGGAATAGGGAAAGTGTCCTCAATATAGAGCCCTGCATCCTGTCTTAAATGTCTCCTCTGACACTGCCTATGTGACCCCCAGGCAAGTTGTTCAATCTCTTCGGGTCTTCATTTCCTCATTTGAAGACAATAACACTTATCTCACAGTGTAATTATGAAAATTAGAATGCAAGGTATATGAATAAGCCTATCCTAATATTTGCCATACTCAAGCAACCATTATCACAGTGAGTGGGGAGAAGGTGAATAAAAAGATAAAAATGAGGAAGGCGTGTTCCCTTGTAACCACAACTTTTGAAGCAGAGAAGAATTTAAAGTATTTCTTAAGCAGCTACTTTCAAGTCCAACAACATGACAGACATCGACTGGTGCAAAAGATGGATATATTAATAGTTCCTGCCTTTACAAGCTTCTCTGAGCCATTGAGGAGGCAGGAAAATAAGTAATACAAGAGTTATTTCCAATATGCAACACAGTAAGACTTTTAAATGATTAGAAGTTTGGGGAGTTGGGTAAAGCTTCATGAAGGAAATGGACCCCCATTGTTTCTGAAAGGATGGTTATATAGAGAGGCTTGTAGGGATCTTCCCTAGCATTCCAGAGACCAGTAGACCTGCCAGAAGCAACTAGTCCTCTCTGGTCTTCTTTTGTTCGCCAAAAGAGCACTTGACATTTTAGAAATGCAGCCAATGTGGCTACAGGGTTTGATGTATAAAAAGTGACCCAGGCATGACTCACCGATTCTGTATAAGCCATAGGCTTTGAGATCATAGCTAATTCAGAACAAAGCACAGTCATAGTATTCAAAGGAGAAATATTGATACCAGGCAACTCTAGTCATGCAGAGCTGGAAGATACGGCCATAATTTAACGGATTATTCTCCTTTTTCTACGGAAGAACTCAATCCCCAAAGGGCATAGTTGCTTAAGACCATGCAGCCACAGATTATGTAGCTACAGACCCAAACAGCAGACCTTCCCAGGCTAGGTACTGCCCTAATCAGAACTCCCTCTAAGGTTAGAGCTTCAAAAGAAAGTTTCGCCATAAACAAAAGTATTTTTTTTTTCTTCTGGTAATGAAGGACTTGGCATTGTCTGGATTTTAATTTCCTCATCAGTAAAATGAAGACGTTGAACTACAATGTCACTATAAACATGCTCCTTCACTTCCCCACCACATTGTAATTATTTTCCATGTTCTTCTGAACATTTTCTCCTAAATTGATTGTTGGACATTATTAAGACAGTTTTTGATCAGTGAAAAAATGAGTAACAAATAATTAGAAAAATGAGAGAAATAGAAAAAGATTAGGACATAAAATTAGCAGAGCATACAATCTCATGCATAGCGACTTTGTGGTGACACCGAGAAAACTCTAAAGTCCCTCATGGAAAAAAAAAAAAAAAACATTTCAAGTAGATAATGCTGTCTTCCTATAAATCAGGTGACTGACTGACGTGGTATATCACCTTGAAGGTGTACATAGGAAAAAATCATGTGAAAATCAAATCCATATTATTAAACTGGATGGACCAAGGGACTCGGATCTTTGAATGTAGTTCTTCATTTGATAATATTTGTGTCTTCTTTCATTGCACAAAATAGTTAATGTCTTTCAGGTGCTTTCAACTCCTCAGAAGAAAAGCACTTAAATAAAATATGAGGTGTCACTTTGAGTGGTGAGCTTTGACCTTCAAATCCAGGGAGTCTGGGTTTAAATTCAGGGAACTGGAAACTCATTTGCTTTGCTTCACGATTCCTTTTTAGTCATCTGATTTGCTGCTAATCTTGACAGTGCAAATCTGAAGGCAAGTCCTCCTTATTTTTATCCATAACTCAAAATATGGCTCTTTTAGTATTAAATGAAGGTATTTTGACTATCTAAAGATTTTAGACAAAAAACAAACTACAACCTATCCTGTGTTCAGTGGATCTCCCTCTCTCTGCTCCCCTCCAGGAATTGCTGTGCTGTATCTGAGGCCATTTCCTTTCCCAGCCAGAGCAATTTCACTCTTATCTGCTATCTTGATCTTAACCCAACACCCTTACAATAAACCAGGCAGCCTAATGTCCAATACCATTAACCTCCAACTTCTGAAGAACTTCCTCAGAAGGGAGCCAAATATCCAACAACATTTACAAAACTTGGTCATCCAGAGATAGCACCAAAGCAAAAAGAATGGAGTAGGTTTTATTAACTTTGAAAAAGCAGAATATTCTCTCAATTTAGTAGAGCTTGTCCTGTGGAGGGAAAGAAGAGAAAAGAAATGGAAGGAGCCTTTTGAAAAATCATGCTCACACCCAACCAATGCAGCCAGACCCCATATCTTAACATGTCTTCTCTTCAAGATCTTGAAAAGCAAGGACTGCAATTATATTTTGAAACAGATAGTTTTTTAGAAGTATATACTAATGCCCCTTCTTAATGTAAAGTTTGCATAATGTGACTAGCACAAAGAATTATCATTAAATACTCAGTTGTTTCCAGATAAGGAATAAACGAGGAAAAGGCATGGAGATGTCTCCATACCAAACAGATTGCTGCACAACTTTATGGTTAGAAAATTTGTTTAGACAAAATACAATTCTTATATTGTATTTTCTGTTCAGAAAGTTTAATTTAAAGACTTTTAGAAAGTCTGAACAATCAAAACTTGATGGACACACACACACACACACACACACATGCATGCATACACACACACACACACACACACACACACACACACACATATATAATTTAGAAGATAGCAATATGGAGGAAATGAACTCATTGGTCCACTGCCAGGATTTTTTTTTTCAAGTCAGCTTCTATAAGCAGATATGAGATGCAGAAAACAGAATTCACTGCAGCTAAAATATCAGACAGTAAAATATGGAATTGAGTGGCATTTATCACTCCATACAGTAATCATCCCAAATGGAACAAGCTGAGAATTGACTCAACCAATTTTATCTGCTTTAGAGGTTGAGCTTGTTATTTTCCTACCATTCTCCAAAAGAGGAAGGACACTCTGAAATCTGAACTCAAAGTTTTGATTAACAGAAATAAAAGCATTTATCTTTCTGTCACTCATTTTCTTATTTTAATGAATCCTTTCGGGAAAAAATTAGTTTATTAATAATCAGAATGTAATAAGTTTCAGGTTATTGAAGCACTGTTCTAGCAGCTGCATCTCACACACAGGTGTCAGGTATCCTGTGCATTCTAGGGCAGGTGTTGGTCATTTTTTATTAGAAAAATACTCCATAAAGAAAGAAGAAGACTAGACTATTTTAGATGAATGTATTCATTACAAGTCTTTTTTTTTTTTTTTTTTTGAGACAGAGTCTCACTTTGTTGCCCTGGCTAGAGTGAGTGCCGTGGTGTCAGCCTAGCTCACAGCAACCTCAAACTCCTGGGTTTAAGCAATCCTACTGCCTCAGCCTCTCGAGTAGCTGGGACTACAGGCATGCGCCACCATGCCTGGCTAATTTTTTCTATATATATTTTAGTTGGCCAGCTAATTTGTTTCTATTTTTAGTAGAGACGGGGGTCTCACTCTTGCTCAGGCTGGTCTCGAACTCCTGACCTTGAGCGATCCACCTGCCTCGGCCTCCCAGAGTGCTAGGATTACAGGCGTGAGCCACCGCACCGGGCCCATTACAAGTCTTAAATAGCCAAGTTAGCCCTGGACCTGGACAAAGGATTGGCTTCTATAAGGGATGACAAGAGTCTGAAGCATGAAGCAAATTAACACACAGCCAACAAGCATTAGACATCTAATAATATAGAATAATATAAAATATATATAATAAAACAATATATAATAATATATAACAAAACAATAGAATAATATAAAAGAATAAAGGAGACATAATCCCAACTTTCAAGAAATTCATAATCCAGTAGGGGCCACACAGGCTACCAGCTAGTTAATAGGGCACAGTAAATGCTGTGCTACTGACTTTGAAGAAAGTACCATGGGGAACAGGGAAAGCAAGAATTTGCTTTGGTTGAGAAATTTCACAAATACACTCCCCACAGAATACTGGTCTATCATTAGAGCTGTATTCTTTGGTTTTTAATGGCTTTTTCAAAAATGTAAACTATTTACTGAGAAATTGCTATTTGTGAGAAAGCTAAGGCTGTTCATGGTCTATCTCATACAATCTGCACAAGGACTATGAAAGACAGTCTTTATTTTCCACATCTTAAAGTTCACTTTAAGCAAGTTAAAACTCAGAGACAGTAAAACCAAAGTCACGCAGCTACTAAGAAGCAGTATTTGGTATATAATTCCAGATCTACTTCATCTTGGATTCAAATTCTCTGCCTACATGACCTAATTTCCCACTTAAACTCATTCATAAATAATCTTAGACCACAATGAAAAAGTATAGAATTGAAGATTGGAAAGAAAGAAGGAAAAGGGACTTAAAAGAAATTGTGACAGTACCCACAATAAAGTTTGTAACTTCGTAATTTTTTAGAGAGTAGCCCCTTTACGATTTTTTAATAGCAAATGTGTCTTTATGATAAGAAAATCCTATGGAATACTCAGAATAGAGAACAGAAAGCTCTGCTGAGCAAATGGTTCTGCCTTTTCTCACAGTAAGCTCTCAAGCCAAACACTGGAAAGAAACTGTCTGCCCTCTAAGCCGCTCTCCCATAAGCAGCACAGAAATGCATCCTAAGGAAACCCCTTCTCTCATGATTCTCAATCATGTAAGAGGTGGAATTTGGGGTGCAATTGTCCTTAAAATACAATGACTCAGACAGATGCAGTCAGAGTGTCTCCCTGGAGGTAATGGGAATGACTGCTCCAAGGGCAGATAGATCAGGGACCAGAGAAGAATGGGAAGAAATGGAGTGGCTCCCAAGGCTAGTATGGAAGGGGGCAGACAGAATTCATATACGTAAATTAATAAACTAAACAAACTCCATTAACAACATCTTCATCATTGACAAATAAATGTAATGAGATAGCTCCCTACTTTCTTCTCCGTATGATGAGGGTTATACTTTTGTGATTCCTTTCTCTCTTTCAAATACTGTTAAATGCATCTTGATCAAACCATTGTTTTAGGGAAGAGAGAATACAGGGAAAGAAGAGGAAAGTTACAACTTTTTAAACCTATTGATTTTTATTGTTTTCTCCTGTAAAACAGTGCTGTTACTACTCACATAAATGATTAAATGAGATGACCTACGTAAAATGCCAGCAAAGGAACTGGCATGTAAAAAAAAAAAAAAAATCTTCACAGATGGAAGTAGTAGTGATTGGAATTACCATTTTCTTTTAATTGCTATTATTATCATGATTTTTTTTAAAACAATTACATCACAGCCCCTGGACCTTTTGTGAATCTAATTTCTTCAAATGTAGAATACTGTTTCCTTTTGTTCTGATTCCTACCCCTTGGTTTGAAAATGCATTTCTTAAAATCTTTTTCTATTGAAAGTGGACTCTCAAACACATTCTAAATTATCTGTAATATTTCCATCTTTTCTTATTTAGTCTCTCCTCATATTTTATTTTCTAACAAACCCTTTAGCTGATAAATTTCCCTTGTGCCATCTCCCCTCCGCCACAACACCCTCTGTTTTTCCCTCTTTTTTTCCCTATTTTCCCACAGGTTGGTTTCAGCAGTCACATCAGCACCTTTGACCACTGACAGCTAGCTAATCACTGCCCATTTCTTCGCTGACGGCCAACTGGCCTTTGGGGAACATTATGTCACGATGACATTGAGTCCTTTAGATGTTCACAAGTCAATCTGGAAACTCAAGTCCTAAATTGAAAACATATTTCAGCAGAAATGAGATGCAGGTTTTCCCGTACATGTAGGGCTTGTTGGAACCATGCAAGGTAGTGTCATCGTAGGGAAAAGAAAAAAACAGACAAAGAGAGCCCAGCCCTCCAAGGCCATGATCAAAATTCTTCCTTTTGGAGGGTTTCCAGTTGTTTGTTTTCCACCTTTTTCTGATTCTAAGCAGTTTTAACCCAGACCATTTTAGATAGAATAATAAGGAAAGCTGATAGGATATGAGAAAGTCCCACACTGAGGGATGGACAGAGGAACCCATATTTTTCAAATGGAGCACAGAACCCTTCTTCCATATTCTGGCCCCAACACAGACATACAACAATCAGAACTGCTCACCTCTTTTTCTGAAATGACTCCCTAGAAATCCTGTGCTTTCTAAGGTGTCAGTACTTGCCACAAGGTTTGAGGAGCCCAAGCTAATGTTTTCTCTCCCATTCCCTTAGAATAAAGATTTATGGAATCTTTCATCTGTGAGGATTTATGTGCCTGGACTAGCTTCCCTTCCCATATATGTTTTATTCTAAATCCCTCTACTTTTAAGGGCATTTTCTATTTTCAGCTTCCCTTTATCATTAAGTTTGCAAAACAGACGGGAAAAATGTAATTAGCAAAAATAACACAGATTTCAAATCAATAATTGAAAGAACAACTAGGAGAATATTCATCATCTCCTCCATATAACCTCCCTGTTTCACTCATTAGAAATTAATTCCTGACAGGTATTGCGCATAGTTTTCTGGTACTCACTATATCATCAACCACAATTCTCATCTAAAAACCAAGGTGTTTTGAGGGTAATTACAACTAGTAATAACAATGATAATAATAGCAATTATTCAGCTGTTTCTACATTCAAGGAACTTTCCTTAATGTCTACATTAGTTAGGGTAATGATAGCTGCTATTACAGAAGAGTTCCTAAAACTCAGTGATTCAAACAAGATAGAACTTTGTTTCTCACTCACATGAGAGTCCAAGACTCCTTTTCTTGTGGTCATTTAATGACCAGTGATGACAGCTGCGATACCATTTTCAGGGCAAAGCCTCCGTCTTTCCTGTAGCCAGCATCATTTCCTTCATCATGTCTGAAATACATATAAATGTAATCAATTGGAATCATTATTTGTAGTTTCTTATTATTGTTATTAAAAACATTTGATCGGCTGTGAACAGATTTGATTTATATTATATGATCTATTTGGGATGAGCTTGGACTCCTAGATTTTTATTGTTATTGTTAATCTTGAAAGTGACAATACTATTAATTTAAAGTTGTAAATAGTTTTCTGCTCTTCAAAAAGCAGAATGTTGAATTTGGAAGCAGACTATGTCTCTAGCCAGTGGGCAGAAATTAAAGCTTACAAGAGCTTTTTAGCTACATAACTATTTAAAAAAATAAACAATTTTTTCTACAATGGATATGTGGGCATACCTCATTTTATTGCTCTTTTTTTTATTTTGCTCTGAAGATATTGCATTTTTTACAGAGTGAAGGTTTGTAACAACCCTGTATCAAACAAATCCATTGGCACTATTTTTCCAACAGCATGTGCTTGTGTCATATTTTGGTAATTCTTGTAATATTTCACATTTTTTCATTATTATTATATCTGCTATGGTTATCTGTGAACAGTGATCATTGATATTACTCATATAATTATTTGGGAATACCACAAACTGTGCCCATATATGACAGTGAACTTCATCAATAAATGTGTGGATTCTGACTAGCCCAATGACTGGCTGTTATCCATCTCTCTCCCTCTGCTTGGGCCTCCCTATTCCCTTAGACACAACAATATTGAAATTAGGCCAATGAATAACCCTACAATGACCTCTAAGTGTTCCAGTGTAAGGAAGAGTCACACATCTCACACTTTAAATCAAAAGCTAGAAGTGATTAAGCTTAGTAAGGAAGACATATTGAGAGCCAGGATAGGTCAAAAGCTGGGCCTCTTGCACCAATAAGTTAGCTAAGTTGTGAATGCAAAGGAAAAGTGCTTGAAGGAAATTGAATATGCTACTCCAGTGAACACACAAATGATAAGAAAGCAAACAGCCTTATGGCTGATACGAAGAAAGTTTGAGTGCTCTGGATAGAAGATCAAACCAGCCACAATAGTCTCTCAAGACTAATCCAGAGCAAAGGTCTCTCTTCAATTCAGTGAAGGCTGAGAGACATGAAGAAGCTGCAGAAGAAAAGTTGGAAGCTAGCAGAGGCTGGTGCATGAGGTTTAAGGAATGAAGCCATCTTCATAACATAAAAGTGCAAGTTAAAGTACCGAGTGTTGATACAGAAGCTACAGCAAGTTATCTAGAAGATCTAGCTAAGATAATTGATGAAGGTGGCTACGCTAAACAACAGATTTTCAATGTAAACAAAACAGCCTAATATTGGAAGAAGATACCATTAGGACTTTCCCAGCTAGAGAGGAGAAGTCAATGCCTGGCTTCAAAGCTTCAAAGGTCAGGCTGACTCTCTTGTTAGGGGCTAATGCAGCTGGTGACTCTAAGTTTAAGCCAATGCTCATTTACCATTCTGAAAATCCTAGGGCCCTTAAGAATGATGCTAAATCTACTCTGCCTGTGCCCTATAAAAGGAACAACAAAGCCTGGATGACAGCATATCTGTTGACAACATGGTTTAGTGAATATTTTAAGCCCACTATTGAGACCTAGCACTACTGAAACTAAAAGATTTCTTTCAAAATATCACTGCTCATTAGCAATGCACCTGGTTCACCCAAGAACTCTGGTGAAGATGTACAAGGAGATGAATGTTGTTTTCATGCCTGCTAATACAACATACTTTCTGTGGCCCATGGATCAAAGAGTAATTTCAATTTTTAAATCTTATTTAAGAAATACATTTCATAAGGCTATAGTTGCCATAGATAGTGATTCCTGTGATGGATCTGGGCAAAGTAAATTGAAAACCTTCTGGAAAGGATTCACCATTCTAGATGACTTTAAGAACATTCATGGCTCATAGGAGGAGGTCAAAATATCAACATTAGCAGAAGTTTGAAAGAAGTTGATTCCAACCCTCATGATGACTTTGAGGGGCTCCAGTGGGCCCTTCTGTGGCATGTGATAAGGTGGCCTTGGTAAACCTTGGCAGTGTCTGCATGATGCCATCTCTGCCAGCTCACAGAGTACTCAAGCCATGAGGGTGTAGCTACCCCCACATAGATTTTGAAGGTTGGAGCAACCCTTTGGGTCTTGGGACATGACCCAAACAGAGGGCTCCCTTGCCCAGTGGAGTCATCAGGGTGGAGCTGCCCCTACCACCTCAAATCGGCAAAGTTACCATCATGAGATTCCAGCCTAGGAAAGCCACAGGCACACAACTCCACTCAGTGAGACGTGGTATGGGCTATGTCCAGAAAGCCATGGCGGTGGGGTCAGCCAGGGGATTGGGTACCCAGCCCCTGCCCCTGTGTGTTTGGAGGGCAGAGTTGAGGCTTAAGATTTAATGTTTATCATGTTGGGTTCTGAACTTACTCGGGACCTGTTACTCCTTTCTTCTTATCTATTTCTCCCTTTTGGCATAGCAATATTTATCCTATGCCTCTCCCACCATTGTATTTTGGAAACACATAACTTTGATTTTATGGGTTCACAGCTAGACAGTAATTTGCCTCAGGATGAATCTTACTTTAAGTCTTATTCATATTTGATTTAGATAATATTTAGATAAGATTTTGGACAATTGATGCCAGGATGATTTAAAACCTTTAGTACTATTGGGATAGAATGAATGCATTTTGCATGTAAGGACATGAATTTGGAGATCCGTGGGCAAAATCTTATGATATGAATGTTTGTGTCCCCCCGTAGATAAATTTATCTGTTAAAACCTAATCATCAATGTGATAGTTTTAGAAGGTAGGATCTTTGAGAGGTGATTAGGTCATGATGTCGGAGCCCTCATGAATAGGATTAGTGCCCTTATAAAAGAGACCCCAGAGAACTAGCTAGCCCTTCCCCCAGGTGAGGGCACAGTGGGAAGGTGCCATCCATGAACCAAGAAACTGGCCTTCACCAGTCACTGAATGAATCTACTGGCCCTTTGATGAACTATAAGAAATAAATTTATCTTTTTTATAAGCTAACTAGTCTATAGTATTTTATTATAGCAGATGAAGATAAGGTCCCTCTTGGTGTATGCAACCCAAGGGCTTATAGTTTAGCAAGAGATTGATATCTCTGTGCTAATAATAAAAATAAACCTCTTCTTCCAAGTGGAAGCAGCTCTTGTGCCAAGGTACTAGCTTAAATAACAGAGTAGGGGGCGGATCTCAGATGCCACTCACTTCCTGAAACCTCTGGGCAGTGAACACCTTGTACAACCACACCCAGCAGCTCTGTAGGCATAATACAGAGGTAGATGTACCAGAGCAGGAACTTGAACTCAAGTCTATAATTTGGAGCTTATGATCAAGCAACCATGCCTTCTGATGTGGTGGATTTCCATGTGCAAAAGACTTATTTCCTGAATACAATTTAAAATGACTGGAAGTCAAGAATCATGTCCAGTGAGTCTCAGAATCCCAGCATATAACTTTGTACCAAAGAAATTCCAGTCTCACCTATTGCTGGTTTGTTTGACATTCTGAGATGGTGTTAAAGGTAGGATAGCAAACCCCATTCTATCAGTTCCCAAGGACCAGGGTATAGGCAGCCAATTCTCCTGGGCACTTGCTTCAGTATATTCTCTCCCCTCCACACTGTAACAGTGCCAATGTCCATTTATCCTTGAGAGGCAGTGTGCCCTGCTAGGACTAAAACTTGTCATAATCAGTCTGTGGCCTCAGTATAATCATCTGCAACATGGAGATTCAGTGTTAACCGATCCTCTCACAACGTCACTAAATCAAACCTCTGGAGAGCAAGGCCCCAGAGTTAATGAGACAACCCATGACACAGAACCCAGATATCTGAGCCTCACTCTTGATGCTCACTGCCCCTTCCAAGACTTCAGACACCTACACCCTGTGTCTCTTCTGCTTTCCCAGACTCAATCAGCACTCCCATCCTTTAACTTGGAGGTTTCACTTTTGGGATCAGAGTGGAGGCTGGCTGGATTACTCCACTAACTCAGCATGCTGCTAAGTCTCAGAGAACCTTTTAAAGATACAGCATTACAAATACTCTCAGTGATCAGGATCATCCTCACAGCTTAGACTTTTAGACTAGTAAGAAACTTAGAAATCTCCTGGTCCACGCCTGCTATTTCAGATGAGATCATTGTGGGGAAGAGGGGCAGAGAAGTGCTGCCATCTCATTCACCCACTGCTATGAGCCTTCCATACTTTTTTTATCACAACCTGAAGTTAAATCCCAGGCAACATATTTTGTTCAACTTACATTCTTCTCAACTGCAGAGAAAACGTTTTTCATGAAACCTTATTTTATTTTAGCCTTGAATCTATCTGCTCTGGTTTTTATTTTAATAACACAATTAAATAACTATTATCTTTTTAAAAACAGAATTTTTAAAATAACAGACATATGCCAGGACTGAGATCTAAGGGGTTTTGGGGGAGGGAGAAGGGACACAAGTGTAATAGAATTCAAAATGTGCAAGAGTGCAGAGAGCTGAGAAATATTGTGGAACAAGACAGCTGGGTTTTGTTTTTGTTTTTGTTTTTCCAGATCTACTCCGGGCCTGCTAAATCTGGCTGCCCTCCTGACTTGGATCTCAGAGTGGCATGGGCAATGCCTGTAACTCACAGACGAAGCTACATCTGAGTGTGGGACGCAAACACTTCTGCTTATAAGTGCAGATTTGTGGCTCAAGGTTTGCAGACAGGAGATGCGTTTGTTTTGTTTTGTTTGGGGCTTGGGGATTTTGTGTACCTCCCCTTGCCTACTTCAGTCCCAAGTGACTCAGCAGGCTCTCCCAGCCAGGCCCTAGCCTAAACATTGCCCACTTGGCAGGGAGAGGGGGTGTTCCCCCAATTGCTCCATGACCTGGCTGCACTGAAAGGAACAGCCCAGGCCCCCACCCTTGTTGGGTGGGGACTGATGCAGGCAGCACAGCGATGTGCAGGCAAGTCAACCCGCTGCAAACCACTCCCCCACCCAGACCCTTCCCCTCTGCCACACACTCCACCCTCCTACAAAGCACAACATGAAACTTGGAGAGCAGCGCTGGCTGGTCAGTTTTCCCTCCTGGGGCCCCGCTAATCACAAACAAGGCCATGTGCGCATGGTACATGGGGATCCCTTTATCCACCCAGTGACGCAGATGCAGCTGAGGTGGGGTGAGTGCAGCTGCTGCAAGAGGCCACACAGCAGCACACTCAGGGTCTGGGTGGGGTGGCAGGTGGTTCCCTGGTTGGAAACAGGCCAGCAGTCCCAGGCCACAAACATCCACTCCCGGGAAACAGTGATCTCTACTGCCTCATTGATTCAGTCCACAAATATTTGCCAGACACAGGGCTAGGTGCTAGAGAAATCACTGCTATGAAGGGTGGGAGAGGTGGTCAAGGGTGCTGTAAAATGCATAAGCCATGGTTTCTATCCACAGGATCTCACAGTCTAATTGGAAAGGCAAAATAAAAAAGTCAGAGAAAGATGGTGACTGACAAGCAAGGTGATGAATCCTTGCAAAGAGGTGTGCAAGGCCCTTTCACACCCCTTTCTCTTAAGTCTCTGATTTTTTTTTAAAGCACTTTACTTTTGTCTTTCATGCATACACATGTAAGGGGGGCGCCACTCAAGTTGTACCTTTTATTTGGATGTCTTTCCACACTCTTGCCACCTAGATAATTAGAAATTATCCTTCCAGAATCAGCTCAGGTTTGACTTTATCCAGGCAGTCTTCCTGACTTCCAGCACCAGAGCACTAGGATGGGGTAGGTGCCACCCTTTCATGTTTCTTGTTCATATTATATCTTTGACATTGCACATATGTATTGTTTATTGAATGTTTATGAGTTTTATTTCCCACTAGACTAGGAGTTTCTTGAGAGCAGACAACTACAGCTTATTTATCTCAGTAGTCCTACCTCTAACACTGTATCTGATATATAATGGGCAATCTATAAATAGCTACCAAATGTCCAAGAATAACAGTGAGAGACACACCATAAGGTGAGCCCCCAAAATTCATGACCTCATCTAATCTCCTCTTCTTGAGTGCTGGCTTCAGACCAATAGAATATGGCAAAGGTAACAGGTGTCACCTCTGTATTATTCAGTATATGTCAATTGCTTAAGTTTCTAAATCTTGATATTCAGATCTTCTAAATCCTTAATGTTGTCTTTCTCAGTTAGTAAATGAAAGATTAAAATTGCCAGTCATGGTTGTGCTCACATGTACAACTTTCTCATTCTATCCTCCACTGTTTTAACCCTCATTTTTATATTTTCCATCTCATTATTTCACTTTGATGCTCCCTGGAAAATGTCCTTATTTCCATCTATTATTTTACTAATTCTCTCTTTAGCATTGTCTATTCTACTGCTTAATTTACCTACCACTAGTTACAGTTAGGTTCAGTTGACTACAATAGACAACTCAGAAAACAGTGGCCCAATAATATAAGCTTATTGTTTCTCTCAAATAAAAGATATCCAGAAGTGTACATTCTAGAGCTGATACGGAAATTTTATGAAGTCATAGAAATTTTAGTATTTGGCTTCCATTCCTAAAGTCATAGTTCCTGGAAAGTCAACCAAAAAACTCTGCTTGTATCTCATTAGCCAAAACATAGTCACATGACCACACCTATATGGGAGACAGGATGTTTTGTTTGCTTTTACAACTGGGCACATTCCCTGGGATTCTCATTAGGAAGAAGGAAAGAATAGAAAAAGGTGGGGGAAGGGTTTTATAAGTCTGTCACACCAATAATTGAATATTTATGGCAATAATATTTTTTTCTTCTAGAAATCCCATTTTGACTCTATTTATAGATCCCACTGGTTTGGGTTTGTTTTGTTTTTAGAGTTTTCTTCTTTTATTTCCCTTTTTATATATGTTTTATTTAAATGCAAAGATTTTATAATCTCTAGTCAGTAATTCTTTACCTGAGATTTTTTTTGCCAGTGGGAATTGAGAGTGGAAGGGAGGGAGGTAATCAGGTGTCTGCTGACTCTCTCATGGTTGGTTGTTTCTTATTGTGTTTTGAAATTCTAGATTGTGAGCTCATTGTTCTTGGGGTTAATCTGTGGCGATCTTCTGCAGAATAAGATAAATCCAAGTCTTTCTATAGTGCTTCTACATTTGATTCAGTAATGAATCCTGGTAGAAAGAAATGTTTCTAATATTAAAAGCTCAGGAGTCAGCAGTAGCTTAAGGCCACTCTGTATCAATTTATTAGCTTGGAGACTTCTGGAACATAATTATTAATAGCATGGATTTGATTCCCAGTCTTACATGAGGAATAAGTCTATAGTATAAATTCTCAGTGGGAATGGTTTTCTTCCTATACTGTATAGAGGTCTGTATAGAGAGAGATTTTCCTCTACTGTATAGAGAGAGATTTTCTCGGTATCGACCTATGCTGTTGAGTAGACTTTTCCACTAGTCCAGTCTTTTAGTTTAGATATTGACCTTCATGGGTTCTGAATCCAAGTGAGGAATATCTGCTCCAACTCCCAATAGGGCATAGGGTCAAGGTTTTCTCTCACATCCCTGGTCGGACATCATAAACTAGTTACTCCCCTCCTAATCCCCAGAGAAATTATAGTATTTCCTATGTGCCCAACAACCTGGCTTTTAGTTATGCTTCATTTTTAACCCTGGGAACATACTTTAATTATTGTGAACTGAGTGCTACATTTGAGTGTTTGTTATATTTTATCCATCATTTATAAGATTTTTTATTAGAAAATGTTCTCAAATAATCTTGTCTATTATAATTCTGTGGAAGTCAAGAGTGTTCCTTTTAAGATGATGCGTTACGTATGTCAGCTTTTGAAATTCATATCATAAACATCCAACCCTATAAAAGAAATGTTGTGCCCTCATCAAAATGGGACCACTCTGACAGAGGCTTTAGTTCCCATCATGATTCTCAGTCTCTAAAGAACGTCACACATTTAGACCAGTCCTCTCCTAGGCTGGAATTCGATTTCAAAGAGTCTTGGGATCCCAGCCCATGTTTATTTTCTACTCTAGCTATTGGACCAACACCTGATTGTAAAGTGGGTTGGTGTTTTTATTTTGACTGTAAAACTCACACTATCCTTTGGAGGAACTGAGATTAAGGCAAATGATAACAGTACATGTCTTTTTTTCCCTCCTGTGTGTAGTACTAATACAAACCTTAACATCTAATCCAGAGAATCCTGCCTCAGTTCTTCCTTTTGACTATACATTAGTAGAACTGGGCTTCAAACCCAGAAGGACAATTTCTCTCCAGAACAAAAATTCTTCACTAACACATGTTAATAGTTTTCTCCTTTGCTTACTTTTCTAATCATGCAGACTCTTGTTTCTTTACAACAGA
Organism: Lemur catta; assembly: GCF_020740605.2. Taxonomy (NCBI): domain Eukaryota; kingdom Metazoa; phylum Chordata; class Mammalia; order Primates; family Lemuridae; genus Lemur; species Lemur catta. Next base: position 40,509,410 of record NC_059136.1, read on the forward strand.
TCCTCCATTTTCTTCTTTTGGTCTCAAATATTAGCCTCTGATAAAACTAGGAGAAAAAGATTCTCTAAATGATTCATGAAGATGTGTATCTGATTTTAAAGTCACTATTTTCCTATATATTTCCCCCCTGTGGTTTCTTACCTAAAGGCACAGTAACATTTTTTTTTTTTTTTTGGTAAAAACTGCTGGAAAACTTCTTGCCAAGATTCAATTCTAAGCAAAGTGTTCCAATCAACGTAAAAACACCAAGAAATATTCCATTTATAATGGAAATGCTGAGTTCATCACTAGATTTTACTTTATGAATAAAAGACCCTGAGCAACACTACTTTTTAAAGCCCATAAATCATTTTGGTTTTATGACTGCTAATCCCATCCTTTCAGTTTCTCACTTGCCAGAACATAGCCTATAAAAAGATACTCCTAGAGCCAAAATGGAAGAAGCTCTTTGACAAAACATCCTATTCAGGGGATAAAAGAATCTTAAGCCTTGAATGGAAAAGATTATTTAGTCTGTCCTCATCAGTTTTCAGAGAATTTCAGAAAAGAGAGGAAAGAATCTCAGACAGTGAAGTCACTTGCCCAGTATCACAGAACTGTCACATGGCAAAGCTACATACAAGGTCTAGAGGCCAGATGACCGGAGCCCAGCCCAGTTTTCTTTTTACCATGCTTTTAATCTCATGGCATGTGGGAATTATTTTAGCCCATCTATAAAGGTTCTGTGTAATCTGTGTTGCGTCTCTGCTTGAGTGAAGGAGTGATTCAGAGTGCTATTACATAACGCTTGGGAAGCAGTGGCATTACCTGACAATGGCTTGCGATTTATGCCTTATTACCAACTTGGTCTCATTTATTCATTTATTTATTTAATCAGTAAGAACTGCTCCACAAACTCAGAACACAAATGCAGTCCCAGTTCTTTTCATTGTTTATGTAATAGCATAAAAACACAGGTGTCTTTTTGGCTGGAAGGAGTCCAAAATCTTCCTCCTGAGGCTTTCCTTGAAATTCCCCAGAAATTCTTAGGTTGCATACAGTGCAAAAGATGGGATTAAGCAGGTTTTTACACCTATCCAGAGATAGAACCTCACCAGCCCACAGCTGCTAATGAGCCTTAATATTCTATGAAGTCAAGGGGGGGAAATGGTTGGATAGAGTCACACAAACAGAAAAGGTCACCTGCTGATCCAGTTTCCAAAACTGACTAATATGGTCTCTACAGAAGGATCCCACTCTTAAATTCAAACCTTTCCTGAGGTACTGTGGGCAAGTCTTTGCAAGGTTGCAGCTTTTTGTGTTCAAATGCACTGTACCTCCAAATGAGCATAGGTAATTTGTCTATTCATACAATAATATTTTTACATATGTCTACAAGATGTAGAATATCTGCCATGTTCCAGGCACTATGTTTGGCTCTACGGATACAGTGATCAACAACCCAGACAAGGTCCCTGCCCTTGTGAAGTTTATATTCTGGTCTTTAGAACTTGATCCCACTTCTACCACATCATGGACTTAAAAAAAACAGCTCGCCTTCTTCCCAAGTTTTCGTAGCTACCTTTCAAAGAAGTGTTTCCCTTTAAAATCTCAAAGTTCAAAGAATCTGATTACTCCCCCCACCTTTTTTTGTTTACCTGGATAGGAGGCTATTTGTCTACCCTTGTAAAAGAGACCATCCTCAAAGACTCCAGGAGACTGTGTTCTCCATTCCCATTGTACCCACCAACCCCACACAAACACAGTCCTGAGCGAGGTGACCTGCTGTGATGCAGACATGCATGTAAGGGAGCCTGCCCTCTGAGGGAGATCAGCAAAACAACCTTAGACAACAGATGCAGAGGGCAGAGTTGGGCAGATGTTACCACAGATAATTCAAAGGGAATTTCCTGGTACCTTACCATCTAAGAAAGATAAAAACAAATATAATCTCTGGGTGATCCAAACACATAAATACAATTTTCAAATTGAAATGGATTACCTGTCTAATTGTTTTTTAGAACAGAAGAGACATGTAAATGGTAAGAGATAAATCAGACAAAGGAGTCAAATCCTGAGGACAGTAACATTGCCTGGGGGAGATGATGAAGAAGCCATGTCTCTGAAGCCCACTCTAGATAACTGGCATGACTTCATCTAAATTCAGAGGAAGTATGTTGGCCCCATGTTGGTAAGACTATGATGAAAAGAATTAAGAGGAACATTGCAAACATGTTGACAGTGTGGCATAGAGGAATAGGACCTCTTTCTTTAAAGTTTGTTCCTCCATCAAGCAATAGTACCATGTTTATTTCCCTGCCAAGCCCTGTCCCTAGATATGTGTCCCACGGTGATAATCTCAGTCACAAAACACTGAGTTTCTACCATATATCAGGTTAGGTGCCAATATTAAAACCTGGATCCACTTCTACATAAAGGTTTTATGTGTGAAGCTAAAACCCAAACTTTTATTCATGAGGCATTAGACGGTACAAAGGGTATTTGAGAAGGCTAATGACTTGATAATAGCTGGATTTTAGGAGGTAAATCAGAGTTAGGACAGCCTGAGGAGAGGAAATATGTAGACATGGTGACCAAGAGGAAGTCATCATGACAAATCAGGTGAGATATGATGAGATCCTGACCTAAAGCAATGTCAATGTAGATGGAAAAAAGAAGGAAGATTCTTCAATTTAAGTTGGATTTGCTGAGCTAATTCCAGGTGCCAATATATGTATTTCATATGGGGCCAAGCGGAAAAACTAGTAGTTTTTAAATTCTCTCTTCATGCCTGGCTTCTGTTGCCTGGGGCAGAAGCAGATATGGAGGCAGGCTATCAGTTGCATATTTTCAACTGGAATTGAATTATATGATTAATTATGAATTATATGATAACTATAAAGTAATAGAATAAAATATTAACTGTCCAGTTCACCATGGACCTGAAAGAGTATTGAGCTCTTTCAGAAAAAATCTTCATATCAAAAATTTACAATTAAGATGATAATGGTGGTAATTAATGGCCATGGTCTCAATATCAAAAATTATAACTGAGTGACAGTTTTCTCTTATGGAATCCAAAATTAAAGGATGTGACCCAACCAAATTCACTTATAATTGTAACTGGGAGATAAGCAAAATAAATCTTTCTATTCAAAGGAGAACTTACTTTGTCACCACTACCTCCTAAAAACTGTAGCATAATTCTCTAATAGAGGAACAAATTCTGATATAACTCTTTTCTACTCACAAATACAGAAGTTACAGAAAGAAAGAGAAAAAGAATATCATATCCTGGATCCTTTCTTCCTGAAGGCTAAAGTGTAAGCTCATTGTTTAGCCAAGTACATTTAATGGGTCTTAAAATATGAAACATGGTGACGTTTAATTTTATATGGCAATTTGACTAGACCACAAGGGGCCCAGATATTTGATTAAACATTATCCTGGCTATGTCTGTGAGGGTGCTTTTTGGATGAGATAACATTTGAATCTGTAGACTGAGTAAAGCAAATTGCCCTCCCCAATGTGGGTGGGCCTCTTCCAATCGGTTGAAGGGCTTAACAAAATAAAAGGCTAAGTAAAAAAGAACTCTTTCTCTGCCTATCTTTGAGCTAGGACATTCATCTTCTCCTGCTTCAGATTTGGACTGGAACTTACACCATTAGCTCTCTCCTGGGTCTGCAGCTTGCCAACTGCAGATTTTGGGAATTCTTAGCCTCTATAATTCCATGAGCCAATTTCTTATTAAATATAGATGAATAGATAGAAAGGTAGATAGGTAGGTAGGTAGATAGATAGATATTAGAACCAATAGGGGGAATAGATAGATAAATAAAATCTTTGGCTTAATTAATTATAACACTATTAGTGGAACTGGGGAAGGATGTTAGCAAATTAACCAAGCAGACGTCACACTGGGTTTTTGTACTGGCTCAGAGTAACTATAATATTGTCCAAATAATTTAATTTCTCATAGCCCTATTTTCTCACTTGAAAAATAAAGAGCTTCGACAAGGTGAATACTGAAATCTGTTCTGTTTGCTCTGGGGTCTTCAGCACTATCTAATCTAGGTGGGTGGAGGGAAATAAAATCTTTTCCTGAATATAGAAAAAGGACATTCCTGGAAAAAAATGTGTTTCTAACTGCTCTACCAGCCCTTGGGGGATGAAGGGAATGAGCAAGATAAAAAAGCCCATTTTTGCTTTGGGCTTGGATGTTAAGAAACTTCTGCCAGAAACAAAAAGGACAGAAATGCAGAAGGTCAGTATGATGAAGATGTGAGCAATCTAAAAAGTTACAGCATTGACACAGAAATTCCTCTGTGCAGGAAAACCACATGAATTCTGTGATAATCATCTGTGAAAGAAAGAAAAATATGTTGTGTTTCAGAGAAGAGTGAAAGGTTTTCAGCTCAGCATCATAAAAATCACTATTAGAGTAGGGAAAAATATGAATCCCAAAGCAACTATTAAAACAACAACAATAACAACTAATGATCCCTCCATAAATTTATTTTGATGGTTATACCTTGTGTTCTATCGTTTGCCAAACCATCAGCAGCAAGACATCCAGACAGACGTAAGTTTCAAACCGTTTAACTCCACCTAAGAGTGAAATTAGGCAACAGGCTCTGACTTCAATGAAACTCCAATGAAACCGATGCAGATCCCTCCTCTGTGATGTCATGCTTCTCTTACTCATCAGAGAATAATCTCAAGTTATTTTGCAACGCCCCTTGTTTCTACAACTTTGGATGGATTTTATACATAAAAATCACACAAATGTGTTTACCTTCCTATAAGAAATCATTGCACAGTTTAGAGGGGCCCCTTTCTGCCCCTGAAATAAGATAACCTCCCTCTTCTCATTTGCACAGTTTCAGGATGGTAGAAGAGGCCCCCACATAGCTTACATGGAGGAAGGCAGTTGACATTCTAAATAGAAAGAATAACATAACAGTAAATCTACAAATAAATCATCAGCTTAGAAGAGGGTGGGTAACTTAACGGGATCCACAGGCAAAAGAGAACTTCCTATAAAAAGGAGAGCTTCTCAGGGGTCTTCCATCTCTCTGGGAAGTGGTTTGTGGCAGGCGTTGACTTCATTCTGCTGAGAGCAAGGAATGAGAGGTCAAGAGCCAACGGATTCAGGTTCTGAGCTCTCTGGCTCCTAGCTTGCTGTCACTCAACCAGGGCCTCTGTCCATTTGCCTCTGCAGCTGACTCCCCTTTGGCACTGGTCAAAAGAATATTCTATGCCCCTGTGAGAACTGCAGCCAGGCATGAGTGGCCACAGAGATATTCAGAGTTCTGTTTAGGGTAAAGGAGATTCTTGTTCCAAGCCAGTGGGGATTCCCCACTATTGTTGCCAAGACTCATAGGAGAGAAGAGAGCACTGGTCTTAACTTACCCTCTACTGAGTGTAGAGTGTAGAAGATTGTGTGTTCTTTGGTGAGAAAGAGAGGGAGACAGATCAAGAAAGACCCAGCAGGAAAGAAAAAATTGGTAAAAATAATGACACGCATTTTACAGGATTTATAGCCTATGACATGTTTTCACATGCATGTTCTCAATTGCCATGCTGGCTTTCTATTTTTGATATGCACTGTTTGTATAGGGGAAAAATTAAAACTCATAAAGGTTAAATATTTTGTCCAGGTTGAGTGGGAAAGCAAACAAAAAATATGAACTCCAAATCATTGTGGGGTTTGTTTGTTTGTTTCCTAGGACACAGGGATTTCTAGATTGTGTTTGGGGATTAACTTTTTTGTGGGACGTTCACTGGCCAGTTTTCCTAGATGAACAGATAACCATTTTGCTGGAGGATTCTCTAACAAGTCTTTTTCCTGACCAATTTTGACTCTTCATTGGAGAACTGAACCAACTGGTCATCCTGTTTCTCCTCCACCGTCTCTGCTGGTGGAGCCCTGACAAAGAAGGGAGGTTTGCAGTTGTGCTGAAGACATGCGAGGTGTGTTGGCACCTATGCCCCATAAAAAAAGTATGAATGCAAGGATTACTTCCAACTGGTTGGCTTTGATTTGAGATCCCAATTCCCAGAGTTGTATTTCCTTTACTTTTATATTAATCATCCCCTGAAATGACCTACTTTGTCCCCAAAGTCTCCAATGGCTGAGATCTTCATCTAGTGTCACAATTTCCTTATAATTATGTGGTTTCTACATATCTTATCCACTCTACAATGGACACAATTTTCTACCTTGGGTACAAATTTTCCTGACTGGGTCTGTGACATCTACAGGGTGTGCCCTGATAACCACCTGCCTACTTGGACTTCTGCTGATTTCCCGTTATCAGCTCTATGCCAATTGTCTTGTCGAATAATAAAAGGAATTGCTGCCATTTATTGAGCACATGAGTGCCTAGTATTGCGCTAAGCACTTTACTTGGGTTATCTTATTTGCTTCTTAAAACGTCTTTGTAAGGACCACATGTCTGGACCTTGAATGTCTTTTAGCCTTAGATTAGGAGTAGGGAATAAAAGAGTGATTTGTGCAAAAAATAAATAAATAAATAAATATCCCTGTGAGACACAGATACGACTGATTTCATTTAAACTTGGACCAACCGGATAAATCCTCAAACATGTGAAAGCAAAGATATATTTGCTCAAAATAACTTAGCAAGAATATTTTATATAGTGGAAAATAAAGGTCTATGTGTTTTAAATCCTTATAATACATTTATAAAAACCATAAATCCTTAAATTGCCAGTAAAATGAATGCATCGTAGTGACTTATCCCTTAACCGTCTGGGAAAATTAGATAAAAACTAAGAAGTTATGGGAGCACTTCCTTTGGGACATATTGTTTCACTTTGGCAAAGTGGTGGGGGAGGGAGCAACAACTAGGCAGAAATAAAGTGTTTTTTTCTGCTTAGGCAAACATGAAAGGAAAAACTATCAACAGTGATTTTTGAGACAACTGAAGTCGATATATCAAAATGCATTGGGAGTTCATTATGCTATTAAAAAAGATATAGTTCCTTTACTATTATTTAACCACATTAATCATTATAATGAAATGTGTTGTGAGCTAATTCATGAATTTCATACTTAGATGATTACAATGTTGCATGGGGTAATGATTTGCAGCAGTGACAGGTAGACGTTTTCCATGTTGGCTAAAATGAATAACTACAGATTTTCCTCTGTGGGGACCAGAGATTCTTGACACACCCAAACTCCTATAGACATACACCAGTAATGTGAAAAACAAGATCCATCTATCATTACTTTAATGTTAAAGGCTTATCTTTTTTTATTGTCTACAAGGGCTTGACATCATTGCTCTTGACAATTATAAATTAAGCAGTGGCAGAATCTAAATTCCCAGAAATTTCACTGCCCGATCTTATAATGTCTACAAACAATCAAATGTCAGCTTTGTAGATCATTCCTTCTGCAGTTGCCTTTTCACAGTGGAAGAAAATGGATATGGTTGTCAAGGGGTCATTGGCTCCATTAGGGTAAGGACTATATTTAATTGTTCATCACTGTACCCCTATTATCTAATACAGTACCTGGCACCAAACAAAAGCTGAATGAATAATAACTATTCCCAGCCCTAAGATCTGCCATTATTTGCCTGTGTGATTTGAGGCTAATCATTTAATACAATAAGAGATTTGGACTTAAAGGACACTAATATCTTTTCCAACTCTGCCATTTTACTAATCATCGACTGAATTCCCTGGGTGTTCACCAGTTTACTATAATGACTACAGGGGAAAAAAGTGTTCCTCCCAAAAACACTTAAAATGAAATCATCCCCATCTTCCTCGATCAACCAATCCGTGGCTGTTTTTTACTCAATCTGTCATTTGCCAAAGGAACAACTATTGCTCATCTTTAATAAAAACGTTCTCAAAATCCACCCCATTGGGATGCTAACAGTTTCTTGCCTAGAGTAGGAACCATACGTTAATCTGATTTGATACTGCTCCCATTTTGGTTCTAAGAATTTTGTTCTCCTTTGGAACCTTTATTATTGCTATGTAATTAAACCAATCCCCCCCCTTCTCCCCTTTTAATTTGTTTATTTAAAAAGAACTCTTTTATCTACCACCAGGAGGCAGTGTTGAAGTAGCTTTAACTAAAGAAAGACCTGTCAGTCCAGAACACTTAAGTGGAACTTGACTCTTCAAACCTGGAAGTTACCCCACTCTGCTTCAATAAATAATTAAAAAATCTTAACATGTTTCTCATTAAGAAGTAACAAATGGCCCTAAAATATATGTGCATACTCCTGTTTGATTCTACTTTTTTAAAAACATCTCTGCAGATTATAATGCTATCATTTGGGGTGTTCTTAAAGTTTAATTTACCACTTACCCATTCATAACAAGTTATCGTGCCACTAATTGCTTTTAAGATATTGAATGACTCATCTGTATTTTAAAGAATGTTACAAGTAATTAAAGTAGAGAGTTCTTTAGTTCTTTGGAAAATAATTTTAAGTAGTGAATTTTTAAGAAGGCCATAAGATTGGAAGAGAGGGAAAGAAAGACCACTTTATTGCTAGGTATATTTTATACTAATATATGTATTGAAATCTCATAGCAACACTATGATGTAAATATTGTCATTACTATTTACAAGACAGAAAACTAAAACCAAACTGTACTGAAGTTCAAATAGTTAATTAAGTGCCCAGGATTTGAATTGAGGCCTGTTTCCACAGTCCACTGTACAAAGTAGCCTTGCAAATAAAACAATAACAGTAAGTGAACTGTAAAACATAATAGAAACTGATACAACAATCTCTCAGTTCAGTGCTCTAATCTTGAGATTCATCATTAATGTACATAAAATCACTACTTAGGAAATAGACCCAGACACTGATTGTATCCAGGCATCATAAGAGAAACACTCAATGCATGTTCACTGATACCATGTTGTTTTTTTTTTTTAATTTGCACTGTTTTTATTACTATGGGCTTATTTGATATTAGCCTTCCTAAAACACCTTTTTCCTTGATTTAAAAGGCTGTCCCTGTTGCAGCCCTAAATTGCTCTTTCTGGATAGTAAGAAAATCATCAGGCCGGGCACGGTGGCTCACGCCTGTAATCCTAGCACTCTGAGAGGCCGAGGTGGGCGGATCGCTCGAGGTCAGGAGTTCGAGACCAGCCTGAGCGAGACCCCATCTCTACTAAAAATAGAAAGAAATTATCTGGACAACTAAAAATATATATAGAAAAAAAAAATTAGCCAGGCATGGTGGCGCATGCCTGTAGTCCCAGCTACTCGGGAGGCTGAGGCAGAAGGATGGCTTGAGCCCAGGAGTTTGAGGTTGCTATGAGCTAGGCTGACGCCACGGCACTCATTCTAGCCCGGGCAACAAAGTGAGACTCAGTGAGACTCTATCTCACAAAAAAAAAAAAAAAAAGAAAAGAAAAGAAAATCATCAAAGCTCTTGTCTTACTGATTTCCAAAGCCTAAGCCCCAGAAAGAGAATTTAAAAAGTAGAGTCACAGACCTCACCAAGGCCTCAAGCCCCTGTCCTAAGCTTCACAGAGTTAAGAAACCCCAATATGTCCAGGATTGTGAGTTGTATTTTTATCAGTTCTGTTTTAGTCTTTTACTGACAGTCACCTATGCTTAGGCTTTCATAATAGCAAGTAAAATGGCTGAATTTTTGTACACTGATAGAATTCTTCTCCTCCTCAAATTATAGAAATTAAGGTAAGGGACCTCTAAAAAGACCATCCATGCCACCAGACTTCTTGTAATTACAGAGACAAATAAAAGGGGTAATAGTTAACTGTCAAGATATTTTTCAAATATTCAAATGGAGGAGTAGTTTACCTTAACCTCAGTTACCTTAATTACCTTAGTAGAATTGAATGGTAGTATTCTTAGCATTTAATAAGTGCTTAACAGATTCTCATGAAATAATAATAAAGTTAGCCATTGCTGCAATTGTTTCCTCACAATTTTTGTTTGCTAAGAAAACTTATCAGTGCTTAGTAAAAAATAGGGGCTCTAAAACTGTGGAAAAAAATGATGAGCCTGCAATTAGATTGTCAAGAAAATAATTGGAGTAAATCCTGGAGTATTTGAGCATTTCTTCCAAGAGAAGTGATAAAGCAACCGGAAAACCTCATAACGACACAAAACCTCATCATTATCACAGTGTGCTCTTGAGGAAGGAAATCAGGATGCAAAGCTTCCATTCCACCAAGGAAGGGATTGAGGGAAAGAGAAATAAATGGCGATGGGGTAAACTCAGCCCTGCTGGGAAGCTCTTTGCACTCAGCAGGTGGGTGATCATTTGTAATCACCTCCCCTTTGATTTGGACAGTTTCCAGTGGCAATTTAAGGAGGAAAACTCCTTGGCCTGGACGAGGGAAATTGAA